>NC_088175.1:60057282-60378859 GCF_028769735.1 Zonotrichia leucophrys gambelii | reverse complement strand
CACCACTGCAGCAGCCTCCTCTCCCTGCCTGCCTCTTGCTTCAGTTTATTTACTGAAGAATATTCATATTTTGTAAATCCCAGGTATTTATTCCCTTGATTATTTTGGCATGGTGCATTTTGAGGATGCTTGCTTTGTTTGAAGCAAATCTTTTTTCTGCCTTTGAAAAGCAGAGCACTAGTAAAAACAAAGGCAACAGCAATATTTGTTAATGTAAGTCCACGCTCCTAAAATATTTATTCTTTTTTCATATGAAGAAGATTAAATGCTTGCAAAATTCTACAGACACATGCACATATTTGACCCAGAAGGATGTCTCTTGGGATTTGTAACAGCAAATGTGTGTTGAACAAAACGTCTTGGCCCTGTACAAACTTACTTTGTGTTCTGAAAGCCAAAAACTTCATTTTAGCATGACCTTAGAAGAATAGTGATACTTTTAGTATTTCCTGGTATTTGGTGCAAGGAATGTTTTTATTTGAATGCAGATGTCATTTGGTTTACAGGAAGGATTTGGTAACATGTCCATGCCAGTACTGCACTTATCCCAAATTTCCTGCTATGGAGGAAGAACATATGTCAAAGCTCACTGTTTGTTAAATTGAAAAGATTCAGTACACCAGAAGCTTCTCTTCTAAACATTGTGACTTTGTGCAATTTACAGAATGTTCTATCTCCATTAAACAATAAACCCTTGACCCCTGGAGCTGACTTTCAGGATCCTGCTATTTGAGAAGGTAGACATAATGGATGGCAATAATAAATGAAAAGTTCAAGAGGTTAAGAAAAACTGTTTAATTATTTCTCTAGAGCGTGGGCTGCAGAAGAATTGCATATCTGCCTTCTCTCCTGCAGGAACCCTGCAAGGAATGACTGGGGCAGTGCAGCTCAGGCAGGGGATAAAGCAGGTTGCTGGCCCTCAGCTGTGTTTATGAACAAACAGTCTCTGGATTCTCTTCCATCGCTGAACCTTTCAGCTTTCTGTGAGTTAACTCCCTGCCAGCAGCGAGCCTGTGCCAGCCCCACAAACCTCAGCATCTGTTTTGCAAGGCTCTTTTATTTGTTAGCATGTGAAAGCTATTGCTCATGTGTGCTTCCCAGCTGTGGTGTGCTTGGGCTTGGTATCTTTAAAGAAATCTTTGCTTTATTTGCTTGTTGAACCCAGAGACACACACACAAAGCACAGAGTTCTCCCCTCCCTGCACGAGCCAGTAAAGCAACCTCTGCTGACAGGTCTCCCTTCCCTGCCTTTCCTCTATGCAAACCCAGGACAAACTTCATGACAAGACAATCAGGAGGCTTTTCCTCCCTTCCCTTGAACAGGGAGCTCTCCTTTTTACACTCCTGTTTGGTTTCTGTCACAGCACTTGCTGCATCCAATTATCCCGTTCTGTATCATGGGACCGAGAGCCCCGAGCTAAAATCATCATGCTCTAGTTATGCAAGTCACTGTACAAACAGCCAGCCAGGGAAAGGCTGCTCCAAAAACATCCACAGCAGGGCAGGGGGTGAGGGAGACACAGGGATCAGGAGTCAGCACATCCAAGCTCAAGCACATCCAAGGCAGAGCCTCAGATAGGATCCTGCTCAAGGTCTGGCCTGTGGCCACCTGCTGATGAACATTTCCTTCTCTTGGACATGCAGAATCATGGAATGGTTTGGGTTAGAAGGTCACCAAATTCTAACCCCCTGCCATGGGCAGGGACAACTTCCACTATCCCAGGTTGCTCCAAGCCTTATCCAACCTGGCCTTGGACATTTCCAGGGATCCAGGGACAACTACAGCTTCTCTGGACACCCTGTGCCAGGGCCTCCCCACCCTCACAGTCAGGAATTCTTTCTATGCCTTTTTCTGTGGCATCTCTTGGGAGGTCTTCCATGCACCATGGAGTCTTCCATGTCACATGGAGTGTGGCAGGAGGCAGGTGTGGGTTGGGTGCAGTGGTGGGGTCACCCAAGGAGGAGCTGGAGTGTCTCTGTCATTGGGACACAGCCCCGCCCTGCAATGGGATCACAGCTTGCCATGCAAGACTTGGTTACTGGCATGGCTTAGTGGCAGGCTTGGCAGTGCTGCTTTAACTCTTTGTACTCAATGACCTTAAAGGTCCTTTTCCAAGCCAAATGAATCTATGATCCATGTTTGGCCCCCTTTTTTATGTGTCTTGCATAGCTCAAGGCTTCCTCTGAGGGTGCTTTGGGAGAGGAAATTCATCATTTAATGCTGAGGCCAGCAGATGGAGCAGACCTTCCTTTGGGGTAAATCAGCTTGTCCATGTGACCTCCCAGACTTTAGATCAGTGTGTCAGCTAGAATGTTGGCCAAAGGCTTTTTATTACTATTTTATGACAGATTTGGAAAGGGTTTTAATGGCTTTTCACACTCTCTTTCTCCATCTAATTGCCTTGATCTGCAGCTTATACCACCAGGGCAGTTTTCCCAAGATAGGCCTGATGTAAGAAGAATGGGTTGACTTTGTTCTTTTTAAATAATCCCCTTTAAATCAGCTTTCCCTCTCTGCCTACTGTGTGGGATATGAAAGCATCCCAAACAAAATCCCTCTGGTGTCCCCACAGCTCCGTCAGGAGGGTGGGAAATGCGACGTCACTTTGTGACCCTGGTGGGACCCTCTGTGTTTAAATAAACAGCCCAGATTTCATGGAATGTTACACTCCATCGTGAGCCCTGGGACAATAACAGAGCAGGAACCATTCACGTGGCTCCTCTGGGATGGATCAACAGCACAAGGAGCATTGGGCTCTGGTGGCTCATGCTGCAGGTTGGATGGGACGTGTCCCCAGTCGGCCACCAAAAGGGCTTCCCATGGCCGCCACCTGTAAAGCACCAAATAAAAATGCTTTGGGTGGAAGATTCTTCAGGCCCAAAGTAAGTTCTAAGCAAAGGTACACACTAACTTAATTTCTAAGGATAGATTTAAGGTTAAAGGATCTAATGCTTATTGTTGCTAAGGAAATGGAGGGTGTCATCCCCAAAAAACGTGCTTGCAAGCACTCTCCTTTTGCACCCCTGAGGCTGTGATGCAGCCTCCTGCCCAGGTTTGGTTTCTTTCCACAAGAGAGGTGATTCAGGTCCATCAGGCAAAGGAATAAAATTCAGCCAAGGCCTGCAGGTGATGAGGAAAAAAAAAAGTCCAGAGAGTGGGAACACAATCTGTTTATGGGACATGGGAGCTCATCCTGGCAGAATCTCCAAAGCAAAGGGATTTCTCCTCTCTGTCCCAGTCCTGGAGTACGTGACATTTTCCTCACACTGGCTACTTCTACAATGAGAAAACCGTGGGATTTTGAGGTCAGTCTTCCTTGGTAAATTCCCCATCAGCTAATGACTAAAATAACGATTCCCCACCCTGTCCCCTCCCTTCCCCTCATGGGTGTGGTGGGAGAACAGTCTCATTTCCACTCAAGAAGGTGTAAGGAGGAGCTTTGGCTCCTGGTAAAAACTGTCCCCACTTGACCTGGCTGCCAGTGGTATCTGTTCCTTTGGCCCAGAGGTTCAAGGAGACTGAATGGGATCATGACCAGGTCCCTCCCTTGGATGCTGCTAGCCACACAACCTGGCAAGCCCCGGGCTGGGAAGCCTCCACTGCATCCTTCTCTGGGCACACTGAGTGGCTCTTGGCTCCAGGCCACCCAGAAAGCTCCACATCCAGCCGGAATCCCAGCAGCTCCTGTCCAACCACAGCACAGAGCAGGCTCTGGGCCACGTTCAAACCACTCACTGCAGCCCCAGTGAGAGATTTAAGCACTTGGACTTGCAAATGACCCAGGGTTTTTCCACCTTTCCCATATCGTTATTGGTCCTCTCTGGAGTGCCTTCATTTTCTTCATTTGAAGTACTTCCATTTTTCTGGAGCCAAATGTGACCATCTCATGTGAGGCTCCCCTTCTACCTGAACACAAAACCCCAGCCAAAAAACATTGTTCCTCATGGGAATGTCACCAACTGCAGGCTCTCTGTCTCCAGGGTTCCTCAGGCAGCTTTCCTCTCACCACAGGCTGACAGGTACAAGCAAAACCAACACAGCAGCCAGAGAAAGCCCTGAAGTCACCAGTCCATCCTGAAAGAAAAAAATGTGCAGCCTCCTCTCAGGAGATTTTGGGTTTACCTTCTTTTGGGGGAGGACACCCTGCAGCACACAAGACACGTGGCTGAAATGGGATATGGAAAAATCCTAGGGTGTTTTTTCTGCTTCTCATAATTTGTCAGCAATGATGTCTCACTTCTTCAAAGCCACCCTTCAACCCAGCCAGGACAGGTACAGACCCACCATCATCTTGGCTTTCTCTTTTAGAACCACCCAAGTACCACTGAAGGTCCCAGTTTCTAGGAAATAGGTGATGCCATATCTTGGCAATTTGGTGGTGAACCAAACCAACCATGATGGCAAATTTTCTGCTCCTGGTCCTTATTCAAAAGAGACTGGCACTGCTGGAGTTCCCCCCTCCCCTGGAAATGTCCCTCACCATCTTTGCACTGCAGCATCAGGAGGGAGTTCCTCAGCTCTGCCAGAGGAGCAAGGGGAACCTCACACAAACCTCTTAGGGACACCCTGGCCAGGGGAAAGCCAATGAAAATAATGACTCACTTGACCCCTCACAAGACAGCCAGCACCCAAAAGTTTTCCACACAGTGTTAAAAACACCATGCACTGGCCTAAAATCGTGCTGGCCACGCCAGACTCCCACCTGTTTATGTGGAAAACTTTATGTACCCAAAGCATGAAGTTTTTCAGCATAATGTGTTGGGTGGATCAAGGTTTCCATGTGCTCCAGTGCTGTCAAAAAGCAGTGTCTCAGCCAACACGGGACAGTGCAAGGAGGGCACAGAAAGTTTGAGTCTTCAGGAACTCATTTGCAGCAGCTCCCTCATTCCTTAGGCACTCAGAGACCTCTCACCTCCTGCCCTTTAATGCACAGAGTGCAGACTGAAGGCATCTTGGAGGATGAAAGAAAAGCCCCTCTCTTGCACTGCTTTGCAGCTGTGCCCTGGGGGAGGGCCTGGACAGAGGTAAAACAACAGAAATTGGCGGGATGGTGAGTACAAAACGTGGCAAAATAGAGAGTGGGCTTTGGTAAAACAGTGCAGGGCCTAATAGCAGAAGAGCAGAAGATAAGAAAGCCTTGTTTGGAAAGAAGCTGTGACTCCTGGGGTGTCCTGTGCAGGGCTGAGAGCTGGACTCAATGATCCTTGTGGGTGCCTTCCAAATCAGAATATTCTGTGATTCTGTGACTCTGCACAAAATGTTTGTGGCAAAAGGTGAAGTGCAAACATCCTCTCTCAGGAAAATTGCCTTTGTGCAGGAACAGTGTCAGGATTAGTGCTGGCTGGCCTTAGTCTGGGATGAGGACTTGACTAAAGATCTGGGGAAGGTACCTGGACAAAGGCAACAGCACTCCCAGGTGCTCTGGAACCCATGAATGAGACATGGTGCAACCTCCCAGCCAGGTCCTGGGCAAAGGTGTTGCATGTCCTGATCCCAAAGCTGAGTCTTCTGTGCTGCTATTTGAACACTTGCCCCATGTTCCACCTCCTGAAAGGGTGGAGAACAGAGCATCTTTCCTTCAGCCACGGAAATGCAACACTGTTCATGCTGTGATGGACTTGGCAGGTTTGGAACTCAGGATCAGAACTGAAGTCAGACCTAGAAAACCTCCAGTTTTTCACACTCCAATTTCCTGACTGGTATTAAGTCCCCTTATGAACTTCCACTTCCCAGGCTGAACAAGATCTGATCCTTCTGCACCTCCCTGCAGAACCATCCAGCCCATCATGGTGGACATCTGCTAAACTCAGCCCAGTTTATTGGCATTTTGCCTGTGCTGGGGACACAAACCTGGACACTGCATCCCAGACAAGATCTAATGGTCCCTGGGAAATGGGAATAATCACAACCTCTCATCTGCTTGCTGTGCTCCTGCTGCACATTTCTCACATGTCACAATTTTCTATGGGTGTCTCAGCAAGCAGTTAGAAAAGCTCCTGGTTGGAATAATTTCCAGTTGCAGAATGCAGTTGCATTTCTCAAACCCAAAGCAAGAAAACATCAAATAGTGATAATCAAAAGCGACGTTGTTTGACTGAAAAATACACAGCCCAATTATTACAAATCCTGGCCATGATTTCTGCTGCTTCTTCCCTGGAGAAGCCACTCTGCCAAGGGCTGGGTGTCCTGGGGACAGTCCCACTGAGGCAATGCCATTCTCCCGTGCTGAGTTCTGCTCTTGGACACTGATGAGTTGAACTCTGAGTTGATCGAGGTCCCGGGACTGCAGCGGTGAGTGACAGCTTTGTTAAGCTGTGATGGATGACTCTGCTACCAAATTCTGATTAATGTTTCCTCCCAAAGCCTCCTTGCCCTCACAATATGCTGTCCATTAGCCCCTGCCAATATCTGCCTGGAATAACCTCCTGGCTGTGATGGGCGTTGTGTGATTATGGTTATCTAAACGTGTGAATAATTGGGAGGTTATGCCATATTACATGCTTCATCAAGTCCTCTATTCCAGTTTCAGGGAAACATTTGAAGTTCAACACTATGTCTCAATTATGCTTGAATTTCTGGCAAGGGGAAAAAAAAAGTCCCATTAACGAAGCTGTCAAAAACACATTCTGCTTTAAATTTCCTGGGACAATTGGGCAATGAAACTTGCTCACTCAGTAAAGAGCTGCTTTCTCCTCACAGCATTTACAGGCTATTGGATTTATTGGATTTCTTTCTTGCTTGAGCTCTGAAATGAGATCTTGATAAAAAGGAGTTGCACAGTAAATGAGTAAGCTCTGTAAACAATAAATTCTGTGATGAAACATTTATCTCCAGACAGTCTATATGGAAAGCAATGCTGCTCTGATGGGATATGGAATGAGTTTGCACTGTGGTGATATTTGTAAATTATAAAAGAAATAAAATAGGTCTGATGTTGCTGGGACAATATTGTTACTGAAAGCAAGACTTTATTCTCACATGTGCTCTGGAGGGCATGGGTCTGGCCTGGGACTCTGCCCCAGGCAGCTTTATACTTCAGGATTTTTAGGGAGAACAAACCTATCAATATTCTGACAAATTCCTTTGAAATATCAGGAGCAAAGAGCAAAGTGCTATTACAGAGTTACAGATGTCAGCATTGGACACTGTCACAGGCTCTCCAAAGCAGAGCTGGTTTCTAACTGGGAAGCCAGACCTCCAGCTGTTTATTTTCCCAGTGCTCACATTCTGTGTGCTGCCAGGACAAGGGAGACTGGTACAGGCTGAGCTCAGGGTGGGCAGACACAGATCAAGAGGTGGCTGGAGAAGTCCAAGAGGTGTTTGTGGAGAGGGAGGAGAATAGGAATATCCATCACCTCTTCAGCTTGTTCTGCCATTATTCCCAGTGTCAGATTGGTTTGGGATTGGGAAGCCACCATTCAACTTGTTTCAGTAGAGGTAAGTGGAATCATCAGAAAAAAACGGGTTTTTTTTCCTCAAAGACAGTATGAAGAATTTTTTTCTCTGCACATTTTCTCCATGGAGTGGAAGCCATCTGCATCTTAGCTTCCTGCTGAGTTGTGATTGTGTGGAGAGGAAGGATTTGTGCTCCATCACAACAGAGACCAAGCAGGGTCTCTGCTGGTCATTCAGGGGCTGTACAAGGTAACACAGGACAATCAGGAGTGCCAGACCAGGGGTGAGGATTATGCCCTGAGCTTTTTGCTGAGCAGCTGTGGATGTTCCTGGCTCTGGAGGGATGGCTGTGCAATAAGGTCACCCGTGAGAAGATGACAGAGCCAGTCCCACACCTTGGCTTGCCCCATGTGTCACCCATGGTACCTGGATTGGTGTGATCAGGGACATCTCCTCACAGCTGGGTTTTCCTTGTGGTGGCAAAGCAGCTGGCAGGCTCAGTGACAAAGCTTCACCTTTAATAGGAACAGTAGCCATGCAGATTGCAGCTTTTCTTCACCTTCCCTCCTCTTTGGGTCCTTCCCTTTCTCTCCCTGCTGCAAATCCCACAGGGAACATCCCGTCTCCAGCAAGAGGCCATGCTGAGCTCACAGTGCCTCTTGCCATGCAAAAACAGTGGGAAAGACAAGGCAGTGAAAGGCTGCAGGAAAATCTCAGCAAGGTGATTGCATGGAGACAGACCAAATGTGTTTATATTTCCCGAAATATTGCAAAATACATCCAGCCTTGGCCTACAGTGAAAGCACAAGCAGTAGAGGAATCTAAAGCGTGCAGATGCATTGCATACCAGCATGGAAAAGTGACAGCAAGACAGGGCCAAAGCAGGCCAACCACACTCCCTTGGGAGTCTAGGAAATAAGTGAATCAAACAGGGCTTGGGGCCAAAACAGGCCAAAAAAAAAAAGGATCCCTTTAGGAGTCCAGGAAATAAAATGAATCAAAGTGTGTTTGGGGCTGTTACAGGCCAACCACAATCCCTCTGGAGTCCAGAAAATGAGTTTAAGTATTGTCCAGGCCAAGACAGGCAATTAAGCTTCCCCCCATAGGGACAAGTCAGTTGTGAACAGCAGAGAGTGGGGCCATTCTGCCCTGCCATGGTCAGGACCCCAGAGCACAGGTCAGCAGCCTCCTGCTTGCCCAGTTTCCCCTGGGAAGCCCCAGAGGCCCAGGATGCACATCTGGAGCTCTGGGATAGAGTCACCTCCTGGCCAGGACCATCCCTCCTTAAAGTCCCTTTGGCTTTCCCAGTCCCTTTAATCACAGAATCCCAGAATCACTGAAATTGGAAAAGACCTCCAGGATCAGAGAGTTCCAGCCTGTGGCTGATTCCTACCTCATCACCTGCCCAGAGCACTGAGTGCCACATCCAGGCCTTGCTTGGACACCTCCAGGGATGGAGACTCCTTCACCTCCCTGGGCACCTCCTTCCAATGCTTAACAACATTTTCCATGAAAAAATCATTCCTCATGTCCAACCTGAACCTCCCTGGGACAACTTGAATCTGTTCCTCCTTGTCTTGTCCCTGTTCCCTGGGAGCAGAGCCTGACTCCCCCCACTGTCCCCTCCTGTCAGGAGCTGTGCAGAGCCACAAGGGCCCCCTGACCCTCCTTTGCTCCAGGCTGAGCCCCTGCCCAGCTCCCTCAGCCTCTCCTGGTGCTCCAGACCCTTCCCCACCTCTATTCCCTTCTCTGGACATTCTCCAGAATGTCCATCCCGAACTGAGGAGGCCAGAACTGGGCCCAGCACGTGGTGGCCTCAGCAGTGCCAGCACAGGGGACAATCACTGTCCTGATCCTGTGGCCACACCATTCCTGATCCAGGCCAGGTGCCAGTGGCCTTCTTTCCCACCTGGGCACACACTGGGTTCACATTCAGCTGCTCTTCTGCAGTCCCCCTGGGTTTCCCTAGAGGCCCAGCTGCATGGGCCCAAGTGAAGAGTTGTCCTGGCCTCTTTCTGCCCATGGAGGTGGTCATGCCCGTGGCATGTGAATGTGCTCATGGACGTGTTTGCAGCAGCCTTGCCCAAATTCATGGTGGTGTTGGCCATGTTTGTGGCAAAGATGATTTGTGAACTTCAGAAATGATCAGGAATAAATTTTTTCCACAGTTCTAGGCTGACAGGTGGGTCTGGGCCCACAGACGTGAGTCTGCATTTGGCAATCCCCACATGAGGATTTTTTAATTTTTTTTTTTTCTGGCAAATGGTCACAAACCATGGGGGGCCTCAGCACCTTCTCCCCTGTCACTGCTGTCACTGAGGGGCCACAGAGAGAGCAGAACTGGCGGCTGCTCCATTTTATCCCTTAAGCAATGGTGGCTAAATGGGGAATAAATCAGAGGAGGTACTGACAGTCCACAGTCAGGCCCAGGGATTTACTGCTGCAGGAGGTTTATTAATAGAGCTGTGGATGTTGCAGGCCTGTCTGTGATGGGCTGTGGGATAATTTAATGATCAGCAAAGACAGAAAGCTGAGATAAGGATAGCTGGAGTGTCCACATTAGCAGTGTTCTCTCTCTGTGCTGGCTTAGCTCCCTCGGAAGGGGCAGCCAGAGATGAAGTAAATCATGGTGCCAGAGATTAAGTTAATCAGGTGTCCCTGTCCTGTGCCACTCCATTAAGGCAAATTGCTCTTTAGTTACTCACCAGCACCCACCTGAGGGTTGCAGGCAGTGAATTGTCCCCTCAGGCTGAAGAACAGGGGGGGACCATGGAGATCCATGAGGATAAACACCTCGGCATGGCCTCCAGAGGGACAGACAGCACCAGCACAGAGCTGCATCTCTGGAAGGTGGAGTGTAGAGAGACAAATACCACCAGCCAATATCTAAAATGGGATTTTTAGGTAAGTGACCCAGTCTTAATCTCCCCTAAAGGCCATAAACAGCTCAGGCAGTGTCATGAGGAGTCTACCACGAGATACCTGTTGCCATCACTCATGGCACTTTCAGTGACCTCCAGAGAAAGCAGAATTCTTGGCTTCCTGACACCCTTCACCTTCTTAAAACAAACTGAGAACTCAAAGTTGGCATCACTCAGGTTTCTCTCAGCCTTTTAGATTTGGGTCAAATTGCTATTGAGCAGGGGAATTTCTGTTGTAGAAGGCAGAGATTGAGGCAGGAGCACAGGTGTCCACACTGTCTACAACCCAGTTTATTGGTGTGTCTTTTCCTGATGGACACACTGAAAAAAGTGCAAAAGTCATCTCCTTCTCTGTCTCTGTGATGCTGCAGTAAGTGAACTGTCCTGGAGCAACACAGCCAGTTAAAATAAATATCTGGAATTAAGCTGAATTTCCTGGATTAAAAATGCAAACCCATTGACTGCAGCAAAATCACTGTAAATTCCTTCTTATTTGGTTTAGTGGTGGACACTTCCCAAAGTCTTCCTGGGCAAAGTCAAAAACCATGTGTGTCTTGTAATTAGATCTAAATGATTATGAAATTTTGGGAAATTGGTGTTTATGACACCTGCTGAGGTGAACTTCCTCCTCCTGCTGAGAGATGACAACGAAGGAAAAAGACCAAACCTAACTTGTCTGACCTCCCTCTGACCTACAACAAAATCACTCAAGACAATTTGCCTTGAAAAAGTGATGGGCTCCCGGTTGTTTGTTGAACTGAAAAAAAATCCCTTTCACTTCCAAGTACTAATTTTCATTATTTTGCATCTTCCTTCAGGGGAAAATCCAGAGTTATTTTGAAACCACAGGTGATATGACCCATTAAAGCTGGGATTTAAGCATTGGTTTTATGCAGCAGATGGATAAGCTATCAGTCACTCGCCTGTAGGTGGAAAAATCTTTGCTTAAGCCATTAACACTCCCCAGTGTAATACTACCTGTGTTCAGCAAAGGGAAATCTGTTTTCTTACTGTGATTTGATATTGGGAAATAACAGGAGGAGATAAGCTTTATAACAGCACTGGAAACGTGTCTGTGGTAAGAAATGAGCCACGCAGCAAAACCACCTTTGGCATGAGCCTGGCTCTTCCACAAAGGGCAAGACAGCCCTGGCATGGACTGCAGACAGAAGGGACAAGAGAAGAAGAGCATTCTGCCTCATCCTGTGGGCTCCCAACATCCCTCCTGCCTTGTGGAGGATGCCCCAACCAACGCAGGGCAGGGATAATGGAATTTGGGCTGCGCTCACAGAGCACCCGCAGGTGCTCTCCTGTATCGCTGAGGAGAGCTCTGCTCCACTCACAACTGCTGTCCTCAGCTGCTCCCGCTCGTTTCCGCACACTCCGAGTGTCCAGATCCAAGAGGGGGATGGCTTCCAAGGCGAGGAAGCACAGATGTTGGGAAATCCAGGAAGGAGGCTCATCTAGAGTATTTAAAAATGTGGCTGCTTGAGTGCATGGCTCCTCCGTGGAAACCTGTGCCTCTGACAGGCCCCATCCAACAGCCACTGGAGGCAGTGGAAAGGTGTCCCTGGAGTCAGGTGAGGTTAAGCTGCACTTGCAGAATCTGTTTTTTCTGCTCCTTTGAAATGCAGATACTTAAAAAGCCATTGCCCATCCATCTATCACAGGCACTTGACTTCCACATTTCCCCTGAGTTACTGGTTTTCCATGATCCAAACACGTGCCTGTTTCAATGCTACTGGCTGATCTCTCTGTTCCTTGCTGGAAGGGATCTCTGTCTAGAAACTAAGAGAAGGCTGAAGGTTGTATGTTTATATTCATTTCATTGTTATTAACCTTTTTTAATTTGTGGTTCTGTGATGGCTCCTGAAGTCTCACATGTGGATGCAAACAGCAAAAGTTTCCATTAATGATGATGATGAATTTGGCCAAGGTTTCAATCCTTCCCACTGCATGAAATCAAGTGTAGCCCTGTCCTGGATATTTTATATGCTAAGTGGTCATTGGGTATTTTCTATCTTATTCCCAAGAAATGTAGGGGTTCCTTTTTTCCTCTTCCATGCCATGGGGAGGGAAGGACGCATCGCAACACCTTTATTGTCCCTTGCCTCTTGACACATCTGTAGCAAAGACTGCAGAGGCCTGAAACAGCTCCCCAGAGCACCAGGAAGGGATGTAAAACATAATTCCATCCACAGATTTAAGAAGCTCCTTCTTCAAATTGAAGAGGAGCCTTTTGCAGGTCCCCACCAATGCTGGTTACTCCAACCCATCACTGAGCATGGTGAATGCCTGGATCCCACAGGACTTCCAGGGTTTCACAGCTTAAGGAATAACCCAGCTCAGAGATGCCAATGCTCTGTGTGATTAAATTCTCCCACCAAGCACTGAGGAAGATGGATTTACACTAATGGGCATCTTATTTCCTAAATAACAGGGTACTCTTACATTCGTTTTCTTTCCTTTTTCTCTTTTGCTCTTTTTCAACCCTGAAGGCCAAATCCACAACAGACATAAGTCAGATGTGCAGCGCCCAGACCAGTTTGTCCCAGGTGAAGATCCTTCAGAGAACTTTAGGATCTCTGCATCTCATTTATGCAGGCCCTCAAAGTTCCTGACCCAAGAATATTTTCCCAGCCCTTTTTTGTGCAAGCCAGGTGAATCCTGCCTTTGTTTTTGCAAGCAATCTGTCTCCACCACCCTTTTCTCTGATGCCACAAGTTATTTATAAGGTGGCATCAGAGAGCACCCTGACTCCCATCTCAGTGTAACTTACATGCTGTGTCTTTTGGTGGCTTTTCCTGAAACAGTCTACAAGTGTGAAGTCTTTTCTCTTTTTCCCCACTTTCCTCTTTTCTTCCTCTGCTCCTGTTTTCAATCATGGACTGCCCAGGCAGCGTAGTGGTCAGGCTTAAAGACTTGCTAGAACTGGATTCAAGATTTATGAGAACTAGATGTAACCAGGCCTCTCCCAGAGGTTTGGGAAGAACAGCTGGAGTCTGGCACTTTCCATCATGACAAGGACTATTAAAAACTAAGAGTTGAACTGCAAAAAGCAGGGGAAGGAGGGGGGTGGTGGGGAGGAGAAATGTTTAGGCTTAAAATGCAAAACAAGCGCCTGCAGTATCCAGTCCGTCTGCACAGGGGCCAATTCTGACAGCAAACGCCTTTCGCAGCTGCCGAGGCTCGGGCTTATTTTAGAAAGCACTTTAGAAACAAGAGGTTAAAAGAAGAGAGGGAGGGAGGGAGGGAGGGGCTGGGAGGCCGGGAGCTGTCTGTGTGCAATCCCGGGATGCAGAGCCCGGGCTGGCGGAGCGGGTCACATCCTGCGCTGTCTGGAGCCCGTTCCGGCCGGGCCACCCCACCCAGGGCTGAGGTAATGGCCCGGCCGGCTGTGTTTGTGGAGATCACCAGGGCGTGCGTGTGTCCGGCCATCCCAACTGCGTCCGGCCATCCCCAGCCAGGATGGCAAAGCTCCTCCACAGCAAAGAGGGAGGGGACGTCGGCTGTGCAGGGAAATTTGAAGGCTCTGAGCTCCTCCCTCCACGCTTCATGTCTGATGCCTCAGGTTTTAGATTTTATATTTTTCAGGTTCTGTGCTGCTCTAGTGTGTGGGTCTGGGCTTCATATGAGGGGATGGTGAGCTCTGTGCACAGAGCAGGGAGACAAAACAATTCCTGCTCCAGCTGGGCACCAAGGACAAATGATCCAAATCTCAGCCCCAAGAGCACAAACAACATGGAATGAAGAGAGAAAAACAAGAAGGATGGGACTGCATGGGCTAAAGCTGTAATTGGACAATTAATTGCAATATGCTAATGGACCAAAACTTATAAAAGGGAGAGACCCCGTGAGCACATGTCAATTTTGTGACCATTTTGGTTCATCTTGGGGTAGCCCTTGCTGGGCTCTTGTGCTGCCCAAGGTGGATCCACTGAAGCCTTCTAAAAAATCCCTACTTTATTTATCCCTACTAGCTCTGTCTAGTCTCTGTTCTAGGTCAGCCTTAACAAGGCATCATGTCCTTGGCATTCCCACCCAGTGCTTGCCTTCTATGCTCTCTGTCCCTGTAGGACCATCTCAATGTACAACCTGTCCCTGGTCCAAGGACTGCCCAGGTGTCACCCCCAGCTGGGGTTGGGGTCTCATGGGCCTTCAGCTGCTCTCACCTGGCTGCAACCACCAGCAGGATGGGAGAGCTGGGGGGGAAATGGTGTCACTGCTGAAAAACTGGGAGGAAACCACTGGTATTTCTCCTGGGCAGGTGGTTTGTGCCTTCATTGATGGAAATATGGGGGATGTGCCAGCACAGTCAGGCTGATTGTGGTAATTATCCATTTTCTAACCATATAGCTGTTGCACACCTGAATTCCCCACTGGCTGAGGAGTTGGTGTTGAATCAGAAGGGATCCCACACTCCTACAATAATACCTACAGCTCTGTGGGATGGCTCCATCCCAGGATGCCAGCAAACAAAGCAAGTTGGATTTACCTACACTTTTTATCTGCCTTTGGTCAAGGCTGCTCCATGCTGTAAAATAATGTTTCCAGTTCACAAGTAGAAGAAACAACCTCCCTTTACCCGCTTTGCTTGTGCCCCACAGTTTTGTCTGACAGCCACCAACAGGGTGACATCCCCATGTGGCCAAGATTAGGGGGTCTGCGCCTTCTTTTTCTCTGGGGACTTTGTCCCCCATTTCAATGGGAATTCTGACTAGGGAAAAAGCCACCTTCATCCATTGACTTTGCCTCATACCAAATGGTTTTCAAAGCTCTCTCTTAGTCCCAGACAGAAGCCATAAACACCCAAAATACTTCACAGGCTGACCCTGGCATCTGTCTGGGTGTCCACACCATGGGTGGTGCATCCCTCTCTCTTGTCCTGTAGTCCAAATTGTGGTCCCACACCATCTCCTTTTTCCTAAAACACAGGTACCATGAGGCCCTTGAAATTCTGGGGCTCCTGTTTAAGCAAAAATAAATGACCCATAAATCACCAACTCCCAACGCCATATTAAAAAATTGGGATAGTTGCACAGAACACACCCTTAAGCAGGGGCTGGATGGCAAAAGAAAGGGAATTGAGCCTTCAAGTGCCAAATAAATTAAAAAGCCAAATAAAACTGCCACTCTCTAATGAGCGGCAAGACTGGCTCCCAGCTGGTCTTTGGATGGAGCCAGGTTGCCTCGGGAATGTCTGGTGGATCTTCTGTGCACAAAGGCACTCATTTGACCCATCAAATGTCCAGACATGGTGGTGGCACAAGCCAGGCCTCCTCAGGGATGGCAGCATAGTTGGAAGTTATTTGGGATCCACATCTGGCAGCACAGAGTAGTCCAAGACTAGGCTTCTCCTAAAATTAAGCTGAACTTCTTTCAGTAGCTCTACCCAGAAGGGTATTTCTGTTACAAACCACTTTATCACCTCTCCAGGTGAAACTAATAAAAATTAAAAATATCAGTTTAAAAGTTTAATTTCCATTCCCTGCCTTTGGCTGCTCCCATCATTGCAGAGCTGACCCAAGGGACTGTGAGACTGTGACAGCATCTTCCAAACCAGGAAGATAAAAATACACATATCCATATTTCTGAAATATACCTTTTCCTTTAAGAAATATCCCTGGTCTTGAAGATTCTGAGATATCATTTCAACACAGCTCTTCATAGGATGTAGAATAAGGCACAGGCTGGCAAACAGTGGAAACATAATTAGGATGAACTTTTCCCTAAAAATGTTTGTTTCTGGTTGTTTTCAATTTTTTTTTATTTTCTTCTTTCTTAATGTTAAAAAATCAGCACCTTTCCTTCAATTTTTCATTGTTTCATAGCAACTGAACAGTTTTGATCACACACAGCTTGGGTAAGGAGATAGAAGGTGATTTAGCAAACACAACATTCCAAAAAGGTGACCCTTTTCTGCTCTGGGTTTTCAGCTTGGGCAAATCTCTTGGGAAAGATCACAGCCAACACAAGCCCCAGCTGCCCCATAAAGCTTCAACAACGTGGCAACAACCTCCCATTAGAAACCTCATTGTTTTTATTATTTCTCCTGCTCTTTGGGGCTGCCCTCTGTGTGAGATGGAGCAGAGAGAGGGTGTCCCAGAGCTCATAACACCTGCAGGAGGGTGGGCACAGGTGTGTTCCTGCTCCACACTTGTTCCTGCTCCCTGGGAGACACAACAGGCAGAGTCCGGCCTATGGAATCTCACAGGAGTGGGATGTTATGGTACCAGGGCTGCAGGCTCATAGCCCTGCCAAGACACAATAAAAAAGAGCTGTTTCATGGTGGAGGAATATGAGGAGCACATGTTTGGTCAAGCTGATGGGCAACGTTGTTCCTTCACCTCCCAAGGCTGGCTGGGCTCTGGAATGCCCATAAAAACACCCCCCACTTCCTCCCCTTGCTGCAGGGGCAACAGAAAACCTTGATTTCATCCCATGCAATTAAAACAAACGGTTGCCACATGTAAATATTTGTGTTGTTACCCATCTCGATTCATCTCTGGGGCTCCAAAAAACAAACAGCAAAACACAGCCCTGGCCATTAGAGCAGGGCCTGGGATGTGCAGCAACCAAGCCAGCAAGGCCAGGAGGGCAAGAGGAGCCTAAGATGGGATTTTTGCTGGATTTTGGATCAACGCAGTGCTCATGGAATGGTGCTGGTCCTGCTCTTGGGGGTGTCCCTGTAAGAATACCCTTTTCCCACAGCCTTCCCAGCTTTCCTGAGCATGATGTCAAAGGGACTGTCACACATGTCCATGGAAAATTCATGCTTCAGAGGTGGAAAACTCATGTTTGGTCTCTGAAACATCCTCCCTGGTGATGTATGCAGAAAAGCCCTGGTCCTCAGCACCTGTCTGCCACCAGTAGTGGGTAATGATCCCTGTGGGTCCCTTCCAGTTCAGGGGATTCTGCGATTCTATACAGGAAAAATCCCTCACCCCTCATCAGCACCCAATTATTTTAATGCAGTTTGCACCCACAGGATTGGTTTCAAAAAGGGGGAAAA
Organism: Zonotrichia leucophrys gambelii; assembly: GCF_028769735.1. Lineage (NCBI taxonomy): Eukaryota > Metazoa > Chordata > Aves > Passeriformes > Passerellidae > Zonotrichia > Zonotrichia leucophrys. Next base: position 60,361,530 of record NC_088175.1, on the reverse strand, counting down.
CAGAGCTAAAACCAGCTCTGGTAGCTTGTGCCTGTAACCCGTGTGACACCTATGCATGAGCTTGTGCATCCTCCAGGTTTGGTTCAGCTCAGCACAAATATTACAAAATCAGGCCTTTGCCATGTTTGTCTCCAGGGTTCTGCCTTCTGGCATTTAGGAGTGAGGTGGATAATTATGCAGCATTTTTCTTTCCCTTGAGAAAAGACACAGAACCTGGATCGTTTCTGGCTTTCCTTGGTGTCTGTCCAAGCAGAAGTTAAAGCTCTCACAGCAATTTCTAAAATCCCCTTTCAGATAACACAGCAGCCGGTTTTCAAGGTTATTCTCAAGGGTGTAATAGCAGTATTTCTTCTTTACTGCAACACCATGATCTTGTGCATGAAGTTTCAAGAAGCTTTAGGACAACTTTAAGACTGGAAAGTGTTTTGTCAAAAAAAAAAAGGAAAAGAAAAAAATTCAAACCACCCTGTTAATTCCAGTCTGCCTTTCTTTGTGCTGTTTTGAATAAGTTCGAAAGCAAACTGGGAAAATTTAATTTACACCAGGAAAAAAAAAAAAAGGACACTGCATTCAAGAGAAAAAGAAAATGTACACTGATACTGTTCCACTTCAACAATTATTTGTAGCATATCCTATATATATGTATGGGGTATATATACACATATTTATATATATGAATGTTTTTCCCCTCGGGGTTTTCCTTTTAAAGATTTTTGCCTTTTCACATGTGAACTGTAAACAGACTGACAGATGGAATTCTTTTGTATAAACTGTTTCAGATACACTATTCTTCCATGCCTATGTCAGTTGTTTACAGTATCAAAAAGCCACAGATACGCCTAAAAGTAAGGAAAGTTGGAATTTCTGCCAAACATTTGGATACCATCCATCCTCAGAGGCTGTACCCTCAGTGCACCGGGTGGTGCTGAGGAGCTTCTCACTTAGAGGCTTCTTCTCAAGATGTGTGTCAGCAGGAGGCAAGGCTGGGGAGGGAAGAGGGGGCACTTTTGTGGGACCCCGAATCTGCTGCTGCCAACATCTACACTTGTTAATGAGCATCTAATGGGCTGGTGGCTGCTGGGCTGGTGCTGGGAACATCTGGAGCTCTCCATGTGGGTGGTGCATGGTTCCCATGGCACTTTTCTTATTATTCTTCTTCTTTTTTTTCTATTTTTAATGTGTTTTCCTTCCTTGTTTTTGTGCCCTGAGTGCCAGGTGAAGAGTCTGACCAGTGTAACCAGCACAGACTGGTGCTCATGAAGTATGGCTGTGTGACTTTTTGTCAGCCTAGTTTGGGCATTTGAAGTGTGAAAAAAGCCCTGAGGCTTTGGACAGTCTTCCCAAGAAGTCTTCTTCCTGATTTAAGCTGCCTCAGCCAGCAAAATTCCCAATGCTGTCTCAGGAACAGCTGTTCTGGGTGCTCCCCTGCCCCATGGAAAAGCCACGTAGACAAAACTTTTATTTTCTGTGAAGTCCATCTCTGGCACTTACCCTTCACCTCTGTGGTCTTCAATCTTTCAAAACTTCTCCAAATGCTTTGTGCTGCTTTTTTTTCTCCCCAAACTATGCCACATGGAAGAAGGGAAATGGCCACACGTCCCCACCACCACCAGAGCCTGGGCTGTGGTGCACCAGAGTTAAACACCCTGAAAAGTGCAATCATGGCCCATCAGGAAAACCACTGTGCCTTTGGGTCTGAGAGACCCTCAAATGTCCTATCATCTTTCAAATCCTCTCCCAACATTATAAAAAAGGAGGCCCCATCACAGAGAGGAAGATTCTGTGAGATTTTGAGTTTAGGGAAATTAGAGAAAATGGCAGCATGTACAACTCGTCCCCCTAAAGTTCCCCAGGGATTGTCTCAGGGGCTGACCCCCTTCCTTCCCAGAAGATGTGGTTTGGCAAAGATTTGGGGTTTGTTCACCAGGACATTTATTCATCCAAATTTGGAGCTCAAAAAGGTACCAGCACTGAATGCTTGGAGAAAAATCTTCACAAGAAAACCAACAACAAACAAACCAAAGAAAACAACTTCCAACTGGCCAGCACACCCCACTCCCATGTTTGCCATCAGAAGTTGTTCTACATCAAATCAAGCCCATAATCTCCACTGGATGGAGATCACTCAGGAGTTTGTCTGCACGAACACCAGGGATCTCTGGCTGGGGAGTTTGGATCCAGCTCTGTCCTTTTCCTGGCTGGAATGCCAAAGCTTGTGGGCACCAGCACAGACTGTCAGCTCAGCAGCTGCCCAGGCATGGCTGGATGTGCAGCTTGGTCTGCCTGGACAGCCAGGAAAACTGCCCTCATTTACTGCAAATGCTTCACAGGCCCATAACTCTCTGAAAGCTACTTCTTCCTGTCACCTTATCCACACACAGCTACATTTCCACACTCCCAATGGGAATAACACATTGCAGTGGTGGAGATGTGGTGGCAGGCAATAAGGATGGATCAAGAAATGCATGGAAAATTCAAAAACAGACCTAAGAAGTTGCTGTTTAGGCCTCCATCCTACAAGGAACCAGGTGTCTCCAGGTTCCCTCTGCACCACAAATGCTTCAGCTCTGGCTCATCCTTTTCAAAGCCTGGATCTACCCTCCTTTGCCAATCCTGGGAGCCCACCTGACCTGTCTCAAAGATTGTCACCTGTGGACTGTAAGCAGGATGGCTGGATGCATCCTGAAGCATTCCTAGATCACTGCTGTGCCATCTTGGTAAGAGAAACTGGGCAAGGCTGACTGCAGAGAGGGGAACTCAGAGGATGGGAAGGGAGAAAAGGAAGCTCAATAAGCCAGTGGAAAAATACATTAATGAATCTGTGTTTTGCTGGAATGTGGAAGAGAAACATGACTGTGTCAAGAGAAAACTGGACTCTGGAGCTGAGCAAGGACCTTAAGGTTGTCCCTTAAAGCCTTCAACCCACACTGCCACAAGCTGCCCAGGGAAGCTGTGGTTGCCTTATCCCTGGCAGTGTCCAAGGCCAGGATGGATGGGCCTTGGAGCACCCTGGAATAGTGGAAGGTGTCCCTGCCATGGCAGGCGTTTGGAATGAGATGATCTTTAAGGTCCCTTCCAACACAAACCATTCCTGTTGCCCACCCTGTGTGTCTGAAGTGTTCCTTTGCAATGTTGTGCAGTGTTTGAACCTTTGGCACTTGCAGGTGGCCACATCAGCAGGTCCTGTCCCTCTGTCCCTCCTCCTCTGCTCGCTGCTGGTGCTGCTGTGCAGCAGAGAGCTCAGAGAACATGCACACCCCAGCATCCTCCCAGAATACAGCTGGGATGAGAGGGATGGACTGGGATCAGAGGGGAAGGATGAGGCCATTACAGGAACTCCAGTTGTACAAACAACCTCTTTGGAAGCTGTAGCTCTGAGATGGAGAACACCAACGTGAGGGTGCATGACACTTCTCCAGCTCTCCCTGCAGCACTCAGCTCCTTTTCCAGGCTAGCACAGGATCCTCTTGCTCCAGAGGAATTGGGCTGCTCTCCTCTGAGCCTTGTCTGAGCCCGGAGCTGCTGTTCCTGAGGTCTGTGTAGCCATGGTGAGCTCTGTGCTCATGTAAACATTGCACAACCACGAGCCCCCGCTGTCTGAGGGCAGCAGAAGCACCACTGGGCTCCTCCTCTTTGGATTGCTCTTCCTGGGGGAGGGCAGCACTTTGTGGAGTCATGGCAGCAGCCCCCAGAGCTGCTGGTGAGCCCGTGGCACGCTCTGAGTTACGCTCACATTGCTGAGAGGATGGGTCACATTTTTGGGAATCCGCCCTGACCTCCTCTGGTGATGCTCTTGCTTCCTGAGGATGGAGACATGGAACAAATTCTTGCCCAGGCTTGAGGAACTTTACAAGACTGGGTGATGAAAAAGCTCCCAGATCCTTGCCTGGTGGACACCCGTCCAGGAGGTGGGATGGGGACAAGGCCATGGTGTGAGCAGCACATCCTGGAGGAAACGGGGCACAAAGCTGGAGGAGAAAGCACTCTGGATCTCCCCTATCACTTCTGGAGCTCTGCCTCATGGGGACAGCTGGACCATCTCCAGAACAAATCCCTGCTGTGCTCCTTGCCTTGGGGCAACAGGGCTGGCAGGTAAGACCCCAGCCTAGTCTGTGATGTGGAGATGTTTTCTGCACAAACCCACCTCCTCTGCTTGGAGAAAGGTGCAATCCTTTCCTGTAGCTGAATTTAAGACAGACTGGCTGATGGTCCCTGAACTGTTTTGCCACCTGCAAATACTGAGTTATTAATTTGCACACTGGAATGTTCTTTGGAATTTCAGGTTTGGAAATGCAGGAAGAAAAGATTGCACATGGGCAGCTTCAGCCCTTCCCAAGGACCTTGCTGGCTGAGCTGGCGGGAAACTTCAGCTTCTCAAATGAGACAAAGCAAGGTGAAAACCAATTTATTTGTGCACCTCCATCCCCAGCAGCTCCTGGGAGGAGAGGGGGAGCTACAGGAAGGGCTGGCTGGGTCGAGAAGAGCAGAGCATGGTGCTGACGGACAAATCCTTCCCACACACTGGGCACTGCAGACCTGGCACAGCTCTGGAGGAGGTGGAACAGTGTGAGACACCCTGTGAGGCTCTGCCAGTGCAGGGCTGGGAGTGCTCTGTGTGAAACAGGAGCACCATGCACAGACCTTCCACGCCTATTGCAAACAGATTTTTCCTTGACACACAAGCGCAGAAGATTTCTCTGGAATGAGAGCCCTGACCAAGGCTGGGCGGCAGAGAAGGGTTTCCAGCTCCTCACAGAGAGGAAGGAAATCCGCCCGTGGGACAGATGATATTGTCTTTTGTTTGACTCTGCAACGCTGATTAATGAATGCTTTTTTGATTTCACAAGAATTTCTGGGGTTTGTAAACTTTCTTCAGAGATTTTTCTGGGAAAAATAGAAACCGTGCTCGGGGTTCTCCTTCTGCAAACAAACCACTCAACATTTTCATTCAAATCAAAATTTTCCACGGATAGTAATGGGGATTTCTCAACCAGTGCCTTCATAAACATGGAAGGCACTGCATTATGATCTAGATAAAATTTGTCTTTCAGCAGCAAGAACTCAGGTCAGAGCCCTCTTCTGATGGACCTTGTGTAGCAAGACACAACCTTGCTCTGAGGGCTTCAGAACAGAAAAGACAAAGGGCAAGAGAAAAAAGAAAAATACTAAAAATACACTTTAACAGATGGGGCACTGAGGTGGCAAAAGATGAAGTGATTTGTTTGACGTCAGGATCATGGGAACATTAAGCCAAAAAGTGGAACTGAATCCATCCCTCTTGGAAGGCTCAGCACATATCTTTAACCACAGACCATCCTTTCCCTCTGGTGCTACTGACTTTTGGCTGAATCTTTGCTCTTCACTTGGGGATGGCACTTGGTGCAGGATTATTTTCTGAGGCCCCTTATTGGAGTGGGTTTTGGCTGATTCATCCAGCTCATCACCTGGCACATGGGCATAATGCATGATGCCTTCTTTTCCTGTTAATCCCTCCTGGAGAGACCCAGAGTCTTGATTAAATTTTTCTCTATGTCACTGTAGGCAATGCTGGCAGAGATCTTAGGCTTGGCCACTGATACAATAATAATAATAATATTAAGGATAAAAACAACACCGCCGAAATCAGACCTGGATCTCAGAGGCTTTTCTTGGATGCCTGGAACCTGCACCCAGGATTGGACAGATCCTGCAATGGATCACAGCATCCCTGGCAGTGCCACCTCTGCAGAGACAGAAGGAGAACAAGGAGTTTATCCATCATCTGGTAGCTGGGGAAGACATTTGGGCTTGGTTTCCTCCCACCTGGCATGCTGCTGGAACACTGGCAGCACTCCTTTGACCATAATGGAAAGCATGTCCAACACATGGCCAAAATCTGGAGATTTCCCCTCACTTTGCTTCCTGTGGCAGGACAAATCACAGCATGGCCAAAGCAGCTGACCCTGCTCTTTGTCCTCCTGCATTTCTGGCAGCTGCTGGACGAGGTCTGAGGGCAAATGCACGGCCTGGCAATGGGGACAAGCCCCTTGTTGTGACCCCAGGAAGAAGGGACACTTCCGGCAGGGATGGGTTGGGAGGCAGGGTGGCAGTGGGGCACTTTGCCGAGCCCTGCTGGGCCTGGCGTGCAGAGCAGGCTGGGATTAGGGCTGGAACTCACAGCATTTGGGCCATTGTGCAATGCTGGGCAGCTGGAGGGTTTCACTTTTCAGAGGGGAAAAGAAAATATGAAAAACTAGAACCAGAAAACTCTTTTCTTCCCTCCTTTTTTTTTCTTTTTTTGGACCTATCCAGAGCTTTCCACAATGCTGGTGATTTAAACCAGGCCTGGAATACGAATGCAACTCTAATATTTCTACCTTCCTGAGTTACATTGATGAGTCAAGGAGCTGGCTGAGGCTGAAATGCAGCAATGTATATGCACAGGCTATGGATGAAACCTCCTCTTACATGGACACCTTGTCAGCCAGGGCTGGATCCAGGAGGTTAATAACATTCTGTCCTTCATGGGAAAGAGAATATGAATTTAATTTAGAATCTAGACATGCCTTCAGCTCTGGAACAGAGAACACAAAGCTAATTTCACCAACAGGCAGAGGGAGATGGAAGCAGGGCACATCCTGAGGTCTGCATCCAGGCTGAGTGTGGCCTGGGAGATGATTTGTGGCACAATTGAGCCCAAAGGTGTAAGGAAGCAAGGCCATTTTGGGGAGAGGAACGAGGGGCTAAGAAGGGGAGCAGGTGCCTGGGGTGCAGGTGAAGCACTCCATGGCAGCATCCCTCACTGTTGGGACTTGGAGGCAGCAGCAGGGAGAGCTGCAGGTGACTCTGCACAGGGACAAGGGGACAGAGGTGGCCTGAGTGTCAAACCAAAGCAGGGAGCAGAGAAGTCCCAAAGCCAAATGCCTGCCTGGTGCTGGGAGCAGGAACTGGGCTTTGCTCTCTGCAGCCCAGCCAGAAACCCTTAAAATGGCCTCCTCTCCCTTTTCATCCCTCATCCACATCCTCAGCCTTCTCACAGCCTCCCCCCCTCCATCCCCCATGCCAAATAAATCTCCTTAGAGTTTAAATAAATGCTGTAGTGTCCTAAAAGTCTTGCAGCCTTGGAGAGAGGGGAAAAAAAAGACAGAAAAGGTATTAAACCTGAAAGAGAAATAGTAGATGTGCACCTTCTTCCCTTTGGTCTCTCTGAAGGCTATTAAGTGATGCAGGGTGACTGTGGACAGGTACATGCAAATAATAGGATCAAGGCAGCAGTACAAAGGTTTGTCTCCCAATCTTAATGCAGGTGTGGGAGACACAAACCAGGTGGCTAAAAGGCTCCTTTGTTTGAAGCTGTCAGGAGGAGAAGCTGATAATCTCATGCCTCATCCCTAAACTCTCTTTCAGCCGTGTCAAGGCATCTCCTCACATCAGGAAGTCTGCAATGACATGGCTATGTGCTAAGCTCAGTTAATGTGGTCCGAGGTTTAAACACTTCAGGTTAAAAGTGGATAATTGGTGGTAGTGGATTTTAAAAGCTCACACAGGTGCCTTTGAAAAGAGGTCAGGAGTCAAGTGCATCTCTCCTATGAGAAATGGTGAGCCTTTCCTAAGGAGATCAAAATTCTTCCACGGAGAGCCCCAGGGCCTTGTAGGAACTGTTATTAATTTAGTCCTGTATGTTCCAAATAATGGAAAAACGATACCACATGTGTACAACTCCGGGGAACCGGGGCACGTTCTCTCTGGATAGATAAACTTTCACCTGGCACTGCTGCATTGTTAATTAAGTAATCCCCTCTCAGCCCGAGCAGGAGCAGCACGGGAGCTGCCATCCCTGGGGGTCCTTGCCAAGTGAGGGTGGGGACAGCACGACCTCAGCTCGGATGGTACCCTTGGGGGTGAGGACAGAACCCTACAAGCACCTCCTGGGGGTTTGTGATGCCTCCCAGCCAGGTTTTCCAAGGAATTTGGGCACCCTGACAGCAGTTCTGCTGGCAAAGCCACCCCCGCAGGTACCCAAGCAAAGCGCACCTTTAAAAGACAGCTGCTCTCCCCCGACGCGGTGCTATTTTCTCAAATTGTGCTTAATGAAGGCAAAGCTGGAGGAAATTAACATCCAATTATTTTCTTAGGGTGGATTTCTTTGTGCCGGCCGCGGGACACGGACCTGCCCAAACTCGCAGCACATGAAAGCGGCTCCTGCCCGCGGCAGGATCGGGTTGCAAAGGCACCGAGCTCTCCCCGGAGGAGCCCTGCACCTGCCCGGGGTTTAACAGGGATGGGAGTGGAGAAAACGCAGCGGATCAGGGCCAGGAGAAGCTGGTTTTCCCCCCTCTTCACCATGTGCTCGAGTTTGCGGTCTGTGCATCCAAGATGACAAGGGCCAATAAAGAAACCAGCATCGTTATCACCCGAATTTGCATTAAAAGTGCGGTTTGGTTTCTGTTTGAGAGTGGTGGCTCCTAATTCCGCTGCCTCAGACACCTCCAATTTCACAGTGCCAGCAGCTCCTTTGACTTTGGGACCTTATTCTTTGCCATTTCTGGGGAATGCAGCCCAAATACACTCAGAGGTGTCACATCAAAACAAGCTTATTCCAATTATGAGAGAACACAGGAGTCTGCTCCTTGAAAATATTCAGATGAATTTGTTGATATATTCTGAATGGGTCGATAGAGCATATTTGGTGAAAAGGCACCTCCCCAGTCCTGCTGGCTGGATTCTTTGAGAGCAGGTGCTCATTTTACCAATTGTTCAAGTAAAATAGCTGTTTCTGTCCTCCTTACATATTTTTCTCTTTTTTTTTTTTTTTTTTGTAACTGGAGACAATTTGGGAAATATTGCCACTGGTGAAAACATGTTATGTATTTATTGTTATCATTATTATTTGCTATAAATTTATTTGTGTGACGGTAGCAAGTCAGAGGGTCTGAACTGACACAAAGCAAAAATATGGTCCCTGCTCCAAAAGCTTTAAATTATCCCAACTCCCGAAACATTGAATCATGACTCGGAGTTCATCCATTTCATTTCAATTTTATATGGCATGGAAACTGAACATTGTAGGGGAAAACTGAACATTTGCAGGGGGAAAAAAAAACCCAAATGAAGCCTTGACGTTTGTTGCACAGTCCATGGGAATTATGCAAACCTTTCTTTAGGATTTTTTTTTTTTTTTTACCTGAGAAGCAATAAAACCAACACTTTAATAGAATGGTTTGGGTTGGAAGAGATATTAAAGATAATCTTATTTCAACTCCCTGACATGGCAGGGACAACTTCCACTATCCCAGATTGCTCCAAGCTCCATCCAGTCTGGCCTGGAATATTGCAGAGATGAAGCAGCCACAGCTTCTCTGGGCACCCTGTGCCAGGACCTCCCCACCCTCACAGGGAACAATTCCTTCCCAATATCCCATCTGACCCTGCCCTCTGGCAGTGGGAAGCCATTCCTCTCTTGTCCTGTCACTCCAGGCCCTTGTCTCAAATCCCTCTTTCAGCTCTCTTCTAAAAAGTTTCACTTTTGACAAAAATGATCTTTCCTGAAAGGAACAAATACCTCATTCAAAGACATCTTCCAAGCTCTGGTTGTAAAAAAGTTAAGAACAGCACTTTCCCTTTTTTTTATTAATATTGTTTGTTGGTGAAATGGCTTAATGGCTGCAGGGTCAGTTGACAGAGAGGAGGTAACATTGTTCTTCTCCTCCAGCGAATGTAGTGTTTGGCATGACTTCAAAATAACCCTATTGTTTGTCATCTTCTCAAAATACACTATAAAATCCCGTTAAAAGGGAAGATAACGTTTTCTAAGCATAAGTCAAGTGCCGGGTTGCCTTTTTTTAAAGCTGCTTGATGAGAATTAATGGTGTTGGATCTCCTGTTTTAAACACATTTGGCCAGGTTTTCTGGAGGCACCTAATTTATCTTGAGGCTCTTTCATCTATTATCTAACTGTGAGCTTGTTCGTAGCTCATCAGCCATCCTGGTTTTGACAGGGGGCCTTGTGATGAGCAGCCAACAGCGCAGAGTGTCAGGGCCGGGCCTATCTCTGGCAGGAAGGTGATGGGAAAAGCCTAACCTTCTGCCACTCCTCCCAGCACTCACCAAACCCAAAAATAGAGTCTTGGATCGTCACACAAAGCCCCTCAGAGTGGTTCCTGCATCCCAGTGTCAAAGCCAGATCAGGTCCATTTAATGGGGAAATGGTACTGTCAACCCCTTGGGAGCGGTTGAGGTGGTGTTTGGAGAAATCCCCCTTGTTGAGGGGACATTCATTGCTTTGGCCATGGAGCCATCAGGAAAGAGGAGAAAGCAGCAGAAATTTTGAAAAAAAAAAACCCCAAAGCCTTATCTAATAATGGTGGGAAATAAAGAGCTTATGTAAAAGAGCAAATTTTCCACAGTTCCCAAGCAGGAATTATCTGGTACATGATTCAGAACCATTGCAGATGTGTAGATTTTGGGTGTGAGCTCCCAAACCCATTTTGGAATCAGCCAGAGGAGATTTGCAAAAAGGAGGACATCGCCTTTCCTTTTTTTATGCTTTCAGCATCAATGTACGCGAGCGCTCGGAGCGGCAGCTACAGAGCTGCTGGAAAGTTTGTCACCATAACACTGCCTGTTTATGCTTTGTAGGGATGAAAGAACAGCTTTCTTCAATTAGGCTTTGTACTTCAGCTGGCAGGCGGGTGCCGATTGTCTCAAACTCCACCTCTCGGCCCGGCCGGGCCCGGGGAGCCGGCGCAGGCCGCGCCCGGCCCTGCTGCGGATCAGAGCTGCTAACTGTGGGCAAAGTGGGAGAAATCCCACTGGAAACAGCAGCCACAGGCACTCAGGTGGGCTCACTACTCCAACCTGCTGGAATTTTCAAAGCACAGGATCACAGAATGGGTTGGAAGGGAGCTTTAAAGGCCTTCTCATCCACAATGAGCGAGGACTTCTTCCACTAGGCCAAGTTCCTCGGAGCCCCATCCAGCCTGACATTGAATGTTTTGTTTCTAGCAATGGGACATTCACCACCCCTCTCTGCCATCACTGCCCTCCTTGTATCAATTTTCTTCCTCATACCCATCTGACTCTCCCCTGTTTCAGTTTAAAATCGTTCCCCCTCATTCTCTCCTTTCTCAATGCTTTTTCTCTTCAGTCCCTGCTCCATGCACCTGCAAGTGGCTGCCATAGCACGGAGAATCCTGCTGGTTCCTAAAGAAGAGTTCAACCTCATTTCAAAGCATTTTGAAGTGCTGGTGCAGGGACAGCAGACTCTTTCCATTGACTCGGGCAAGTTTTGAGTAGGTTGCCTGGATACCTGGCTATGGAACACAGCATGTGTGAGCACCCGATGGATATCTGTTTAATAAGAAACAGGGCATGGGGAGGGAGCTGCCTCAGTGCCAGTGTGGATTTACAAGGCACTGACTGCTCTGTGTCAGGCAGATTTGCAGATTTGGGGGAATTTGGAGGGGGTTTATGGCTCGCCGGAAGCTGATAGCAAAGCCGTGGCAAAAAGTCAAAATGCACCACCCATGGCAGCCCTTCATAGGGAAAACTGACTTATAAAACAGGATCTAGAGAGTGCTGTGATTTTGCTTCAGAGCTCCTGAAGGATGAAATGCATTTCCTGAGTTAAGACATGACAGAGAAAAAAGTATGTGGAGACCCCAAGATGAACGAATGACAATTTATAACAATTAAAATCAAATATACATCTTGACACTCAAGCAAGTTCACATAAGATGCCAACAGCTCTCTGCTATTTGTCATCTCTGTTATTTGTCATCTGTCCTTTTCTGCTTGCATCTTTTACCATAATCACCCTACAAAAGGAGGGCTCACAAAGAATGTCCACCTGTCCTACCCCCTGCCAGGGGCCAGCCCTGCAGTGTGACCCTGGGCTGTCACACAGCTGAAACTCCTCTGCTGAAGCCAGAACTGATCGTGGTGGCTTTTTGCATGTGCCAAAGAGAGATTCACCGACAGAGAAAGGTTTTTTGCATATGTTCTAAGCTGACCTTCTTAGCAGGATTCTACCGAGGTCTGGGGTGGCTGAGTAGTGAGCAGTGTTGGGGCATGAGGAGGCAGCAAAATCATGACCCAGGAGAGGAGCTCTACTCCTTCATGGCACTTGGAAGTTAATTGTAAATCCTTTCCCTGAAAATAAACACAAGCAGCAATGCTGTGAGACCCTGCTCAGCCTCGGGAGAAAGAATTGCTCTTCATGCTCTGAACTCAGACTCTGATTATTTATTTATTTATTTCCTTTCGGGCTCAAAATCTTTCTCAACAATAATCAAGGGAGAAACAAGGGCCCATTCACGGGGGCACTGAGCTCTCCCTTGTCCCAGGTCCAAGTGGGCATTGCTACTGAGAACTGCATTGACCCGGGGCTTGGCAGACCCAGGTGCAACATCCTTCTCTCCTGGGGATTTCCAGCCTAACCCTGAGCCAGGTAATTGGGCAGCTAAATCCCTTTAAAAGTCTGGGCCCTTTCCTCAGCTCCTTCACTGTAATTCCTCTTCTCACAGGTGGGTTGTGAGATTAAACACATGAAAGACTCAGAGGCACCAAACGCCGCGGTGATGAGACCCATCTGACAGAGAGATCAGCTAACCCAGGGCAGCCGAGCTGGAAAATGCCTTAGATTTTTCTCCCCGACAGCAGGATGCCCTTGTGGATAATTGATTTCCCCCTCGGAAGGCTTGAAGTATATTTTTAGGGAATGCAAACATTTTTATTTTCACTGCCTATTTTTCTTTCCTCTTCAATAAATGGCTTTTCCTCCGCACGGGCTGGCCAGCTGCTCTGAAAATTCAAGGGGAAAAAGAAAAAACCTCATTAACTTTCCCAAAGCCTTAATTGTCCCATTTATTTCAGGGCAGTAGGAAAGCCCATCTTTCAGTGGCTCCCTCGCCCTGCTAACAACTCACCGTAATCCTTTCCATAATCCCCAGGAATGCCGATCGCTCCGGCAGAGTTTGATTCTCCTTGCTGATGAATTGCAGGGTATTTTATATCCTCTTGTCACAACCCCCTTCTCCTGCCTTTGCTCTTTCAGCAAGGAAAGTCACTTTTATGTTACCCATCTGGGCTTCCCCCACCATCAGAGGCTTTTTTTTCTCTCTTAGGTACACAAAAGCAAATGTTCTGGGAGCTCTTTAAAATACCTGAGCAACTGGTAGTAAATGAGTAATTTCCTGTTGTTCTAACCTCTTTTTTTTTTCAGCCCAGTAGTTATCTTAGCTTGGCATGTCAAGATAGTTGCATGATCTTCAGTGTTTGTGTGGATAAACATTATCTCAGCTCATTCCTGAGCTGATCAAACTGATTTTATAAACAGCCTTTGGTAGTGGAAAAAGGACTGGTTTTTTTTTCCTTTCTTCTTTTTTTTTTTTTTCCTTTCATTTATTCCAGGAGTTTGGTGGATGCTGGCATGCAGGAAAACTACTGTATGTGTGTTTGCATTGCCGAAAGTGCAAATCTGTCCATTTGAATCTTTTTTGAGTGAGCACAGTGGGCAAACGAGGTGGTTTTGGAATGATCTCATCCCAGGATCCCGGCAGAAAAGAGCTCGTGTACATAGCAGAGTCTGGAATGTGAGCAGGACCTCATTCATAAACTTCCTTACCGTTTCTTTACACTCAAAGGCAGGAATAAAAAGCAGCCAAAACAAGCAGAAATGGTGTTCCGGAGTTAACCAAATGGGAAAATCTACAGATGCACTTTTTAATTTTATTGTATTATTGAATTGAGATACTTTTCACCATCTGCAGGAGGCTTGCTGTGGTGATACATTCATTCTTTCTCTTGGATCAGGCTGGAAACTTTATTCAGCTTTTTTCTTTTCTTTGTTGTAAACCTATTTTTTTGTGATAACACCTCAGTTTTCTACCACCTGCCCTGTTTCAGTGAAAATACAGAGCTTGAAAAATGTGTTACAAGGGGTGCTATGAAAAGACTGGAGCTCAGAGGCCTAAACTCAGTTACAGAAGGTTTTTAATTAAAACTGTTAAACAGCAAGGGGAGAAAAACAATTAAATTTTGTGCTTTTTACGAACAAAAGCACCTTAGGTCTTCATCCTCCAAAGCAGGGAGGCAGTGAGCAGCAGGTATGTACGGGTGAGGTCATCCTGCTGTGCTGGAGTGAAGATGAAATAAATTCAGGCTGCAAAATCTGGCTGGGAGGCTCCTGTTCTCTGCACCTGGCTCCCTGGTAGCATTGGCCAGAGGTGACCAACCAAGGCACAGGCAAATCTGGGCACCTCAGGCATTTCCCTGGTGAAATAGAATATTTTTTAAGGCACATTTGGAGCTTCATCCAGATGTGAGTTCCACCATGCTAAGCAACATTTTCACTGCTTTTAAGTCCTTTTTGTCAGCTTGGCAGTAGAAATTGGGCTGGATGATTATTGCAGCCACTGGAAGAATTTTTCTGTGGTCTAATATAAGTGCAACCAAGGAACTCTGGCATGTGCCTCCAGCAACTTGGATTTCCAAGTGGTCTTACTTTTCAGTGCTGGACACTCCCAGGAGGAACTGAGTTTCCAAGAGAAGATGACAGTGGGTGTATTCAGTCCAACACAGCTGTAGGTACGGTACAAACATGCAATTAGAGACAGTTCCTGCCCTGGAGAGCTTGGAGCCTAAATAGACAAACAGATCATCTCCAGATGGTAGGGGCTGAGGGTGAGTTGGTGGGAGAGCGAGTGAGTGCGTGGCACTTCTGCTGCTGCTGGATGCACACAGATGGTCAAAAGGCAGGGGAGAGAGGAGAGCCCCAGGCCTTGCACAGGGAGCTCGGATTTCCTGCAGAAAGCCTGCAAGGGTGGGGCTGATATGATGGCTGCAAGGCTGGTTACTGCAAGGGATGGGAGGGATGGGAGGAAGTGGTGGAAGGAAGGGCGGAAGGAAGGGCGGAAGGAAGTGGCGGAAGGAAGTGGCGGAAGGAAGTGGCGGAAGGAAGGAAGGAAGGGAGGAAGGGCGGAAGGAAGGGCGGAAGGAAGGGGGGGAAGGAAGGGGGGGAAGGAAGGGGGGGAAGGAAGGGGGGGAAGGAAGGAAGGAAGGAAGGAAGGAAGGAAGGAAGGAAGGAAGGAAGGAAGGAAGGAAGGAAGGAAGGAAGGAAGGAAGGAAGGAAGGAAGGAAGGCGGGAGGAAGGAAGTGGCGGAAGGAAGGAAGGCGGAAGGAAGGAAGGAAGTGGCGGAAGGAAGTGGCGGAAGGAAGTGGCGGAAGGAAGGAAGGAAGTGGCGGAAGGAAGTGCAAGGAAGTGGCGGAAAGTGCGGAAGTGGCGGAAGTGGCGGAAGTGGGGAAGGAAGGAAGGAAGGAAGGAAGGAAGGAAGGAAGGAAGGAAGGAAGGAAGGAAGGAAGGAAGGAAGGAAGGAAGGAAGGAAGTCCATTTATAGCAGCTTCCTCTGAAATGCAGGGGAGCTGCCAATGCGTGTCCATGCCTGGTGGTGAAGAATGGATGTGATTTAGCTTTATTAGACACTCGGGAATTTGCTGTGGAAAGGAGGATTGATGGAGAGGGCACGGATTTTGGCCAGTCTGTAAATGAGCAGCACAATGGTGGAGAGCTTTTCCACCTCTCACCATTGCCAGCCTAAAGAGGGGGACTCCTGTCCCAAACCAGGTTGCAGATGAGGTGCTGGAGGAGAAACCCTCCAAAGGGAACTACAGGCAGCCATGCCTGGCTCAGAAAGTCCCTGATCTACAATACTTGGGAGCTGAATAGGTTCAGCCTGGTGAAGAGAGGGGTGTCCCTGCCATGGCAGGGAGGGATGACCTTTAAGTTCCCTTCCAACCCGTAACACTCTGTGATTCTTAGGAGAGGTTGTACAAACCTCATACTCTTCCCCAGGCCTGTAGAGGCTTTGGTCACTTCCAGAGGCAGGATATTTGGTGGCATGACCCAAAGGATTGCTCCTGCTCCCTGTCCCTTCCCTGCCTTGGTCACCTCAGCCTCCCTTGGGAGGGAATGCAGCCGAAGTACAGAAACCACCGGTTGCCCGGGAAAACATCTGAGGATTTATTTCATACCACAAGCACTGTAGGTGGCTGGAAGGCTTGGGAGGATGTAGATGAGAAGGATTTGTGGGGAAGTGTTGAATGGTGGCCAGAACAATAAAAACTAAGAAGAGAGAGGCACCTCTCCAAGTAGGGCTTCACCAGAGTGGGACAAGGAGCAAAGCATCCACCAGGCATCAAATGCCACATGGTTCTGTGCTGAGTCCAAGAGTTCACCACCAAACATGGGAAAACTCTCATGTTTAACTTGGCAAGAGGTGAGCTGATTTAACTGGTATAGCAGAGATGTAGTTGTGCAGAATAAATCAATGGGCCACAAATTACACAGGAAATTTGGGTCTGGCGCTCAGGGTCGAGGAAGGTGGGAAGATGGAGGAAGTAAAACCTGATACCTTTTTAAATATTGCTGCAGGGTAGAGATGACCTTGCTGTAGTTCTTTCAAATTCCCTATAAAAAGGGCAGGAATGCATGGCAAGCCACCCTTCTCCAACAGGTATCTGGTGACACAGAGAGCAAAACTGGAGCAGGCAGGATGAAAGACAAGGCAGTAATCACAGTCCTGGATTAAAAGGAAATTTTACCAAGGTAGGATGATTTGGATATGATGAACCCATCTAGGCAATTACCTGCCCTTCATATGGGCTAAATTTTTAGGGGAAATATTAACTGGATGAGGGTTCTTACAAGCTGTAACTGGAGTGAGACCCATCAATGGTTTCATCTGACAAAGTGACTGGCTCAACTTGTGCCATGTCAAGGCTCTGCATGCCAGGAAAGCTCTGGTCTTCTAAAAATAGCAGCTCTGCCTGTTTCACACTCACTGTCTTCAGAGTTTTGTAAGTTGATCTTTTTAACCTACAAGGAAATATTCATTATCAACTGAGTACCAATCTGTTTACAACATCTCAACAGAGATTGTAAAGCCAGTAAGGACAGAATGAATGTGTAAAGGATCTCCTTTGAAAAGAGATTCAATGTCAAATAAAAACTCTGCATAGCTGAAAATATGTCACTTGAGGCAAATGGAAAAGATACACACCTGTTTCTGGTCAGAAATTTGTTTAGTTGCATTTTCCAGCAAATGAATCTTCTTTTTTGTTTGTGTTTGCTTGTTTTTATTTAATGCATTTAGCTTTCCATCTAGCCTATAACCCTATTCCATCTAGTCTAGACTGAATTTCCAACTGCCTTGTGATTTGATTAAGTTGAGCTAATTCTCATCAGATGATTTGAAAACAACCCGATTCAGCTTCTTCAGATACCTTGGCAAGCTGATCCCTACCTACTTGTAACTGCCTGGGATCACTTCTGATAATTCAGATCATCTGTGATGCCTTTAGGGACTGATCCAAATTCTGCTAAACCAGCACAGAGGTTTGCCCTGGTCTAATAGGCTTTGGACCAGCCTCCAGCCTCTCCAAAACAGCAGGTCATATATCTGACTGAAGGTAAAATGCTTGGCTAAGTGCCTACAAAATGCATTGTAATACAAGCTGGGGATAATCAGAAGACAAATTTTGTGTATGCGCAAAGTATTAGTGCCCTTAATGATAAAATGCTCGTGCTTGACATAATTTTTGGAAGAGGCTTGGAAACGGCAGGCTGGAGCTGCTTTCCACATGGGAATACCTTGCAGGCAGTAAAGAGCAGATGGAAAAGATCAGCATGGAGGGAATGAAGTGCTCTTCATGCTGCAATCCCCAGGATCCGTGGATGTGAGCTACTGACACTTTGTTATGAACTGTTTGCCCTAAGCAGGCATCCTCCCAGCCCTGGAAAACCTTTCCTGACAGGGACAGGCCATGCTCATTGTCATTCCTGTTTAGGGAATGTCTCTGGGCAATCTGCTGGCTCTCCCTCAGGGGATTCCTCATTCCCTTTGCTCCCTGAAAACCAGAGAGCCCTGTGGTCCCTTCCGCTGCAGCAGGACACAGCTGATGTCCCAGGGACATCATTCTCTCACCACCTGTGGCAGGATAATGGGCAGGCACCAGAGCACACGGGGAGAGGGATGGTTTTTGTGTCCCCACAGCCTGCCCAGCTCTGTCACACCTCAGAAACTCCCATCTGGTGATGCTGCAGTGCAGTCTGCACCCTCCTGAGCTGCAGGGCTGGAGCCACCAAGTAATTCAATCAAGGGAGCTTTAGGACAGAAAGAAATCATGGTGGAATTCAGAAAAGGTCTGTCCTCACCGAGGCACTCAGTTCATGGTTTTGGCAGAGCCCTTTGTATCAGCAGCAATGCCTAATCACTAAACAGATGGGCTGAAAAATCACTTTGTGATATGGATGGGCTGCGAGGAGAAGCATATTCCTAAAGCAAGACCCTGGATGTTCATTCAGTTTTTCCAGAGGGCTGCCCTGTCTGGGGCCCAGCTGAGCCAGCAAATGGCTCTGTCTCCCTGTTCCTGAAGTGCACATCCCTGAAAAGCTGCCACAGAATGCTCCAGCCCTCTCCTGCAGCCCAGGAGAAGGAGGCAGACAGTTGGTGACTGCCTTACCTGTGCTGTCATCCCACAGAGATGGGATGTTTTGGCAGTGGCTATGGTCCTACACCAGGGTTTTGCCCATTTTGTGTTGTCCAGAGGTCTGGTTTCTTTTTTTCGTGCACCCAGCTGGCACAGACATGTTAAAATGACCTGTTCAATGCACCATTTTGTACTTGGTGGCACTGCAGTTTTCTGTCTTGTCTAATTTTATGGCACATTCCAGCAGCCCCTTGAATTATTCCAATTCAAGAATTAAAAAATCATTACCAATAGGAATTTTTGCTACTGTTATTGCTTTTGACAGCAATGCCAATTTGAAAATCTTCAGTCCAGTGAGTATCTCTAAGTGCCCAAACTCATGTTTGTTATATTTCCCTTCTTTTCTTCATGAGCTTCTAATTTTATTCTTTTATTTACTGTGTTCCCAGCTACAATCCAGCTCTTCACTGTGTAAAGTGCAGCAAAAAATCCCCTCAAAAACTTAGAGAAGCCAAAAAAGTCTCTCTCTGCTCTACCAAGGAAAGACAAGGTTCTGAAGGATGCGCTGCCTCACCTTGAGGTGCTTCAGGACTTGAGAGGAAAACATCTCTGAACTTCTGCATCCTTCACCCACAACTTCCTTTCCCTTGGACCAGTCCTGGAGTGATCTCATCCCCAAGGAATGCAACATCCTTCTTGGAGGCACAGTATGGATAAGTGGCTGGGAACAGATGCTTGGTAAAACAAGGAGACCAGGGAGTTCTCAGCAAAGCTGGAACAGATGTTGTTCCACAGTGACATTGTTCTCCCCTGGAGTCTATTTACTGATGTCTAAAAAAAAAAAAAATCTGATTTTTGTACAGATTTTTATATTTTCCTGTAGTTTCTTATCCAACTTTGCAACTCTTCCTGATGATCCAGACATCTCCACAAACACCTGCAGGAGCAGCCACATCGGGCTGTGCATTTCACCTGCAGTGTCACATCTCTTGCTGGAATTTCCCATCTTGGTGGCCCCATGGAAAATATGACAAAACTCTTGAGGAATAACTGCTCTGCCTGGCAGGGTTTTGCCATTCCATGTTCCCAGTTAATGTTGTGCAGGTGCTTGAATGTCCAAATGCTCCGTGAGCTCTGTCCTGAGCTATGGCCACTTCCCTGGGGGGCCTGTTCCAGGCCCAACCACCATCTGGAGAAAGAGCCTTTTCCAAATATTTCATATTTTCCTAAAGTCAAAGCTAATTCCCACCCCCAACACAACTGTAGGCACCTCAGTTCAAGTGATTTTGAGTAGTTTGGGGCCAAAATGCCTTTGTGTGTGTGTGTGTGTGTGTCTGTGTGCGTGCAAGGAATGAGGACGCAGAGGCTTTGTGTGTTTTCATCATGATCAGATTCCTTCCTAACTCTGCCCATCCAGGGAAGGTGAGCTTCACATGCTAGCAAAGAGAAACATCCTGCTGGTAAAAGTCTGACAAATTAATCAATTGTTGGCACATGCCAGCCCTCCCACGTGTCTGGGAGCACAGGAGACCTGAGTGGAGTCTTCCCCCTGGAGAGAAACCAGGCAACACCCAATCACCTCCTCTGCAAGGACACACACAGCAGGTGCTGCTGGCTTCACAAGGGACTAAACGAGATTTATGAGGTAGATCAGCAAACCCAGAGGGACCTTATCAATAACCAAACTCACTGCCTGCAGACTCTGATCCCCACCTCACCTTCTGCTGTGGTGTTTCACAGGCAAAGCCTGGGGAAAGCCCAGTGCTGGAGAGGACACATGGGAATACTCAAACCTTCAGGGTGTGTAGGGATAAAATGAGGGGTAATGACTTCAAACGGCCAGAGGGCAGGGATGGATGGGATACTGGGAAGGAATTCCTGGCTGGGAGGGTGGGCAGGCCCTGGCACAGGGTGCCCAGAGCAGCTGTGGCTCCTCCTGGATCCCTGGAAGTGTCCAAGGCCAGGTTGGACAGGGCTTGGAGCAATTTGAGATAGTGGAAAGTGTCCCTGCCCATGGCAGGGGGTGGAATGAGATGGGCTTTAAGATCCCTTCCAACCCAACCCATTCCATGCATCTTCCATCAGTGGCTCATGTTGCAGCTTTCCTTGTTGGCTGAAGATTTTTGGAGATCCCACCCGGACCCTCTGTTGGCTGGCAGCTTTCTCCTGCTGGCATCAGGCAAGTCATTTGAATTTTTTCTGATTTCTGATTTCTAGAATAAGAACCCTACAGTTTTAAGGAGCTGTTTTCCAACAGTTAAGATGTGTGAGGTACTCCTGTCAGGATTGTGGGTCAGGAGAGCATCTTGACTGAGGGGAAGAGAAACATCCTCAGCTTTTGAAGTGTTGCTGGTGTGAACACACACAATAAAGCAAAGGGGTCAGCAAAACCCACATGACAAACAACAATAAATACTGGAGAGCAGCAGGTACTTGTGCAGAAGCAGAAACCGATGCAGAGGCAAGCAGACAGCTCAAATTCACGAGCCGAGATAAACCCAAAGCAGAGCTTGACCTGCCTTGATCACAACCCAAGGAAGACTTTTATCAGATGTGTTTAGACAAATCCCTTCGGCGATTCCTGACTTGTGTCAAGGGAAAAATATATTTTGTCCCTGAAAGAAAACTCTCACAGCTCCTTCTAAACTCACCAGTAAATCAAGACAAGCCAGAGATCTCAACTTGGCAGCCGCTGGTCTTCGTTCTCTTTGCTCAGCTGAAGGGGGGGTTCTCAGCTTTTGGGGGGCCTGTGCTTGTGCAGAGCAGCAGGACCAGCTCTGCACGAGGCTCATGCAGTGCAGGGGCATTTGGAGGAGCAGACTGGCACTGCCCAAGGTCCCAAAGTCGTGCCATGACCAGGAGCCCCTCTCCCCACACCGCCTGTGGTCCCACTGACTCCTGCAGGGCAGCACCAGCACCCAGCAGCCAGGGACTAACCTTGCTCAGATAAATTAAATTGCTCAGATTTTATATTAAAATACACATTTCAGTGTATTCTAATATTAAATCAGTCTCCAGATAGACTGTGGCACTCTCAAACTCTGGCAGAGAGCCAGACCAGCTCCAGATCAATCTCCATGCCAGAACAGAAGTTCTCACAACTCAAGGAGCCCCAAAGATCAGTCAAGACCCAAAACACAAACTAAAACTGTTGATCCTTGTCTGTCACTGTGGAGACTCATTCAGGAGAGTGCCAAGAATCTGGAATGGAAGGGAATCATCTTCAGAAATGCAATGAATTTCTCCAGGCAGCAGAACTGGTGGCTGCAGAGAGATTTTCAGATATGGTCACATGAATGGTCTGAATCACCTCTGGTCTGGATCAGGAATAGTGTGGAAGCAGAGCCAGGGTAGTGACCATCCCCTGTACTGGACACTGATGAGGAAGCTTGAATAATGGGGTCAGTTCTGGGATCCTCACTGCAAGAAAGAAATTACAGAATCATGAAATGTCTTTTGAGGAGCTGGACAGTGTCCAGAGAAGGGAACAGACCTGGGAAAGGGTCTGGAGACCAGAAACAGCTGAGGGAGCTGGGCAGGGGCTCAGCCTGGAGCAAAGGAGGCTCAGGGAGACCTTGTGGCTCTGCACAGCTCCTGCCAGGAGGGGACAGCCAGGGGGATGGGACTCTGCTCCCAGGGAACAGGGACAGGACAAGGGGAAACAGCCAAAAGTTGTGCCAGGGGAGGTTCAGGTTGGACATCAGGAAGAATTCCTTCCCTGAAAAGGTGGTCAAGCACTGGAATGGCTGTCCAGAGAGGTGTAGGAGTCACCACCCCAGAGGTGTCCAAGGAATGACTGGACATGGCACTCAGTGCTCCGAGTTGGATGACAAGGTGGAGATTGTCCAGAAGTTCTATTCTGTGATCTTGGAGGCCTTTTCCAACCTCAAGGATTTTGTGATTCCAGGAAATAATCACCCTTGAAACACAGAATGGGAAGAGCAACAGCACAACCCTGCCTTGTGTCAGCACAAAGCCCCCACCATGGTCACAACCCCATGCCCTGACCTCCTGTGGGGCCACATCCATCCCACCCCTGCCCCTCAGAGGATGTGACCATGACCATGACACTCTGCCCCTCAGGCAGGATTTCATCTTCCCAAGGTTATCCCAGGCTCCCACTTGGCCACGCCACGGCCCCATCCCCTGCTGGGTGCGTTCAGCCTGTGTGACTTTACCGAGGTCAGGTGCTGCTCTCCCGTAGCCTCTGCCTGGAGTTCACAGCTATAAATAGGGGCTTTCATAAGGCACTGCCTGCACAAGTCCTGGCACAAGCAGTGTGGAACACTCTGAATGAGCAGGGTTTGATGGGAAGAGCCTGCTGCCCGCCTGGCTTGGCAAACCCCACAGCCCTGTTTGGGATTAGACACTCAGATATCCAGCAGAACGAGCTGTTAGCCTGGCTGAGGCCATTCCAGCTTATTTCATAAGTGACTTAGACAGATGTTTAAAGGATTTATGTAAGGTTGGCTGAAGTCAAACACAGGTGTAAGAGATGAAAGGGGAATGGGAAAAATGCACTGTGATGATCATTTTTCCATTTCTTTATTTTTTTTTCCCTGGCTGTTGATTCTAGTGCCCTTTCCATGCAATGTCTGTGCTGTGAGTCACTGAGGAAAAAAAAAAAACAAAACTATTTTTATTTACTACCAGTAAGGAATGAGGTTTTACACAAAGCTGTGCTGTAGCTGTGCTCTCTTCTCCTGTTTCAGCTCTCCAGTTTATTTTTGCTCAACTTCATCTGCTTTCTGCTCACAAGATGTGCTGAGCAGACATTGCCACTCTGAGGAAGGGGAGAAAATTAAAGATGTGGAAATTCATTGCAGCCTACTCATTATTTGCCTTTCCCAGCATGTAATACATGAGTCTCATGCCTGCCTGTGCCAGCCTGGCCTCTGGATATCTCCAGTGGTTATGGAATAAACCTTCACATCTTCTTGGGTGGTTCTGGAGCTCACCAGGGTGGGTCAGCAACAATGGAACTGTGCTGTGGTTCTTTAGGACCCCTCACACATCATTTGCAGCCTTCCCCAGGGCACTGCACAAGGATTTTGTCCCTGGAGTGAAAGTCCCACTTCACACCAGGTTCTCTGTCCCAATCCAGCTTGGCACCCAGCAAGGGGAGCTCCAGTGAAGAGGGACAGACAGGAAAAAGCTTCTGCAGCCCTGGGGTGGACTGGGATGGGTGTCCTGGAGCATCCCTCTCCAAGGAAATCCCCACACCTGACTGAGCAGGGATTGTGGGACAAAGCCCAGCCCGCTGCTCTTCCAAACCACGTGGACTATCTCATCCCATCCTAATGGGATCTCTGTTTATTCTAAAAGGTGCCTTGGGATCAGGCCTTGAAATAACACCCATAAATCCCCCACAGGCATCTGTGGTCCCATCCAGAAAACAATTACTCCCTCCCAGCTTTCCAGGTGCATGAGTCAGTGTTCCTTGACATGCTCTGGACACATCTTGGGCACAGGTCAGGCCAGGAGCCCTGAAGTAGTGATGGGTATTTCTAGGGGATATTTTGGTGTCTGATCTATCAAATGGTACCTGGGAAGAAAAGGGAAATCCCTGGGATACACCTGGGGGAGTGAGCCATCAACCTGTGTTAGCTGGGAGCATCCAAAGGGTGGATGGCTGAAAGACAGCATCTGCCTTTCCCAACCCACATTTATGTGTCTCCCTTTTGCATTTTGCATTCTCACCTTTACAGAAAAACCTGTTCTGTGGTGCTGCAAAGCCCAAGGAGGTGCAAAGCCCAAGGAGGAAGACAGAGAAGACTTTGGTCCAGAAATACTTACAAGAGAAGCAAGGGGGAAGAGAGCACAGCTCATGGTCAAATCCACAGGAATCTTTCACCCTTGATAATTATGGAGCCCAAACCCCACAGGTAAATCAGTGCATCCCCATCCTCAGCTGGCAGGGAGGGCTGGAGGCACCAGGGCAGGCAGGGAAGGTCATTGGCAGCAGCAGCAGCGCCAGGAGCTGAGCTCACATCTCCCGGCTCCCCAGCCAGTCCCCGACCCACAGGGCCATTTTTTCCTCTCCGTTCTGCCTCATTAGCACCAGTAAGCACTTCTGTCATCAGGGACACGCACACTCTGGTGGGGAGTGTAACAGAAATGCCTATTAATAAATGAAATAATACTTTCCAGTTTTCAAGGCTCTCGGTGGCGGCCGCTCAGCAGCCCTGGCTGAGTCAGGCTCTTTTATTTACACCCTCAGCCCTGCCAGACCTGTTGTTTGCCATGGCCAGGGCTTGTCCAGGCTGCTGAAGGATTGCCTGGAGCTGGCCACGCAGGCAGCCCCAGATGGGGACCCGGGAGCCAGCGCTGCCGGTGGTGCAGCAGGGATGGATGGATGGATGGAAGAGCAGCCGGCAGGGAAGGAGCCCTGGGCTGGGCTGTTCCAATGGCAGGACAGGGGCAGCTTCATAACAAATGTTTTGTGTTAGCCCTGAGAGCGTCCAGCCCCATGGTGGGGATCCGTGTGCCGGCACAGAGCTGGGGCTGGGGCAGAGTTATTGCTCCATTCTCCTCACAACAATGTCACACCACAGGACGTGTTTTATGGGGACATTAATCCACACAGCAATGGCCTGACTGCGCCTCACCACCCGAGGTGTGTATTAGCTGCCTCTATAACATAGACTCCAGTGGGTTTTATTGCTCTTCCAGCGTAAATCCTGGGGTTTAGAGCCTTTTAAAACTCTCCTGTTAAGCTTTACTCTTCCAGGTCCCAATCCAGATAATGGTGGAAAAGCCCCAGACCTCTTCACCCTTATCCTGTCTCCCAGTTGATGCCCAAGTCAGCTCAGGCTTTGCAGACATCAGAGTTGTTCTCCTGTTTTTCCTGGAAGAAAACAAGGATAACAAAGGGATTTGCTATGTTCCTTCTCTTCTATTCATGCTACAGCTACTGAGACTGAGTGCAATGAGTTTATCCTTTTGGCCAGGACACCCATCACTGCATCAAAGACCTTTCTGCCACCAGCACCTGAGGTGCCATCACCTTTATTCCTGAGAGTCATCTGGGAGCTGCTCCCCATCTCTCCAGTCCTTGCTGAATCTATTGCTAAAAGAAGGATTACCAGGAAAGGAAAGTGCTCGGCTCTTAGGAGGGATTTATATTGTCAAGACAGAAAGGAAAAAAAAAAAAAAAAAAAGAAAAAGCCCAAAGTAAATGTTCTAGCTGGTGAAACAGAGCTGGAAATCACCAGGACCTCTCACCTGGCCTGTGTGCCCTCTGTGAGGCACCTGTGGCATCACCCCTGTGTCATCACTGTGCCCCAGGGCCACCCTGCCATAACACAGGGGGCTGAGCCACAACTCTGCCTTTTAGCTACAACTGCAAAAGTCCTCTTGGGAACCCCCTCCCCAACCTGTTTCATTTCACTTTTCACCAAACTGCCTCCATCCACTGCATGAGGATCAGGTAGACCCCTGTGTTTGCCACCAGTGTCCTGTTCTTTCCCCCATGCCCAGCCATCCCCTTTGGGAAGGTGACACTCTGTGGCCGCAGGTGTTGGTTTTCAGCTGCCTCACACTCTTCCCATGCTCATCCCACCCAGCAAGATCCATCCTCCCCTTTCTGGAGGAACAACCTGAAGCATTCCTCACACCAGAGACCTCCCCACAGAGAAGTAATTTCCTTGCTGAGGCCCAAATTGCATTAACTCATTAAGGCTGCACATCTTGACCCAGCTGCCACTCTTGAAAAGGTCCCCACTTAGCATTTGACAGGAATGTCAGCAATTCAGATGCCTAATGAAAGCAGGGAAGGTTTTGTCACTCCAACCACACCAACGGCTAAATTCCCTGTTCCCTAGCACTCCAGGGAATGCCAGGGCACAGGATGCTGCTCTCTTCCTGCAGTGAGGGGTGAAAATGGCACCAGCCATGGGATAATTTGTAGATAGGGAGAAAAGACTTGATGTTAGGAAGGTGATTTGGAGAATTTGTTGTTGCCCCATCTCTGGAAGTGTCCAAGGAAAAGTTGGATAGGGCTTGGAGCAATCTGGGATAGTGGAAGGTGTCCCTGCCCATGGCAGGAATTTGGAATAGGATGGGCTTTAAGATCCCTTCCAGTCCAACCATTCTGTGATTCTGTGATTTGACCATTCCACCTTGGGCTTCCCAGATGAGCAGGACAGACTTTTGGGATCCTGCCATCATCCCAACAGCAGCAGAGACTGTGACACTTGGCCTTGAGTCATCTCTGACAAACACTGGCATTAATTCTTGGCAATTCTCTGTCACGCTGAAGGAAACCTTTAAGGAATAAAATGGTCACCCATTAAACAAACACCCTGGAGATCCTGACAGCAGAGGGTTCTGCCTGGGACCAGAATTACTCTTATCCCAATACTCACCTTTAGGCTGGTGGTCACTCACTCAGAGAGGCCAGATCAAATTGCCAGAAAACCATCAATTTTAGGACGATCTGTTTTGCATGTTTATGAGAACACCACAGCCCCAGAGTAAATCTCTCCTGGGCAGTGTTCACAGGGACATTATGGTTTTCTTCCTTGGACTTTCCATCCTGGATGATCGACTCAGTGATCACACATGGGGTTAACTCCCAGGTAGTAGGACTCTTACTACAGGGTAGGAGGTTACCTCTACCTCTACTACAGGTAGGAGGTTACAATACTGGTGACCTCTACTAAAGTGGTGGCAAGAGATCCCAAAAAGGGACATTTTGGAGTAGGAACAAGAGGCAAGACAAACTCACCAGTTCCAGCTTGCGTGGCTGACCAAGAATGGAATTTCCACTGACATTTTATTTGAGATACCTCCTACGTTAATGCAAACACTTTTTCTCTACACAAACACACTGGATTTCTAAAATTCAGTCCATGAGGAGCTTTCCTGAACATGGAAACTGGACTCAACCAAATCACGCCTCTCTGCTGTCCCCATCAGCTTTAAGAGATGCTGTTTGAGGATCCTGGGGCACAGAGGGAATGTGAAACACATCTGATGACTGAAGGCTCTGTCAGGGTTTCCTCCAGAGGCCAGTAAGCCTGGCTCTGTGTTTAACTCTTATTTAACAATACTCCTGTGGAGAGGAGCAGCACAGATCTTTTCCCATCCATTCTTGGAGGAGGTGGAACTGCCAGCGTCATGGAGAGATGTCCCACCAGCTTTGGGGCACAGGCTGCAGAGGGAACCTCAGTACAATAGTATTCCAGGAATGAGAACATTTCTCCCACTGCTGCCCCTTGGGATGCAGAGGAGTCACCATACAAAACACAATTCTTTTCTGGCTGGAAAAAAAAATAAAATCCTGAGCGACAGCAAGACAATAGCTGGGCCCCATTGTCTCCCCTCGCTTGCAGGAGACATGTGTGGGAGATGTGTGAGGCTTCTCCTGCTGCACACTGAACCAGCAGGGCCACAGAGAGCTGCATTCTCCTCTGCTTTGTGTCCAGGGATGATTCTGGAAGCAGAAATCTCACTTTAGCCATGAACAATCTGTGAAGGTCAACTTGCTGTGCTGCGGGCTGCTTATCTGGTTTGGTTATCAGAGGGACAGGATTTTTCTCCCTCATGGAAAAGCCATTGACAAAGGAGAAAGGAAATGAAGCTGCTGTTGATGATGAAGCTTTGCCTGCTTAGTGGTGGGTTTGGCAGCTCTGGACTTGATGGACTCAATATCAGAAGTCATTTCCAACCTTAACAGTTTTATAATTCTATCCTCCCCACCTTCTCAGTCTAGGTCACTGGCCTTGCACAATGGCCACAAGATGACACTGTCCTGGCACCCAAATAGTCCCAGATGAGCCATTCCAGCTGGTTGCATACTTGCATCCCTCTCCCAAATGGCCACACCATGCATGTTGCCCTTCAGCTTTTTGCCAAGTTTGCTTCATAAAGGCCAGAAAAACTGTAGAGAAAAATAGCTCCCAAGAGCTTCATCCTGCTCTGCAAGTGTATCTCTGGTTTCTAAAGTAAAGAAAAGCTCCAATAAGCAGACTAAAATGAGAAGAGTTACTTCCAAATTCTGGATAAAAAGAAATGTTATGCCTTGAAGTACAATAAAAGCTGTTCCAAGATGTTTAGCCTGGAGCAGACTTGTAGAAGACCACCAGCACCAGGGATGTGGGGCTGAGAGCTGGGTTATCCCTGCAGGGATCTCTTCCAGCTGATCTCTTCAGTGTTCAGTGAGCAGGACATCACAGTTCTGTTGGTCTCCTGGCATAAAACCTTCTCCAGGCCTTGGACAGTGGAAGAAACAAGGACAAACCTGAATTAAGCAGATTTCTAACCTCCTGCTGCAGGGGGAGGGTCCCACCTTGACCCTCAGAGAGCAAATGGTGTCACACCAGGACCTCCTGCCCCACCAGAGAGTGGGGAAAGGAAGGTCACCCATGAGCTGTGCTCTTGGTGGTGGAGGGGTCTAATGAGACCCTAAATGTAGCAGAACCTAAATCTTTACCAGGGACAGAGGAAGACTTTCCTAAACCCCAAAGCTTACAGGGTTTTCCAGCACAGCCCAAACTCAAGGCCATCCCAACACATCATCAAAGACCTTTGGTGCAAAAAGAATCAAGGTGGAATCACCCTTGCTCTATTATTGACCTCTACTGAAACCCTGGCTTGGTATCAGGGAGTTGAGCCAGGGGATATTTAGCTTCAGGATGGTTCTGACTGAAGTTCAAGCTCAAACCACTCTAATCAGAGCCCAGCATCCTTTAAACCCCAGTTTGGCTGGGCTGGGGCTCAGAATGAAAAGTCCCCGCTCCATGTTGTGCTTCCTGTGGAATGTGGCTGCTCATGCAGCACATGGGATCCATGGGATGTAGAGGTGGATTTGTGGGCCACTTGTCTGTGAAGGAAGGACTGTGCAGTTTTTGTTTAGTCTGGATATAAATGTCATACGTTATATATCCTTCACCATTTCCTCGTAAGACCACTTCGCTAATGGATATCTGCACCAGGAAACTTCTGTGGCTAGACAGCCAAAATTTTACCTTCTTCACTTTCAGCCCTTCCTTATAACACTGTAATTCCTCAGGATTTATGTCATTCCAATATTTGTTTCATTCTCCCCCAGTTGCTGCTCGCCAAGCCAGTGATATTTCATTTATTTTAATCTTTCTTCCAGAAATTCCATTTTTTCCAAGCAGAACCTTGGTGTTGTATTTTTTTTTATTCCCCTGATGTTCATCTCATTTACCAAGGGAGGGCTGAGGCACTACCACATTATATTCCATGTGAAAATTATTTTATTAGTGCAGTGCACTGGGCTAAGAGAAGAACTTGTCTTAACCAGAGCTGGACACCCGCCTTGCCTTTTAACTTTGGTAACTGTGACATAAGAACTGAAACTGCTGGATCTGGTTAGTTTCTGGGGAAAAAAAAAAAAAAAGAAAGAAAAAATAATTAAATTGAGAGTTTTGGGGTTTTTTGGTCTTGCTGAAACTATTCATATATAAGCACCAGCAGTGTCATGTAACACAGACAAATCTATTTTTTGTGGAATAACCAGAAGGGGTTTTTTTCAGGAACACGTAGATCAGTTACATGCATTCTCTACTCGTTGCCATTTATAATTTTGTGTATAAGGAACTTAAACTGTGAGTTGTGCTGCCCTGTGTGGAGGGGAACACTTGGCTGAATAAACCTGACAAACTGTTACATCAGACCTGCAACAGGCAATTACTAATTATTGAGGGAAATTGCTTCATACATCAGTCGATACATCATGTTGTAATTATTTTAACATTAAAAGGGGAAAGATCAGTTTGGATAGGTGTGCAGCCATATTAATAAATTATTTTTGGGTGCTTCCTGCTCCATTTGCATTAGCCTTTCCTCAGGGGATAAGAGTTCTCTTTGAATTTTACTGAAATATTGTCCAACACACCTATGCTTGCAGAGTATTTGACTGGTGAAAGGGAAGGGGGAAGACAAGAACTGCTTGTGCTCTTTAGCAGTTTTAAAAATCACTTATAGCTTTTTTTAAAATTACAAACAGAATTTGAAGAAATAAAGAGTTTTCAAATCTCTCTATAAAAGTGTGATTTTCTTTGCATGGCTTGTTTTGCACTCTGAAAACTGAGTTTTCTGCAAGACAAATTTTTTTTCTGGAAGCAGAACATTGATTCTGTGACAGAGTTGTGGAAATAACAAGAGATAAAACAGCATCATGTAGGTCTCTTTTAAGACACAAAAAATATGTCTTTTACCACCTATTTGAAACAGGTTTTGCTTTTTTTAAGCAACTCCACAATCCACTTTTCTTTTTTTGCCAGAAAGAGAAAACAGTCAGGAAAGCTCATGTTTTAAGTTGGATCCGAATTCCTGGATGGATTCTCCTCAGAAAACTGTACTGACCATAAAGGACACTAATGACCTTTACATAGTGACAAAATGAACTGAATTACTTTACATACTCTTCTGTAATAGGATGTGACTTTGGGGCTCAGTCTTGTGAATAGTGTAACTGCACAAAAGGGAACATCCCTGTTAAGGAGAAGGACCTGGAATTCCACAGCAGGCAAAGCAGATTCCTTGCCAGGGAGGTTCTTGGTTTGTGCCATCTTGGTGCAGCACACCTGGGCTCCAGGTGTGTCCAGGGACCTCAGAGGCTCCCCTGGGGGCGGCTCAGGGTGGGTGATGCCTGCACAGCTCCCCAGCCCTGCTTTCCACGTCTGCCCAGAGCTGTGTGTCTGATTTTCCATCTCTTCCACCCTTGGGAATGCAGCCATTTATCCTCCTGCTGCAGGAGGCTCCGTGGAGCCCCACACACATCCCCAGCCCCACACACTCCCCTGGCCTCTCAGCCCACACCTCAATTTCTCCATCATCTTTCTGCCCCTCCCTTCAGCTCTGCTCCCCTTTCATCTCCCGTTTCGCCTCCCTCACGGGCTACCTTTGATTTTCAAATGCTCATATTCCAGTCCCTCCTTCTCTGGTGGAAACTTTAACAAATGCACCAACATCTGCTACAGTTAGTCATCACACTTAATGTACAGGATATTCCAGCTGGCTTCGCTCTCCTTTTATTATGTATTGGAAAGAGGTTTCATCTGTGCTCCTCTGGCTTGGCCAGACACACACCCAGACTCACCTCCACGTGGTGTGGACACAGCTGGGCTGCCATGGGGTGTCCCTTGGCCACCTGCCCACGGCTTCCCCCAGCAGAGCACCCCACCCTCTCTCCTGCTGCCCACAGTGCTTGGGTTGTAAGATCCTTCCTTGAGGAGATGGGATGTCCCATGAAGGCAGCCCGAGTTTGAGCAGTGGTAGAGGGACAGAGACTGTTCAAGCAGTTCCTGGTGGCTGGAGATGGCACCAGCCTGCATGGCAAGAGCTCCTGGCTTGGGGTTGGGTGTGGAAGCTTGTGATGCCTGCAGGCTTTACAGGCAAATCATTAAAAGCTCATGTTAGCAGGAAATCCATCTCTTCCCAAATCTGAGGGCGGAACAACTACCCCCCATCCCTGAAGATGCTCTGTGTCTTCACAAAAGAGACCCAAAATGGAAGAAACACCAGCCCAAAGGCCTCATTTCATGGAAAAAATGAGCATGAATGACCTCAGACACCACACAGGGACTTTATCCACAGCAAACTGAGAACACAAAAGCTGCATAATTGTATTGTTGGGAGCTGGGATTGCCTGGAGCATCAGGCAGGTGAGGGCAGCTGGGAGGAGAGGAGAACAAATAAATATCGTCAATTAAAAAAAAAAATTAAATAAAAAAGAATTTATGAAAAATCTGGTGTTTGGGTTTAAAAACCCAAACATATGCTCCCCTTTTTCTTCCAGCAAGTGTTCACCAGTTTTCTTACAGCACTGTGGTTAAGCACTGACAGCCATGGAATGCTGTGTCAATTTTGTTCAGAAAAATACATTTCTAAAGGAAGTTGCCCCAAGATAAGAGCATAAAGCAAAAATTAAAACACAAGGAGGCACTGAGGATTTAAAGACATCAAGACCCTGATGTGGGGGCCTGGCTGGAGAACAAGAAACTGCAGAGCCTTTGAATGACGTTGGTCCCATCAGGTGCGCGCTGAAGAAAAACACAACAGCAACACACTGAGGCCATGAACACCCCAAAACGGGGCCTGCAGCTGACTTCACACATGATTTCTGTCCTTGGGAGTTTCCAGCTAACTCCCTTTGCAAGACAAGTGGTTTATTTGCTTTCCTAGATAAATATGGACCCACGTCATGCACTTGTTCCCTCGACAACACTTTACAAAAGGAGCATTTTTCTCGAGTGTTTGATCGTCCTTAGAAAAGAAATAGCAGATGGTTAACACAGTTGTCAGCTTTCTCTAATTGTAGGTGAAATCCCTGGGTCAGGAGGATTTCCAGCTGCTAATGGATTTTCTTCATTTTGGTGTGAAATCAGTAAGCACAGAAACTGCGCTGCCAAACTCTGCTCTATGCCTCGGTTTGGGGTCTCTAAATGTTATCCTGGGTAAATAAAAGCTGTGTTTTTGAGTAGATTTGATGGCAAATCTGTATATTCCTGCAAAAAAAAAAAAAAATTCAGTCATATTTCCTTTTGTTGCCCAAGAATTTCCCATCTCCTTCAGAGACCAGCAGGTTCCATATTCTTCCCTGTCAGGGTGGGCAGGCCCTGGCACAGGTGCCCAGAGCAGCTGTGGCTGCCCCTGGATCCCTGGCAGTGCCCTAGGCCAGGCTGGACAGGGCTGGGAGCACCCTGGGACAGTGGAAGGTGTCCCTGCCCATGGCTGGGGTGGGACTGGATGGGCTTTAAGGTCCTTTCCAACACAATCCATTCTGGGATTCCATTAAAAAAATCAAAGACAAGGCTGATGTAAAAGCAGCATCTTTGGTTACCAGATACAATTAAACCTGCTGAAAATGAGCAAACAAGAGACAGACTCATAGAATTGTTAAGGTTGGAAAAAACCTTCAGGATAATCAAGTCCAGCCAACGGTGCAGCAGCACCCCCATGTTCACAATTAAACCATGTCCTCAAGTGCCACATCCACATGTGTTTCGAACACTTCCAGGGACAGTGACTGCAACACTGCCCAGTCTGTTTT
Source organism: Zonotrichia leucophrys gambelii (assembly GCF_028769735.1). Lineage (NCBI taxonomy): Eukaryota > Metazoa > Chordata > Aves > Passeriformes > Passerellidae > Zonotrichia > Zonotrichia leucophrys. The sequence goes on along the minus strand of NC_088175.1, from coordinate 60,328,040 downwards.
AATCTTTTACAACCCTTTCCATGACAATTTTTTTCCTAATAGCCAATCTAAACTTCCCCTGGCACAAGTTGATGCTGTTCCCCTTGTCCTGTCCCTGTTCCCTGGGACAAGAGCCTGACCTACCCCAGCTGTCCCCTCCTGTCAGGAGCTGTGCAGAGCCAGAAGGTCCCTCCTGAGCCTTCTTTTCTCCAGGCTAAAACGTGTGGTGGGGTCCCTGTGAGGTGTGGGCTCACATCCTGGATCTGTGCTGGGATTTGGGGTGCAATGGAGGGGTAAAAGGAGCAATTTCTTGGCTGAGCTCAGACTGACACGTGCAGAACAAAGCTGGAAGAAATCCCATTTCTTTATTCCAGAAGACTGAGGCTGTGGGACAACAAAATGATGGAGCTTATCTGTGTGATCGATGAGAAAGAAATCCAAGTGGAATCCATTTGAGGTTGAGCTTGGTACTTCCCGCTTGAAATATTGACAATAGGTGGAGGAGTCATTCCATTTAGAGAGAGTGACATCATCACAAATGGAGCTTGGGATGCGCTCCATAAATTTCTCTGCTTGCTGCAGGTGACAGGCATTGTCTTCTAGGAAATGGAGGGTGTTCAGGGAAGCCATAAATAAGTCCTGCACTGCTATAAGCAAAAAGTTTGACATGAAAAAATATAAAAGAACCCAGAGAATAATCATTGGGAAATGGCTGATTTACCCATGAAGAATTCTAGATACTCCTTCAAAAGAGTAAAAAGTATTTGAAACATGTCATGGCAAAAAAAATCTTCCAACATGTTGAAATTCAAAAGTGAGAATAATTTCCATGTGGCTAAAAGGATATGGGAAAATAAAGAGAATTCCACCAGAAGAAAAAATTTATCTGTTCCTGAACTCATCTGTACTATGAACATTTCCTGGCACTTGAAATTTGGTAAATGTTTGGTAATCACACAGTTTATTTTGGAAAATTCAAGATATTTATTAATTCAAGTGCGCTGTAGTAGTGCCTCAGGTGTCTTGATATGCTTCACTTAATTTCCTGCTTTCATTTGGTGCTGGACTATGAGAATAAATGCAAGGAGAGTTTTATTTTTACTTCATAGCACACTTGCAAACAGGTTCCTGACTTAATGCTGTGTAGCCAAAATGGATCTATTTTTTAAAAATAACTTTAATATGCTTAGTCTATATCACTAGCTAAAGTCTGGTACATGGTAGAGAAAATCACAAGAATATGAAGATTTCCAATTTCTTTAAAAAAAATAGAAGCCGATAAAATGCCTGTAGTGTTGATGTGAATCTGCCACTACACAGGTTGAATTTAGCCTTGCTCCCCTCTAAAAAGAAACATTAAATCTCACATACAAGGAAACTGTGCTTATTTAAAAATATAAAAAGACTGCAAAACTTAGCACTGTGGCGTGAATTTCTTCTTTTAGTAAAAACAAAGGAAGGCCTGGGAGAGTGACAAACCCACACAGGTTTGGACCAGATGACCTCTAAAAGTGCCTCCCAACCCAAACCATTCTATTCCAGGTTTGGAATAGTCATTTGCTGGTGTAAATCAGCTGCTGATCTGCACCAGCTCCTGCCTCCTCCCTGCACTGCCATTGTCTGCATGGACACGCTGTAATTTAAGCCAGCATGTTACTGTAATTAAAAAAATACACAAATGACAGAATTTGACTCAAACCCCACCATCCTTCATGGTTTACATTTCCTACAGAGGGAGTTAACTGGTAAGATGTACATGTTTATTGGTTTCCTTCTTTGTGCTTTTACAAGTATTTTTCTCTTTGATGATCTAAACCATATGTCGAGGTACTTTGGAGGATTATTTTATCAGTTTCTCTGCAGTATGAGAGAAATACCAGGGCAGAGCCCATAGGTTTGCACACATCCAGGCCACTAAATCATCCCTGGTTCCCGAGCAGCCCAGCTGCCATATTGATAAATAGTCCATGTCACATTAATTTAATTCTGAATCACTCTGAGACATCGTTTTGTTACAAATATAAATTTTGTGGTGTAATGGAATGTGTTAAGCCTTTAACAAATGAACATTTAATGGCCGCTCATGAAAAAACATAAATAATCAGGAATAAAATTAGCAGGGTTGGTAATGAGTGGATGGAGCAGCGTGGCCGGGCTCTGGGAGCTGGGATAGGTGGGAGCAGCATCCATGTTTGCTCCTTCCTCTTGGAGGCTTTGGCAGGGATATAAATGTCTGAACTTGGCATACAAAGTCCTTTTAACTAAAATCTACAAAATAATCTGCTACAACATTTTTGGTAATAGCTGAAAATACCTGTCCTTCCCTTGATTCCTCTCTGCCTTTATTATACTGTACATATTATTCCATATTATACTATTATGCATTATTTTAATACTTTCCAATAGATTCTGTTATGTTATTGCATTATTATTATATTATTACTTAGGGATATGGTTTAGTGGTGAGCTTGGCCATGCTGGGTTAATTGTTGGACTTAACTACCTTGGAGGGCTCTTCCAACTTAAGATGATTCTATGATTCCACATTTCCATGTTGCTTTTCAATTATTCCCTTCCACTGAACCCCACCAATGTCCCACAGTCAGAAAGAAATTAATATCCTCATTAAATACATATATAGGTATTTACTCTCTTTTTCACTGAATAACCTATAACAATTTTTAAATTGAATATTTTTTTTTTTTTAATTGAATTCTTGCAGCCAGTACCTGTTAGAGGCAGCGGCTTTCCAGCTGGTCCAGCTTTACTGGACTTATCCACGCATCATTTCTTGGGGATGCCACAACCTCAGCGTGCAGGAATGGGGATCCATTGGTCCCTGGGTCAACTCCAGGGCAAGATGTTAAGCACAAAGGTGTTGCCTGATTAGTGGCAGTCACTGGAAAGAAGTTTGAGCATCTGTGACTGTAGGCAGTGTGTGGAATTCAGCCAAAAGGCTCTCTTTAAATATCAAAAAAGTATCCCTAAAATTGCAAGCCTTTGGAGACCACAGCACTGCACAAAGTGCCAAGAAAAACAACACATAGTGCATAAATCTGGAACAATCACTTACTCCAGCCAGGAGGGGACCCAACGACAAAACGCTTACCTAAATGCTTTTTATTTGCATTAACATTTATTCAGGAATGATCCGAAAGCCTCAGCCACTTTGTATTTATGTGAAGGGCTCCTGGATGGAAATTCCCATCTCTGGAATGGTGGGGTTGGTCAGACTCATCACTTATGGGGACACAAAAAAGGGGACAAAAAAGGAGACATTAAACCATCCCTTGGTTTCTCTGCTACTTCCCCTCCCACCAGGGCTGGCAATTTCCATGTGGCTGAATCCATTCCCTGGCCTTAAACCTGGACATCTGAATGCAGAGGGGACCTCTCTTGGTTTTTAATTCATAATGATTAAAATTCGCATGTGTTTGAGTTGGAAATCACCCCAGTTCTAATTCCAGCCTCTGTTTGTTTGGTACCATCCTCCTCTGCACTGACCTGGCCAGAAAGGTGATCTTGGTCCTGGTCCTGGTCCTGGTGAATGCCCCCAGATCCTGCTCTGTGTTTTCCGCACTGGAAGCATGGGATGGCGATATGTTCTCAAGCTCCCCTGTAAATCAGCGAATCTCTCTCCCCTGTAAATCAGCGAATCTCTCTCCCAAGGATTTGCTCACGATTTGAAAATCTGACTTGAAACAATCCCCTTTCCCCCAGGGCGCCATATGCAACTTCAATATATTGGTGGCGAAGGAAAATATGCTGTGCTTGGCGTTTACAATTCCCACTCTAATTTACCAGACAGGTGTTTCTGAGGAACAGCTCATCTGGCAAGGAGAGGGAGGGTCACTGGGTTGGGATTATTTTTTCCTCCCTCATATTTTCATTAAGGGGGCAGGCTTGCAAACGGTTGGTGGAAGGAATTGCTCTGGGGAATGCAGTCCCCACACATGAATGGAGGGTCAGGAGAAGATGGCAGTGCTTGCTCAGAAAGGTCACCGCCAAAATCCCTGATTTTGTATGAAACAGCTCCCTCATTACCAGAGGTGACCAGGGAATCAGACTGGCTCCAGAGAGCATCAGGATCTTGCCCTTCCCCTGAGAAGCAGCCGTTTCTTGAGACTTTCTCCAGGATGAGCAACAACTTTATTGGTCCTGAAACTTGTGACTTGCATTCCCTGTCAGCCAGCCAGCAGTTTCTTCCTTAGAGAGGGGGAAAAAAAAAGAAGAAGAAAAGAAGAAGAAGAAAAAAAAATTGAGCTAAACTAAATGAATCCTGTTCTGAGAGCTAAATATGGTCAGGACATCTGTGACCTCCCCCGACTTCACCCTGGCTGAGCGAGGACAATAGCTGCCATGTGCCACCCTTTGTTGTTGAGCCTGGAAAAGATTCCTAATCCCAGAATAACACGCGCGTGCACCCATGCACGTAGGCACACGCACAAACACACACACCAGTGCTGCTGGAACTTGGATTCCTCATCCCACAGGGAAGAGCTGGCAGCAGGGCAGTGCTGGAGGGATGAAAGAGCCCCCGCTTTGCTCCATAAAACCCGTGTGTACACCAGGGGTTTCCTTTCGTCTACAGATGTCCGTTCCTCGTGTTACAAGGTGCAAATTCCGAGGTTGGGCAGGCGCTGGGAGCTGTGTTCTCGTGTTGAAATGCCGGTATGTGGTCCGCGTGCCTCTGATCTCCAGAGTTTCCTAGCATGACATCTTTCATCATCATCATCAAGCCGGAGGACGCGGATACATGTGGCCACCAGATTCCCTTCCAGTGGGAAGACGGGTCGCATCCTTCACCTCCCTTCTTTCCCCCGTCCCTTAAAGCTGCTCTTTCCTGACTTTGCGGGATACCTGGGCTCACAGCACCGAGCCAAAAGCTCCCCTGTTAAGGGTTGGAAGGAGGTGGTTAGGGCCAGCACAACTCAAACCTCTCCCTGCTCCTTTGAAGGGGATGGGTGAGGGTCTCCCCGCCATCCTCTGCTGCTCGGCTGGGCTGGGCTTGCCCCATGTCAGGAAATGGTGGCCTTTTCCTTGGTTTCTTTGGAAGGAAGTGGTTAACTCTTCCTTTACCGCCCCACAATGGGATTCATTTGCAAATGCCCTCTTCAATCAAGAGCAAGACACCACAGAGATGGTTTGTGTGGGTGGGAACCAGGCTGGCTGGGAAGCCTATGGAGAGCAGCCGTGACCGCCCGCAGCGAGGGTCCCCTACCCTGGGCACTCCCTGCTGGAGCCATCTCAGCCACCCCACTGCCGTCCACAGTGCAGGTTCCTGTGTGAGCTATCTCGCCACCCACTGCTCTGGTCCCACAGTGCAGGTTCCCTGTGTGAGCTATCTCGGCCACCCCACAGCCCCTGGTCCCACAGGTGCAGGTTCCCTGTGTGGAGCTATCTCGGCCACCCCACAGCCCCTGGTCCCACAGGTGCAGGTTCCCTGTGTGGAGCTATCTCGGCCGTCCCACAGCCCCTGGTCCCATAGGTGCAGGTTCCCTGTGTGGGAGATCTCCCTCCAGGGCTATCACTTGCGTTCGGGGGATGTTTCTCCTTCACATCAAAGTGAAAGCTGCAGCAAGCGTGCGTCAAGTCAGCTTTGGCAGGACTTGTGGCCCTCCCTTTATATTTTTTTTTCCCCCTTCCTTTTTCTTGTTGCTGCCCAGCCCTGCAGAATGTAATTAGAAAATGAGCCATTTATAAAACAAATGTTTCCGGGAGAAACTCCCCTGAACACCCGTGTCATAAAATTATTGAACACAGTGTCTGAGAGTGTTCAGTATCCAAAATTTCCTCAGGGCTCACCCTTATCCATTATTCTGTCACTGCTTCAGCTGGGCGGTGACATTTTACTGGCGGCACCCTGTTCCCTTCCAAAAGAATTTGGTCTTTTGGCTGTTCTGCTCAACCCTTGGTGTCCTCCTCCATCTGCTAAAAGCATGGTGGGGATGCAGTGAGCCTGGGACCACCTGGTTTGTCTCTCCCTCCCCTCCCCAGCACATCCAAAGGGGCAGAGGGGGATGATGTTTCCCCCCACCCCACATAATGGTGGCATTTCAAGGGCTGAGCAAAGCAGTGTGACTTTCCCAGCTGGGATGTCCTCTGCTTTTAAAAATGCTCATAGCTTTTGCTCAAGGAAAACACTCTGGGCTGGAACGTCCCATATTTCACCCTCCACTGGGACCGGTTTTGCCCAACGCCTCAGTTCCCACCGGAGCACCATATAACTCGCCAGAATTTCCAACACATTCTACAAAGTGCTTTGAGATCCCTGCCAGCTCCCTCTCTGGTCGTCTGGCGCAGTCCAAGAGGCAGATATTAATCTTAACAGCTATATGCTGGCCGGGCCCTGGTTGCCTTAGAGATTCTCCCTGAATTTATTTATTTGGATTTATTCAAAAGAGCATAAAAAGGAACACTCCTCCCAGACTCCAGGCTCACCAGCCATAAATTACAAAAACAACTACAATGAAACCACCCACAGCACCTCCCGCCCCTGACACGACTGTTTTCCTCCAACACCCGTCTCTGCAGCGTCCAGCTTCCCTGCAAGCCTCAGCATTCCTGCCTGGAGATGTTGACTGCAGGTGGCCCAGGGATTGGTGTTTTGGGAAGCCCTGTCCTCACTCCTTCTTCAGAGCTGCTGGGGTAGCACTTCTTCCACTTCTTAACAGTGGAAGAAGCTGTTGAGGGTATTTCCAGAGGATAGGATGATTCCCCAGCATTTTTAGAAGTCCCCATGGACAAAGCAAGAGGGAATTCACGTGGGACAGGGTTGGTCAGGGAGACTTCAAGAGATCCAATCCCTGCAGGTCTTCTCATGCACCAGTCTGTCCAGACACATGGCTAAATAACTTGTTCTTGAAAACCTCCAGTGATGGAGTTTCCACCTCCTCCCACACCAGGAATCCTGGTTCTCACCCTTGGAAAATGTTTTCCAAAGTCTGACCTTGGTCATCCTTGCCCTTGGCCTAATCACTTTATCTCCTGGCCCCAGCAGACACAGAGGAACTGCTTCCTATCTCCCATCCAGTGGGGAAATCCAAAATATTTGAGGGCTGTTATCATATTTTCCCTCAGTTTTCTCCTCTCTAGACTAAACAACCCGAAATTTCTCAGTGTCTCCTCACAGGTCATGTTTTCTAGAACTCCGTTCCCCTTTGTTCTTCCCCTCTGGATCCTCTCCAAGGATTCCACATCTTTTCTCAAGTGTGGTGCCAAAAGCTGGATTCAATATCCAGCCGAGGCCTTCCTGGAGCTGTGTGGAGCAGATGGATAACTTTGCATGTCCTCCTGCAAGCCTGATGTGTGTTTTGCTCACAAAAGGCTGAGCACTGCTGGCTGCTCTTCAGCCCATGATACCCTCCACCCTGCTCCAGTGCACCCCAGCCCCAGACAGGGTCTGTCCCTATCAGCAGGGCCCTCTCAGATTGAAGGGGTTTTGGCTCTTTTTGCTGCTTGTGCAGAGTTTTGGCACTTCCAGCAATGTGGGAGCAATCCCTGGGGGTTTGAGTGTTCTGCTGCTGAGGGAGGGAAGACAGCCTTTAATAATAATGTCATGGATTCCCATCAAACATTCCTTGGAGCAACCTGGCTCAGTGGAAGGTGTCCCTGCCCATGGCAAAGGGTTGGAACAAGATAATCTTAAGGGCCTGTCCAAATCAAGCCATTTTTTGCTTCAAAACCTGAAAATATTTGGCCCAAGAGGGTGAGAATTCTCCCAGGCCTTGTTTCCTTCCCTGGTGCAGTTGTACCCAAATCCCAGAGAGATGCTATGGATGCTATGCTGGCTTGATTTTTTTGAGGCCATGCTCATCCAGTCCATGTTTTCCATGCCATGCCAACACATCTTAAGGACTACCTTCAGCCCTGGGGTGTGGAGACCCCTTGGATTGTGTCTATTCTCCCCTCCAGGCCTGTCCTAGCCTGAGAGAGCTGTGAAGGAGGAGAGATGGGATGGCCACTGTTGGGTGGGAGCCCGGATCTCCAGGCCCAGATGCCCAGGGAAGTTCCAGCTGGGACCAGGGCACAAGATGAAGCTCATGCACTTGCTGTGCTGGATTCCACCACATTTAGGGACCAACTGAAGGTGTCACAGGGCGCATCAACACAGGGCCACAGGGTCTGGAAAGGTGTCACAGGGTCTGAAGCTGTCACAGGGCCAGATGGTCTGGAAAACTGTGGAACCACAAAATCTTTTAGGTTAGAAAATACCTGAAGATCATCAAGTCCAACCCATTATCTGATAAAAACAAGTCCACTTGGGCTGAAAGGAGCATCAGGAGGTCCCTAGTCTGACCTCTGAGCTCAACACAGATTTTTATCCAGTCAATCTTAAAAACTTCCAAGGATGGAGACTGCACAGGTTCCTTGGGTCACTTGTTCTGATGGTTGACTCTCCTCATCATGAGAAAGGTTCATCTATGTATCCAAAGTGATATTTGTGGATCACAGTGTATTCTCTGCGTGACTTATTCAGTCCTCAAACCTGGACACAGGCCTAAATTAATCCTAAGACCTCAGTTTTAGCTCTACTGATCTTTCTGCTGCCACTTTTATCCAGAGCAGAGGCACAAAGTGGGATTTAGTGACAGGAGGGCATGTGCATGGTGCAGTGGGATCCAAATCTCCAGGACAGCAGAAGGTTGAAGCAAAGAGAGGGCACTGAAGGGAGCAGGTGTGCCCATTTTTCCACAGTGGATTTGGTTCTGGAGAGGGTCTTTGGAATCTGGGACCCTGAGCAACTTGATCAAGTCTGTGGCACCCTTGACCATGACAGGGGGATTGTAATGAGAGCATCTTTATGGTCCCTTCCAAGCCAGACCGTTCTGTGATTCCATAATTTTGTTGCAATTTTGAAAAATAAGCAGTCTTAAACAGAGATCCAGGCAGAAGTAGAAGCTGCAGGTGGAGCAACACCATTACAGAGATGTTGGACTCATCCCAAGCCCCAGGAGCTAGGGTCAGAAAAATCAGAATTAAATTGCAATGGGAAAGAAATCCAAACCAGTCCAGGGTGTGTTCATTCAGGATATTCTTTCTTTAACTCTGCCCTACAGTCAAGAAATAATGACGCAGTTATAATTTGAGTATGGTTGTGTTTGTAGCCCTTGATTAGATTCAACTAATTAGATTCAACAAAGATTTTTCTTTCTCTCTTCTGTTTTCCTTTATGCTCTTCTAAGTTACAGTGTCATTTTGGGCAGATGAAGGCTGCCAAACAGTTAACAAACCAACCAGCAAATTCTCATAAAGATCAGCTTATTCTGCCATGTGCTCTTCCCAGAGCTCTGGGGAGGTGCAGCAGGGCAGGAACAACCTCCACCTTGCTGACAGCATTGTCTAAATCCCCTGGATTTGTGTCTGGGTTTAATGATGGACCCAGGAAGTGAATTGCTTTTTATTTTCTTGTGCTGCTGTGTGATGTTATGATTGATTTTTGGTACCAGAGTCCAAGGAGTTTAGGGCTGGAAATCCCAGCTCCACTGGATACAAATGCAGAAATCACCTGGCCCTGTCCAATCAAGGTGTCAACTTGGTGAAATTAAAGGGAAAAACATGGTCCATAAGATAGAAAGGAAAGTGGTACTGTCTCAAGATAGCCTCTTAAGCAAGCCTGGCTGCACATTTTATTCAAGAGAAAAGCAAAGTTCAAGAGAAAATAAAAAGTGTTTTGCATGGCTGATCAAAGACATCTGGAAGATTTAGAAGAAAACCCAGCAAGCTGCTGCAATTGATAAAAAAAGATTAGTGCAGAGCAATTTTCTTGGAGATCGCCAGGAAACAGCAGAATACCAGAGAGCAGAGAAAGGGATCCACCCTGAGGTGTCCTGTCCATATCCATGACTGACTCCAACAAATCCAAGAATATCCTGAGCTGGAAGGGACTCACAGGGATCATGAGTCTGACTCATGGCCCTGCACAGGACATCCCACCACATGTCTGAGAGCCTTGGCCAAACACTCCTTGAATTCACAGGGGCTGTGACCATTCCCTGGGGAGTCTGTTCCAGTGTCCAGCACCCTCTGGTCCAAATCTGATGAAAACTGCACCAGGACAGAGTCCAAATCCACACACTAAGGAAAATCAGGAGACCCCTTGGCCTGAATGCACTGAATGTCACAGCAACAGATCCATGATTCAGAATGAGCAGTCATCGATGCAAGATAAACTAATTATGGGAGTCAGAAATAAGTTGAAGTGATATAAATTGAGGTTTTTGGCTTCACTGAAAGGTGCAATGGCCACGAGGTTTCAACTGAGGACTCACAGGAAGAAATGTTAGATTTCCTAAAAGGCCATTGAGGTTTTGGAGGATGGAGTCCACCAAGTAGGAGAGGGGCTGAAAGGATGAAGTCAGCAGGGACAGAAATGGGAGAAAAGCCACACTGGCCAAGGAAATTCCAGAAGCAGTGATGGCAACAGCAGCACTGGCTCCAGCTTCCTCAGCTACTCCTTTAAGGTGGGAAAGGAGGAAAAGGGGAGGAAGATGTTCTTAGAAGAAGAGGAGGCTTGGCACTGATGGGCTGTGTACTCCTCACCAGAAACTCCCTGAAACTGTGACACTTGCTCAAACCACAGCATTTTTTAAAAGCTAATTTTCTTGATAGAAAAATTTTGAGTTTAGAAAGTGATCTCAGGCTTCACACCTTATCCAAGAAAAGTTTTTAAACAAACACTGAAATTCTCAGTGACATGACTCCAAGAACTGAGATATAAGGTAGGCATTGAGAACTCCTTGATTCCCCTGGATCATAATGCATCCTAGGATCAGATTAATAAAGGAGGAATGGATTTAGGTGCTGTCTCAAGGCCAAAACTCATTAATATTTGTGGATGTGGATGTTGTGGTTGCCCCATCCCTGGAAATGTTCCATGCCAGGCCGGATGGGCTTGGAGCAATCTGGGATGGTGGAAGGTGTCTCTGCCTGTGGCAGGGGGTGGGACTGGATGAGCTTTAAGATCCCTTCCAACCTGAACCATTCTGGGATTCTGTGATTCCATGAACACGTCCACACCCAGCCTTACTCCAAACATGTCAAGCAGGGACATGGGGTTGGCAGTCCCCAAACAACAGTGGGCAGAAGAGAATGAAGCTGGCATGGATTAACTGAGCTGCTTTCCCCAGAAAGAGCAGCAAGGGGGATTCTCAGCCAGGACCAGCCACAGAAGGACACAGGGTCCTCCCTGGAAGTGAGGGTGAATGCAAACAAGAGGCGTCACACATTCCTCTGTGCATCCCTCACCTACAGCTGGGCCTGAGGAGGTGGCCAGCTCACCGCCGAAGGGAAGGGTGTGTTTGTGCAGCATCCCAGCTTCCATGTGGGCCCAAGCAGAGCCAAACTACCGTTTGATTAATCAGCCCTTCGATCCAGCTCCCTGCCTCCCTCCGCGTGCAAGGAGCGCGATCCCAACAGCACGCACTGCTGGCCTTCAAGGGCTGGCTGAGGCAGCTCCTGATAGCGCTGTTTATTCAGCTTCCCGAAGGAAACAATGTGGATTTTATTAAATGATCCCATTAGCGTTTCTCCATGCTGTCACTGCAGACTTCAAACGATGATTTATGTTGGCTCATAGGTCTTTGTCCTCGCACCGAGAGCGGCATCCAAGGACAAAGTGTTCCGGGACGGGGCGGTGGGAGCCCTGCTGCTCTGGCTGCACGGCCCTGCCACGGGGGTCTGAGCCCCCTGTGCCACATGCCAGGCCACAGAGGGGACAGCTGGCCAGCCAAGGACAGTGACATGAGGCACACGGACACCTGGGGCTGTCCTTTGTGGTGTCAGACTCCCACATGGATGGCTTCAAGGGAGAGAGGCACAGCCCATGGAGACCCAGCCACAGGCAAGTTTTGTACACTGTTTGAAGTGGGACGGATCCTTTTGTCCCAGAAAAGCTGCACCTGTTTGTCACCTGCTGGCTCTTAGCCCTAAGAATTACATTTATACTGCCAGGCTGGTTTTCTGCCTATTTTTGCCATTTTTCCACCCTATCATTCCCTGATTTTATCCCCCAAACCAATTTTGCCTGTTTTGCACACACGCCGGATTTCACCTGAGGAGTGAAGCCAATAATCCACTCAGAGAAGAAAACACAGCTATGGAGTGGAGGACTGTCCCCTTTGGGACACAAAAGCCACAGACATCCCCACTTGGACAAAACAAGCTGTGGCAATGCCACGAGTGACTGTGCAGTCAGTATGGATGGAGCCAGGAGTACATTCCCCAGGGAATCCTTCACATGGGCTTTGAGAGGTGTCAAAAATGCAAAGCCCATTCTTTTCAGAGTACTCCCCTGTGTTGCTCTGAGTTTGTGCTGAGGTTGTGGGAATGAGGCAATCCTGAGATGTATCTTCCCATACTAAAAAAAAAATCCAAGGATTTGCTGGCAGGCACCACTTTTGTGTGTGTCCAAGGGCTTTGCTCTCAAAGCTCACCCTGAAGATCCACCAGATGCCTTGGCCACTTTCTCTCTCTGCCAAATGGGCAGAGGGCTCATGCTCTGGGTGAGGAGGGTCACAAATCACATCCAGCAACTCCATGGCCCCGTGAGCTGCTGAAAAATCAGACAAGAAGCTCTGAAGCTGCTTTTCACGCACATGGGATGGCTGAGTGAGCCTGCTCCTCACCCTCCTGTTTAAACACAACCTCTGCCCTCAGCTGCAGCGAGAGCATTTCACCCTGTGGGAGTCTCCCAGGGAAGATCTTCCTCTTTGGGAAACTGCAGTTGGAGTGGATATTTTGAAGAGGTTCAGACCTCCTCTCTCTCACCCATGTAAGGTCACTGTGATCACTGTAAAACAGAGCTTTCAAGTTTTTGGAGCCTAGCCTGTGACTTTCCCACTGTTTTTGTCAGCACCTGCACACACCAAATGTTTCTGTGCCTAAAACAGCACTAGTGAGAGCTGCAGAGTGATGTTGTAGAGAGGATTTGGGGGGAGCCTGTGCAGGATAGCAAAAGTGCAGTTCAGTTTCTAGCATATTTTTGGTTTAAAAATCATCACATGCTGAAAGCAAAATTCAGAATTGAACCAAACAAAAATGCATCTTATCATCCACAGGTCTAAGATCCTGCAGAATCAAGAAACTTTCCTTGCCCAGCTTTGGAAAGATCACTTCTCTGGGCTAAAACCCTTTTTGTGCTTCTTGTTTCTTCTTTATTTCTTAATTTCTTTTTTTACAATTCTTCTTAGGTCTTCAGTTTGTTAAGCCATTGTCTAGCCAGGCAGGATTTGACATCCATAGCACTGCAACAAACCTTGGACCAAACTCCAGGAGCTTGTGGCAATGCCCAGAGCAGCTCTCCAGGGACTGGCTCACAAGGACTGGGGCAGGGTGTCACCCTGCACAGTGTGTCACCTTGCAGAGGACAGGCACAAGCACACAGCTGCTCTCGTTCCCCCCGTGCTGACCACTCAGTGGGTGAAGGGTTTTTTCTTCTGGCTGCAGAGAATGAGGGTGCAAAATCTGGCAGCAGTAACAAGAAAATGGAACAGCCTTGCCTTTCTTCAGGGTGAGGGATGCTGTGTCTGCATTTCAGCAGCACTTGAAAGACCACCAAGCCAGCCCATTTCCTGCCACTCCAGTGGGAAAGGGTGGGATGAAAGGGCAAGTCTCAGCTGTCCACATGGACAAGCAGGGACAAATCACAGAATCCCAGAATGGTTTGGGTGGGAAAGGACCTTAAAGATAATCTCATTCCACCACCTTCCACTATCCTATTGCTCCAAGCTCCTTCCAGCCTGGCCTTGGACAATTCCAGGGATCCAGGGGCAGCCACAGCTTCTCTGGGCAGCCTCGTCCAAGAGCTGCATCCAAAAAAATCACAGAGCTGTCTGCATGCACTTTGCAGGTAAATCCCTCACTTGGGCAAGGAGATGAGCTCAAGCTCTGAGTCTTGCAGGGAAATGTTTCCTTTGAGACAGCATAAAGACTGCCTATGTTACTACAGGCTAGAGAAACCCCTAAAATAGTGACATCCAGCTGAAGGGAAGAATATATCGAGAAGGGAATCATATGGCTGGCTGGGAAACGCAGGGCTTTGAAAGGGGATGGGGCGGGACAGGAAGAACATTCCTTTCTCACTACAAACGCCTGGAGCCGCTGGGGAAGCATCCGCCGGGGCCGCCCGCTCGCAGCCCGGGGCCGGCAGCGCTGCTCCTGCCGCGGGCAGATGCTGCTCTGGGCGGCCGCAGGCTCATCCCGGACCACCACCATGGATGGAGAGCGATGAGGTGCCCGGAAAAAGGCAGCCTGAGCCCCAGATGCTGCGGGGGACTGGAGATCGCCACCTGTGTCGGGTGCAGGTGGCCGCAAGCAGCGGGGTCACCCTGTCCTGTGGCCAGCGCTGGGCTGCGCGCACGGAGAAGGGAGAGGGGAGCGTGGTGCTGCAGGGGTGTGGGTTGCAACTCCGTGCGGTGCTCACTTCCCTCGGAAGATGGGGAGAATTGCAGTTGCTTTGTGGTATTCACGTGGCCTCTGAACAGAGAGAAGCTGTGAGACAAGCAAAGAAGGAGAAAGTTCTTATCTCGCTTGCTGTGCCTGTGTTGTGCTCAAGTAGAGTGCAATATGGAGATTGTTTACCCAAAGTGAGGATGTTCTGTTCCCTTGACCTAGCAGGGCCAAGAGGTGTGTGTGTGTGTGTGTGTGTGTGTGTGTGTGTGTGTGTGTGCTGGACTGTCACGGGACAGTCACGAGAGAATCACAGATGAGTGCAGTGTGAGCAGTTGTGTGCAGAGTGAGTGCATGGCACATTCAGTTTAGATGAAGTGTACATAGTATAGTATAATAAAGTAATTCTTTAGCCTTCTGATGATGGAGTCAGATGCATCATTCTCTCTCCCCTTCATCTGAGTTGCCTTTGATTTACAATATTGCTTCGTGCTTTCAGCTGAAACAGGGCTTTACAGCCCCTTCCCCTTGCCGAGGGGCACAGAGGACTGGATCAGCCTCAGAGCAGGGCTCCTTTCCACCACCCTGCTGCTCATCTCCCTGTCTCTGCCTCTGCTTTGCCACACTGTTTAATTAATTTGTCTGTTCTTCCCCCAATTTCTGACTTATTGTCAAAACCAGGGCATGTGGATACATGGAAGTGAAGAACTATACCCCTCTTCTGCATCTCAGAGTGACAAAGTCATACTTGGGATGTCAAGGCCAACCCAAATGACCAAATAAGAGTAGGAACTGCTTAGCCAGCCTCCGGCTCCCCCTTAAGCAGCACAACCTCCTACAGTGACTTCTGCAGATACCTAAAAGAGGGGACCACCCCTGCTCCCCCACTGCTGCATGCAATGCCACCAAAATTGGCATCAGGATAGACCCCATCCTGCAGTGGGTTGTCTTTTTATTTACAAAGAGCTGGCTCTTCCTTTTGATAATTATCAGCCACCCTTTGAAGTTGTTTGTCTCCACAGATGTTTGCTGCTGCCTGGAGATATGTCACTGTCCCAAATTGCTGAGGACACCCATGAAGAGTCACGGTGGGGAAGCAAGCCCACTGTCTCCTCCCTGGCATTAAACCACATGGGAAAGGTCTCTGCTCCTTCCTAAGCTGGGACAAAACTCCCAAGTGCCAACAGAATTTGTGTCCTGCAGGAACAAATATTGAGTGAGTTCTTGTCGAGAAAGCATTAATGTCCTGAGCCCCAGGAGACCCTGAGGGGGAAAAAGAGCCTGATTGCAGCAGGGATGGGAGCAGGGTTTCATGGTGTTTCATCAACACCACCTGGGGCTGAGCTGGGTCCAGCATCCCCAGAGCTCAGCCTTTCCCACATCTGGAAAAAGGCACTGCACAAGATGCAACAGCCACCAATGGGGATGCAGGCAGAGCACATCTCACTCTTGGCAGGGAACAGGTAGGGAGCAGAATTTCTCCTTTTATTTTCTCATCCTGATAGAAAGGAAAATTTTTGGGGCTGGTGGGAGAGGAGTGATAGTTTAAGTCAACAGATTGCTGTTAGCACTGCAGAAGCCTGCTCTGCATATTACCTGGTAAACAAACCATGCTCTGAGGAAGAAAGGCCTGTTTATAAAAGCTCCTCTTGACATTTGCCTCCCCAAACAAAGCAAAACATGTGCTAGGAATAGATGCATGAATGATCGAGTCTGTTTTGAGTCTCCTCTCTTCAACAACCAAGGAAATCCCTGTGTACAAACATTTAAACTGGAACATCTGGAGCACAGTAATTTTATCTTGAAGATCCACATCAAACAAACCTGCAGCTCAGCCCAAGAAGATCTACAAATACTTCCCCAAGGACACCCCAGTCTTACAACTTGGGTACCAGGAAACCTCAGATTTGAAAGAAAGATAATTCAGCATCTCTTTAGCCACACCTGACAAGTTTTCCTTAAGAGGGCATTAGCATGAAATTATCGCTCTTAGTCAAACCCAGAGTGAAAGAGATTTGTCCCAATTAACTGGAACAGGCCCTGAAATACCTGCTTTTAAATTTACAACCCAGAAAACCCCATGCATCATTTGCAGGCACAACTTTACCCGAGAAATCTCACTTTGGTTGCACTTTTTCTGTGCAGCTGAGCTGCTAAAATAAGCACCCAGCCATATATAGCACAGTACGTTGGCACTCACAGCGGTGGGGAACGACTGGATTCAATTTTCCATGGAAGATGACAATTAAAATTGCTTTCTTTGGTATATCCCATCCTTTCTGTTGTTTTTTCTGTTCCCTCCAAGCACAGAGTAAATTTAGGACTCCGAGCTCCTTTTTCTTCAAAATCTCACTTCCAGTTTCCATCTTATTAAAGACATGACTTAACTTTAATGTGTGTAACATAAACGGTATCGTAAAGAGGAAGAATTAAAACAGCATGGGAACATTGGTGGTTTCAAGAGGGGGGGAAATGGCACAGCTTCTTTCCTTTGGGGTTGTTGTTTATCCAGTGGATAAACTTCAGCGTTCTCGCTTCTACCGAATGCTTCGCCTTGCCTTGCAATAATTGGGAATTCCACGTTTTGCAAAGTTGTTACATTATATCCACAAATAATCCATCTTGTCAAGTCCATCTCGTCCGTCGAAGATAAAGTTGGAGCTGAGTCGCTGCAGACATCTGGAGAAGGTTCATTACTTGTAATTGCGAGCCCCTCTGTTAATGCACCCCATGAGAAAGGAGCTGACAGGCTGCATATTTCTGCAAACTGTTCCCAGAAAGAACCAATTTCCTGACTTCCATGTGGTGTCAATAATATAGGCATGAGATGGAGCAGTGCTTATGAAATATTAAATCTGCTTACAGGACCCAGCTATAAGCAAATTCAGACCACCTGGGAGATGGAGGTTTGCACTGGGTATGTGGAGTTTGGCACTCACCTGGTACATGAGATGGGCTCTAATCTACACATTTTGGCTTATTTACCACAAAACTTCCTGACAGTAGTGCGGGGGAAGGGAGAATAAAAGGTAGAGGGTGGAGGGGGTAAAACACATTTCTTCACGTTTAGGACTCAAACCTTTCAAATCACTGACATTATTAAATTTACTATCACATGCAGCCAGAGATCTTATTATTCATCAGCAAAAAAAAGACTGATATTTCATGGCTTTTGAGTTAGATCATTTTGGTTCATGCCAATGAAAACAAAGCATTAGTGTTTTGATGTTTTAATATAATGATTTAATTCTCTCATTGATATTAGAATCCAGAAACACAACAAACACGAAGACCCCTTCAAAATCTTTGAGTCAGAGCAAAGGCTCTTAAATCACTTCAGCACTCTGACCTCCTGTTTCACAGAGTGTATTTTATGCCAGGGCCTTGGAAAAGAAGGGGTCCTTCCCAAACGTGCAGCATGACAGTGCTAACCTGCCTTCGGCGAGCTCGCCTGTGTAAATTGAAAAACATCTGGGCTCTTTTTGCTGGCAAAAGCAGCAGGTCCTTGACCTCAGAGCAGAGCCGTCAACTTGAGCTACAAACTGAGCCTTTTCAACAATTCATCCCCAATTTTCCACCCTCTGGGCACTGCTACCCAGGAGGAAACCCAGCACCCCTGGGTTGGGAGCAGACATGGAGATACGGGCATGGGGACAAAGAAATTTTAATGGCATTAGTCCACCACCTATGTTTCACTCCCCAGTGTTCAGGGCTGGGGATGAAAGGTGCTCTCCGTTTTCTCCAGCAGAAAATAAAAGACAGTTTTCCTCCAAGGATGATGAAGGGAAGAAGAAGAGCAGGAACAGGCTTTCAGCATAGCAACAGGAAGATGCCAGCAAGCCTAATGGGGACATTTTGCTCTGTGCTACAATAGAATATCATAAAATCTTAAGATCATAATCACAGAATTATTTGGGTTGGAAGGATCATCACGTTCCAACCCCTTACCATGGGCAAGAACACTTTCCACTAGACCAGGGTGCTCCAAGCCCCAGCCAACCTGGCCTGAAACACTTCCAGGGATCCAGGGCCAGCCACAGCTTCTCAGGGCCTCCCCACCCTCACAGGGAAGAATTTCTTCCTAAAATCTAATCTAAACCTGCCCTCTCTCAGTGTAAAGCCAAAAATATGGGTAAAACATCACATGGGACTTACTACAAACACCTTCCAGGAAAAGCAGCTCTCTGAGATGATGGGGACAGGCCCAGAGGTGGTGGAAATGGAAGATGAACATGGTGCTGCAGGCCAAGAGCTGGGACATACAGTGGGTAGATGCAGGACCAGGTCAGGTTGGCATCTTTGCACCAGCCTTGGCACCTGTTCCTGGGAGGCCATAGGGAGCATCCTTCTCCTGATACTCTTGATGCTCCTCTGCTGGGGCACAGCACAGGACACAGAGGTGTGGGTGCACATAGACCTTCCCATCTATTCATTTCATGTGTGAGGGAAGGGGCTATTTTTGGGTTGCAGCCTCTTTGCTGCAGCCAGGATCTGTCAGCGGGACGTGATGTACGGCGCTGTGGGACAGCTATGCTCCCTGTGCTCCCCTCACACAGCAGGAATGTCTCTTGTTTTCTCTCCTCCAGACCATGTCAGAGCTGAGAGCATCCAGCCGGGATGGCTCAAGGCACAGGGAGATCAGGCAGCTGCCCAAAGCAGCCAGGGCCTCCCTGCCTGTGCTGGAGTGCTGGAACACCACTGGGCTCCTGCCACTGGGGGAGGGCTGGGAATGAGCATCCATCACTTCCTGCACCAGCACTCACCAGGCCAGCACACAAAGATCTTCTCCCACTCCCCTTCCTCACCCTGACTCTCTTCCTGAAGACTGACAGGCGTAGATTGAGAAGCTCTGAGCTGCATTTGTCCCTTGCCACACTGCTTACACCTAAAGGTCTTGTGCTGCATGGTGGATTTTTTGGGTGTCCCGTGTCCATGTCCTTCATCCTCCACCCATAGGTCATTTCTGGATGTAAAGCATAGACTGTGTTTGTCTATGCTTTGATGAAGGTTAAATCTCTCCCACATGACACAGGCTGAGCCTGGGGTTGGACCCTATTCTTGGCCAGGTACAGCTGGGTTAGACAGAGCTGGGCTGAACTGGTCCAAGACCTTGTCCAGCCCCAGCCTCTGGCTGTGCACAGGAGCAGGCAAGGTGAGGCTTTGCTGATCTCCTGGGCTCAAGGTGATACTGGAGTGAGCACCTGCAGCTTTGTAGTCCCTGGCATGCTCTTCTTGCTTGCCTCATCCCTGGGTTTCTACAGAAATTCCACTGACACATCCGAGACCTGCAGAGGATGGCACTTGCTGGGGTTTATCCACTGAGGTCTCCACTTTTTCTGTACTGACCATCTCAATCCAAATGACCAAAGTGTTCCCCAAAACTGGATTTATTTCCATACTTGCCTTCACCCTCTTGCCACCACATTTTCCCAGCAGGACACAGGTGATTCTCCCAGCCCTGGGCTGCCCAGCAGGGCTGTCTCTGCCCAGGCCTCAAAACCAAACACCTCTGCTCCAAATTCCATTTGAGGTGGTGATGCCTCCTGCAAAGCAGAGTTTTATCTGCTGAGGACCAGCATTGGTGCCTGAAGTCTGGAATGGGTGCAACATATTCATGGAAACCATCTGTCCCAGCCTGTATCAAGGCAAAGGAAGAAAACACAGGAGCATGGCCTTGTGTTATTAAAATCAAAACATGTCCAAGCAGAGTTGCTTTTACCCAAGAGGGAAACTCTGGCCATGACATCTGTCACCTTCTGTGTCTGTGCAATGCCTGTTTCCCATCTCCTGCTGGTCACTAAAAACCTGAGCCTGTGACTCCCACATCTCCAAAAGGAGATTCAGTATTTCCATCTCATTGCAGGTGCCACACTTTGGTAACATCTAAGGTTTCATGCTTCTCATGCAATGGGTGACAAGATTATTTAAAATGCTAATAAAATAAACAAGAAAGGTCATTTATGTTCTTCAATATAATAATAATAATAGTAGTAATAATAATAATAATAATAACGATGATGATGATGTTCTGGTTTAATGAAAGGTGGGATCTGTTGCTCTTAAGAGCAAAGATTCATAGCTGGAATAAAGAGTGTTCAGCCCAACTGTTTCTCCTATGAGGCCGTATTTCATCCCCCCTGAAAGTCCTTCATGTTTCCACAGAAAACTGTCCTTGCACAGCCCAATAAATTCCATCACTTCACCTGGTCAAACAACCACCGTGGTTAGGTGGGGTCTGACCAGGATACCAACCAGCTTCAGGAGCTTCATTTTACACCTCCTCTTCTCCCAGTGAATACCTACCACCACCATAACTATGGATCACTGGCCTGGCCAGCACAGGGCTAATGTTTGCATCAGCCAGGAGGAGCTGCTCTGCCTGGCTGTCTGTCTCAGTCTCAGCACTGAGACCCCAAATGCCTCCATTCTGGCCCAGTCCTTCCTGGTGCTCAGTATAAAAAGTTGCGCAGACAAGAGCAGGGAGGGAATCTCGCCAGCCGTTTATCACCTCAGCAACAAGACCTTGGTAACAGGCTGTTATCTTTAGCAGAAAGCAGCAGCAGAAAGGAGACACCAGATCACCAGCCCCAGGTCATGCCCCTGGTGGTGACCTTACCAGTTATCAGTGTTTGCAGCTCTCCAGGAGCTCAGAGAGCAGGGATGCTCCTCATCACCTGCAGATCATCTTACCCATCCACTCAAAACCACAGCCAGCTGTGTGCTCCTGCCCACCAGCACGTGCCAAGGCACAGGGTGGGATTCTTGGGGAGGTGTCCTCTGCAGGGCCAGGAGTTGGTCTTGGTGATCCTTGTGAGTCCTTTCTAACCCAGGATATTTTGTGATTCTAAGGCTTTGGCCAGCCCAGGTTTCAACCACCTCCCTGATCCATGTGTGATTTACCCCAAAACAGATCTTCCCTCTGTCTGCACTCCCAGTGAAAGGAACATGTTGCATCTACCCCAGCCCCCCTGCTTGTGTCTGATGGATCCTGGTGATCTTTTCAACATATTTCTTGGAGTATTATAAAACATAATCTGACCAAAGAAAAGAAAAAAAGAAAAACAGACAAAAAAAACCCATCAAACCAGCCCAAACTAAATCAATTTGGGTAATGATGGCCTTTTGTTCCAGTTTATCCTGCACCGAACTCCATAGATGGCAACTCTGAACATTTCCCAGACCTTCACAGTAGAGCTTGGAACTGTCTCTCTGATTTATTGGTTGTTTCATGACACATGCATTTCTCCTATATAATCCCAGTGTTTTGCTTATAAGCCATATTATAACTGTGAATCAATCTTCTTTATTTGAACATCTAGGACAGATTCACACATCATTTCACCATTAACTAGGATGGACTCAGCCTTGCAGATCTTTCAGGTTTCAAGCCTGGCTATGTTGTTTCAGTTCTTTGCTGCTGCCTGTGTTTTGTGAAAAAAAAAATAATTAAATAGCCAGACTTTGGGACTTTCTGTTTCGGCTTGAAGAAGAACACAGGTTGTTTCATCACTGGTTGTGAGACATGTGTTACCCGGCTCATTAATTCACAACAGTTCTTGTTTTCTCTGCCTTTTTCATGCTGATGTGATACATTTGTGAAGTCCAGGGTTGTACTGCAAGTGATTAATGCTGCAGTAAAGTCTAATAAACTGAGATTCCAACAAAAAAGTGTGAAAAATGTAATCTCTAAAGTTCTGAAAGCTCACATATGACAAAACCCATAAATCACCCCAGAAGCAGTCATTATGGTGAGTTACTAACTAGATTATACAGCTGCATTTGTCATAATTTCCCATTACGTAGAGAATAAACCTATCAGGCTGATTTATGGCAGAGGGCTCCACAATATGGGAACTGGGACCTGTGCTGTTCTGTGGAAAACGATGAGAAATGTTGTGTCTACTTAAGTGCTGAATGGAAAAGGAAGGAGGGGAGATAACTGTTATTTGAAGGCACTGGTTCAGGGACAAAGATTTCAGAGAGGAGTCATGCTTACACCCATGGGATGGCAGGAAGAGTATCCACCAGCCTGTCCCAACACCACCAGCAGCATCAGAATGTGCTCTCCACAGGTGGAGAGAAGAGAGGAGATAGGAGGTCTTTTGAGGGGACCAAAGTCAGTCATGGAGAAATCCTAGAATCCTGGAATGGTTCAGGTCAGAAGAAATCTGAAAAACCATCTCGTTCCAACCCCTGACATGGGCTGTGACAAACTGAAGAGCTAAATGCCTGGCTACTCAGGGGGTACTCAAGGTTTTGGATTCCATGTCTGTACATCTACCGTGGAACAGCAGGACTGGGAGCAGATGGCATCCACCTGACCTCAAACCAGGCAAAAAGATGGGCAGATGTGGGACTCAGCAGGACAAGGGACATCCCTGCAGAGCAGCGCTCTGACAAGAGCAGCAGTGGCCTCCTCTCAGTGCCCTCCCCGGTGCAGAGGCTGCTGAAGACCATGGCGGCTACACAGATGCTTTTTGCTCTACAATCCCTTTGTACTCAAAGGCCATGCTCGGCATTTCACGTGGGCTAGAAGGTCTGGCTGTGCAGGGAACGGGCAAGAGGCACTGCTGCTGTGGTGCCATGTGTTCACTTGAATGAAATGAAGATTCTGTTCATCCAAAGACCAACACAAGCAGTCAGTCCCTGCTAACACAGCACTGTGGCTCTGTCCAAAGCAGCTCAAATTCTCTGCCAGATTCATCCCCCTGCATCTTCTTGATGTGAAAGGGAACGGAAGAGGTCTCAATACAGTTTTTTGTTTCTGATGTCTGATAATGGGAAGGTTTCACAGAGGTCTTGGATGGACTGGATCAGGGATCAGTCAAGAAAGAAAAACTGAGCAAACATCACCCAAAAACACTCACAGAAGAACGAGTCCCATTGGAAAAATCACCTCTGGTCTTTTCATATCTGACAATATGTAACTTACTCAATATTATTGATTACAATCTTTTCCCTTTGGAAACCTATCAGTGGGGAATTCTTCCTGCTTTGTGAAGGGACCCCCTGGGGCCCATTCCCTCCCACAGAGGCTGCACATGCTGGGTGCTGGGGCTTTCATTGCTGGGCCCACTGGGAGCCCCTGAGCTGGGCCGGGGACCAAGGGCAGGGCTGGCCCGGCTGTGATGCCTCTGGCCCCTGTGACATCAGGGACAGCGTGTCACAATGGGGGCCACTATAAAAGGCCCCCGCAGGGAACGCTGGCCCAGCACAGTCTGGGCAAGCGGTGAGTGCACACGTGGCGGGGCCGGGCTGGGCCAGGGCCGGGGCACAAGCGCCGCAGCCGGGCCTGCATTGTCCCCCTGCATCCAGGGCCAGCCCCTGGGGCCGGCGCCTTGGCCAGGGCCCGGGGCTGCTGCTGGCCCACTGGGACAGGCCCTGCTGCCTGCCAGCTGCCTGGGGCCCTCTGCTTCCTGCCCTCACATCCCTGCGCCTCCGGGCCTCCCTTCAGCCCCCACAAGGTCCCTTGGTAGCCCCAGTGAAACCCTTGTCTCTCTCCTCCTGCAGAGACCATGGCGGACAGATTAGTCCTGGCTGTGCTTGTGCTGCTCATCTTCCCGTTCCCACTTTCTGTGGTGAACAGATTCCATGGGGATGAGCAGCACCGTGCGCAGGAGATGAAAGAGGCTTCCCCAGAGCCACCTGAGCCTGGCTGGGGAACCTGGCTCCTGGCTGCCTTGGGGTACCAGCACCCTGTAGAAGAGGTGACACCAGCTCCCTCAGAGGCACCTGAGCTTGGCTGGGGACCCTGGCTCCTGGCTGCCTTGGGGTCCCAGCCCCATGCAGATGAGACGAAAGAGGCTCCCCCAGAGCCACCTGAGCCTGGCTGGGGACCCTGGCTCCTGGCTGCCTTTCAGTGCCTGCCCCAGATCTGGCAAGTTGCTCAGCCACTGCTCCTGCTTGTGGGGTGGTGGCACAGGCGCAGAAGGGCGGCCTCAAGGCTGAGAGCAGCGGCCCAGCGAGCTCAGGAAAAGGCCAGAAAGAGGGAGATGCAAATTGAGCAGAGAAGGCGGCTCCTTAAGAAAAGATTCAAAGAAATGGAGCAAATGCGCCGGACAATGAAAGCAATGGAAAAGCAAATGGCCCGGCTGATTCAAATGAATAGGGACACAAACAACATGCTGAAGGTAGGCAGGGCAGGCTTTTGGAGCAGCAAAGGCCGTGGCCTGTGTGAAGAAAAGCTTCCTGCTGGAGATGCTCTTTGGGCTGGCCAAGGCGAGCCGCACATCTTTGTGAGCTGCCAGCACAGCCCTGCGCCGGGGCAGAGCCTCAGGGCTCCTGCCACACCCTGCCCCTCGTCCCTCTATCTCCTCACTGTATCTATTGTAACTGTAATCTATATTAGTGTCTCTCTTTCCCCTTTTCCATGCAGGAGCTTTGCATTTGCTCGAGGATGGAGTCATTAGAAGGAGAATTGGGCTGAATGCCTTGAGATTGATTCAATTCAATCAATAGTTTAGAAATATTTTAACTATTTTCAATATTTTTTAAAATGTTTTTCAATATTTTAATAACTTAATTGTAGAAAATTAACATAGTTAGATATCAATATTGGAATAATGAGTATTATTTAGATAACGAGACTTATTCTTTATATTTTATAATTACTGTCATTCATCCAAATGACTATGAATTATATTAATGAAACAAAACTGAAGTCTTCACTATTTTTTGTTTAACAGTCCTTTAAAATAATCTTCTTGATTAAAATACTTTACAATTTTATTAATATTAAAATAAATACATATTATATATATTATGTAATAGTAACAAATACAAGGATAGTTGCTTAGATAAGATAGTTACTTAGATAACATTGCCTATTATCACCATTTGTTAATTTAAAGGACACTGACTGCCCTCCTGTCTTGGGAGAGTGTCTTCCCTCTGGGAGCTGCAGTCATTTCAGAGATACAATAAAGGCAATGCCTGAACAAACGCTGTGTCTGTGAGTGTCCTCATTGGACTCAGGTGTCAGCTGTGGGGAATTCCTGACAGAGGGGCACCACAGCACCCCT
Organism: Zonotrichia leucophrys gambelii; assembly: GCF_028769735.1. NCBI lineage: Eukaryota > Metazoa > Chordata > Aves > Passeriformes > Passerellidae > Zonotrichia > Zonotrichia leucophrys. The sequence continues at coordinate 60,302,652 of NC_088175.1, read as the reverse complement.
GGGCCATGCACAGGCTCCTTTCCTCCCCTCTGGAGCTGGTCCTTTGGTGCTGTGATCCACCTCTGCTCTGCGGGATGCCAAATGCAGGAAAACCAGGAGTGCCACCACTCAGACTGTCACTTAGGTCCCTGCAGAGCTCAGGAGCCACTGTGGCTGTGTAGGGTGTGGAACACTGCAGTGGGCCATGACAGCAGGGACAGCAGGGACAGCAGGGACAGGGGGATACAGGGCAGGAATCACAGCCCCGCTGCCCTGGGACAGGCCCAACAGGCAGACAGGACACGGGGCAGGCAGGAGTCCCCATCCTCTCTGTGCCCTCCTGAACACAGGGACATAAGGGACAGGGGGAATGGGGACACAGCAGGGCCCTCTCCTCTGGGAATGTCCCACCTGCCCAGGGGCCCTGACAGAACACAGGGGCTCAGGCTCTGCAAGGGGAACCCAAGGATGAGATGGTGCAAGGTGCCTGATTTTAGGTGAAGGGGTCTCTAAGATTTCTTCAACCCAGATTCTGCATGCAAACAGCTCCACGAAGGAGGAAACCAGAGGGGTCCTTGCCGCAGCAGATCCCTTCTCATGGAAAGCTTTTTCCTTATTCCTATAGCAGGTGCCCCCTACCACATGGAGCACGTGAATGCACTTTGACATGAGATTTTTGCGCATTGTTTGGGTGTTCCAGTACAACATAAGACAAATCGTGGATTTTTTTCACAAACAAGCTGTGGGTCTGCTGGTAATTAAAACTAGCACTGGGAGATAAAAGAGACAATGGGAAGGATTCCACTGATTGTTAAAAGGAACAATATATTTGCTTTTAGAAATAAACTTTAGGTTTGTTAATAAATGAAATTAGGTATTTAAAGATGAAATAAACAATGGGGAAGAAAAACTAAATTCCTTATCAATGAAATATTAAAAGGAGGGTTATACATTAGAGGGAAATCTTTAGTATCAGGCATATCGGGAAGTCTGTACCTCTCAAGTACTTCAGCCAACGGGGAAAAAGAGAAGGAACATGCAGGCGGGAAATGTGGATAAAAAGAGAGGCTGCATCCTCCAAAAGTTTGAGAGACCACAGAGGAATGCCCCATGGCTTCTCCCTATTTTTGAAAAAAATAAAATAACTCCTCTGTCTCCTTTCTGGACATAAACATTGGATGTTTGTGGAATAATTTTGCTGAAGGCTGTGAGCTCATCTGGGATCTTTCAACCATCCAGGGAAGTGGGAAACAAGCAGAGCTGGAGGCGCGCCTCAGAGCCAAGGCTTCCCTCCCAGCTCAGCCGGCCCTGTGGCAGGGGGAAGCCATTGGCCCTGGAGCTGGCCCTGCAGGCCCTTGCCAACAGCCCCTCTGCAGGTCTCTGCTGGGCCTGGTGCAAGCACTGAAAGACTGCAGGAAGGTGCCCCTGGAGAAGCCCTTGGACAGTGCTGGGGCCAGGAGTGCCACCGTGAGGGCAGCAAGCAGGGCCTGCATGTCATAATGGGATCAGCTGGAAAAGGCCCCCGCAGGGAACGCTGGCCCAGCACAGCCTGGGCAAGCGGTGAGTGCACACGTGGCGGGGCCGGGCTGGGCCAGGGCCGGGGCACAAGCGCCGCAGCCGGGCCTGCATTGTCCCCCTGCATCCAGGGCCAGCCCCTGGGGCCGGCGCCTTGGCCAGGGCCCGGGGCTGCTGCTGGCCCACTGGGACAGGCCCTGCTGCCTGCCAGCTGCCTGGGGCCCTCTGCTTCCTGCCCTCACATCCCTGCGCCTCCGGGCCTCCCTTCAGCCCCCACAAGGTCCCTTGGTAACCCCAGTGAAACCCTTGTATCTCTCCTCCTGCAGAAACCATGGCAGACAGATTAGTCCTGTCTGTGCTTGTGCTGCTCATCTTCCCGTTCCCACTGTCTGTCGTAAAGAGATTCCATGGGGATGAGCAGCACCGTGCGCAGGAGATGAAAGAGGCTTCCCCAGAGCCACCTGAGCCTGGCTGGGGAACCTGGCTCCTGGCTGCCTTGGGGTACCAGCACCCTGTGGAGGAGATGACACTGTCACCTCCAGAGCCACCTGAGCGTGGCTGGAGTCCCTGGCTCCTGGCTGCCTTGGCCTGCAATCACCGTGCCGATGAGATGGAAGAGGCTCCCCCAAAGCCACCTGAGCCTGGCTGGGGACCCCGGCTCCTGGCTGCCTTGGGGTCCCAGCCCCATGCAGATGAGATGAAAGAGGCTCCCCCAGAGCCACCTGAGCCTGGCTGGGGACCCCGGCTCCTGGCTGCCTTGTGCTACCTGCCCCAGATCTGGCAAATTGCTCAGCCACTCCTCATGCTTGTGGGGTGGTGGCTCAGGTGCACGAGCCTCAGAAGGGCGGCCATGAGGCCAGCGAGCTCAGGAAAAGGCCAGAAGGAGGAAGGTGAAAATCCAGCAGAGAAGGCAGCTCCTTAAGAAAAGATTCAAAGAAATGGAGCAAATGCACCGGACCATGAAAGCAATGGAAAAGCAAATGGCCTGGCTCATTCAAATGAATAGGGACACAAACAAGATGCTGAAGGTAGGCCGGGCAGGCTTTTGGAGCAGCAAAGGCTGTGGCCTGTGTGAAGAAAAGCTTCCTGCTGGAGATGCTCTTTGGGCTGGCCAAGGCGAGCCGCACATCTTTGTGAGCAGCCAGCACACAGAGGTGCACTTACTGCCCAGCACAGCCCTGCGCTGGGGCAGAGCCTCAGGGCTCCTGCCACACCCTGCCCCTCGTCCCTCTGTCTCCTCACTGTATCTATTGTATCCTTTACCATGCAGAGGGTTTACATTGGCTTGAAGAAAGCACCTTTTGAATGACGATCAGGCCCACTGACTGAAGATCGTCAGAAATTTTTAAATAGTTATGATGTATTTTCAATATTTTAACCATTTTATTTTAAAATACCTATATTATGCAATATTTTCCTGATTTTAATAATTTTAATAGAGAATAATACTTAATTAAAATATCAGTATAAAGGTAAAAAAACAATATTTAAGTAGCAGAAGAAATTATTTACATTTTGCAATCACTATTCTTAATCCAAATAAGAAGAATTATACCTATTAAGGATAATTGAATTATGCTAAATCCTCATTTTCAACAATGAATTTTAAATAATCTTCAATATAAAACAATTATTATTTGTTGTATAATTAATATTAATATATCACCGTATATAGATTGCTCTTATAATAAGATTGGTGATAATCAGAATTTCTAAATTTCAGTGTTTAAAATATCTGATTGTGTTTTGAAAATGACACTAACTATCCTTCTGTTTTGGGACAGTGTCTTCCCTCTGGAAGCTGCAGTCACTGTAAAAGCACAATAAAGGCAATGCCTGAACCAACGCTGTGTCTGTGACTGCCCAAAGTCACCTCCAAGGCCATCCAGTTCTACCCCTCTGCCATGGGCTGGAACACCTCTGGCTGGGCCAGGTTGCTCCAAGGCCCATCCAGTCTGGACTGGAGCACTTGCAGGGACGGGGCAGCCACAGCTGCTCTGAGCACCCTGTGCCAGGGCCTCACAGCCCTCACAGCCAAGGCTTCCTTGCCCACAGCCCAGCTCAGCCAGCCCTGTGGCAGGGGGAAGCCATTGGCCCTGGCGCTGGCCCTGCAGGCCCTTGCCAACAGCCCCTCTGCAGGTCTCTGCTGGGCCTGGTGCAGGCACTGAAAGGCCGCAGGAGGGTGCCCCTGGAGAAGCCCTTGGACAGTGCTGGGGCCAGGAGTGCCACCGTGAGGGCAGCGAGCAGGGCCTGGCCTGTCCGTGCCTGCGGGAGGGCACAGGGCGGGCACTGAGGCCCTGTCCAGCTGGAGCACATGAATGCGCTCTGACCTGGGATTGCTGCACCTTGCTCAGCTGTTCCGCTACAGCACGAGTGCTCAATTTGTGCCACTCTTGTACAAAACTACTGGAATTCTCTGCCACACCCGGCCATCGGCTGCTTCTGGAACTAGAGGAGCCTGGTGGTGGTCTGGCTACCATTCCTTCTAAGTGATGTCCAATAATTGGAAAGTTTCACAGATGTCTTGGAGAGGCTGGATCTAGGCATAGTGAACAGGAAAAACTGAGCCACCCTCACCTACTCCACTCAGAGAAAAACCAATGCCATCACAAAAGCACCTCTGGTTCTTCCATAGTGGACATGATGTATCATATTCAAGATTATCAGTTATATTCTTTTCCCTTCAACAGAAAATGTCCGGGGACTGCTGCCTGCTTTCTGAAGGGAGCCCCAGGGGCCCATCCCCTCCCAGAGGGGCTGCACTTGCTGGCTGCTGGGGCTTTCATTGCTGGGCCCACTGGGAGCCCCTGAGCTGGGCTGGGGACCAAGGGCAGGGCTGGCCCGGCTGTGATGCCTCTGGCCCCTGTGACATCAGGGGCAGCGTGTCACAATGGGGGCCACTATAAAAGGCCCCCGCAGGGAACGCTGGCCCAGCACAGCCTGGGCAAGCGGTGAGTGCACACGTGGCGGGGCCGGGCTGGGACAGGGCCGGGGCACAAGCGCCGCAGCCGGGCCTGCATTGTCCCCCTGCATCCAGGGCCAGCCCCTGGGGCCGGCGCCTTGGCCAGGGCCCGGGGCTGCTGCTGGCCCACTGGGACAGGCCCTGCTTCCTGCCAGCTGCCTGGGGCCCTCTGCTTCCTGCCCTCATATCCCTGCGCCTCCAGGCCTCCCTTCAGCCCCCACAAGGTCCCTTGGTAGCCCCAGTGAAACCCTTGTCTCTCTCCTCCTGCAGAGACCATGGCGGACAGATTAGTCCTGGCTGTGCTTGTGCTGCTCATCTTCCCGTTCCCACTTTCTGTGGTGAACAGATTTTATGGGGATGAGCAGCAGCAGGTGGAGGAAATGAAACCGACCCTCCCAGAGCCACCTGAACCTGGCTGGGCATCCGGGCTCCTGGCTTCCTTGGGGTACCAGCACCCTGTAGAAGAGGTGACACCAGATCCCCCAGAGCCACCTGGGCCTGGCTGGGGACCCTGGCTTCTGGCTGCCTTGGGGTCCCAGCACCATTCAGATATGATGAAAGAGGCTCCCCCAGAGGCACCTGAGCCTGGCTGGGGACCCTGGCTCCTGGCTGCCTTTCAGTGCCTGCCCCAGATCTGGCAAGTTGCTCAGCCACTCCTCATGCTTATGGAGTGGTGGCTCAGGCACAGAAGGGCAGCAAGGAGGCAGAGAGCAGTGGCCCAGCGAGCTCAGGAAAAGGCCAGAAGGAGGAGGATGAAAATTGAACAAAGAAGGCGGCTCCTTAGCAAGAGGTACAGAGAAATGGAGCAAATGCGCCGGACCCTCAAAGAACTGGAACAGCAAATGTCCCAGCTCATTCAAATGAATAGGGACACAAACAAGATGCTGAAGGTAGGCAGGGCAGGCTTTTGGAGTAGCCCAGGCCGTGGCCTGTGTGAAGAAAAGCTTCCTGCTGGAGATGCTCTTTGGGCTGGCCCAGGCGAGCCGCACATCTTTGTGAGCAGCCAGCACACAGAGCTGCGCTTGCTGCCCACCACAGCCCTGCGCCGGGGCAGAGCCTCAGGGCTCCTGCCACACCCTGCCCCTCTTCCCTCTATCTCTAAACTTTATTTGTATTAACTCTATCTATTTTAATCCTTTTCCCTGCAGAGGGCTTGCATTTGCTCGAGAACAGAGCCAGCTGAATGAAGATCGTGCCCAATAACTGCAGATTCTGCAAATTCTTAAATAATTTAGAAATATTTTCACTATTTTTAATATTTTATGTTTAAATAACTATATTTTTCAATAGTTTTATTGTTTTGAAAATTTTAATAGATAATAATACGCAAGTAAAATATAATTAAAACTATATAATTACTAATAGTTAAGAAACAGAAGTTAGTATTTAGTTTAAAGATTATCTAGTATTCAACAAATTAAATAGGATTTATACTAATTAAGCACAATTGAAGTATGTAAATCTTTATCCTAAACACTGAATTTTATGTAATCTTCATGGTAAGATAATTATTTGCTGTATTATTAATATTATTTAAAAATGCATAGATTGCTTTTAAGATAAGATTGACAATAATCAGAATTTGATTATTTTAAAGTTTAAAATATGTTACATTGATTAGAAATTTACACTGACTGCCCTTCTGTCTTGGGAGAGTGACTTCCCTCTGGGAGCTGCAGTCGCTGCAAAGATCCAATAAAGGCAATGCCTGAACAAACACTGTGTCTGTCAGTGTCCTCATTGGACTCAAGTGTCAGCTATGTGGAATTCCTGACAGAGGGGCACCACAGCACCCCTGGGCCATGCACAGGCTCCTTCCCTCCCCTCTGGAGCTGTTCCTTTGGTGCTGTGATCCAGCCTCTGCTCTGTGGGATGCCAAATGCAGGAAAACCAGGAGTGCCACCACTCAGACTGTCACTTAGGTCCCTGCAGAGCTCAGGAGCCACCGTGGCTGTGTAGGGTGTGGAACACTGCAGTGGGCCATGACAGCAGGGACAGCAGGGACAGGGGGACACAGGGCAGGAATCACAGCCCCGCTGCCCTGGGACAGGCCCAACAGGCAGACAGGACACGGGGCAGGCAGGAGTCCCCATCCTCTCTGTGCCCTCCTGAACACAGGGACATAAGGGACAGGGGGAATGGGGACACAGCAGGGCCCTCTCCTCTGGGAATGTCCCACCTGCCCAGGGGCCCTGACAGAACGCAGGGGCTCAGGCTCTGAAAGGGGAAGCCAAGAATGAGAAGATGCAAGCTGGCTAACCTCGTGAAGATGTTGCTGACATTACTTCAGGCCACACTCTGCACAAAATGAGGGTCATGAAAGAGAAAACCAGAGGGGTCCTTGCCTCAGCAGATCCCTTCTGAGGGAAAGCATTCTTAATTCCAGCACTGGGGAGCCCTCTGTAACATAGGGCATATGAATGCAAATTGACATGAGATTCCTGTTCCTTGCTCAGGTGTTCCATGACAACACCTGAACATGAGTGGCCAATTTGTGCTACTCTAGTGCAAAGCATCTCAAATGCCGGAACCACCTGTCTGCAGCTTCTGGGTCTAGAGGATCCAGGAGATGTCTGGCTACAGTTCCTTATCTCTGATGTCCAATCATGGGAAGCCTTCACAGAGGTCTTGGAGGGGCTGGATCCAGGAAGACACAAGCAGGAAGAACTGACCCATGCTCACCAACTCCAGTTGTAAAACAAGGAGCGCCATCACAAAAGCACCTCTGGTGTTTTCATAATTGATATTATTGATGAAAATCAACAGTACTGATGATATTTGTTTGTGTTTGACAAGAGCTTGGGGGATCTTCTTCCTCTTTGTGAAGGAATCCCCGGGGGCCCATTCCCTCCCAGAGGGGCTGCACTTGCTGGCTGCCGGGGCTTTCATTGCTGGGCCCACTGGGAGCCCCTGAGCTGGGCTGGGGACCAAGGGCAGGGCTGGCCCGGCTGTGATGCCTCTGGCCCCTGTGACATCAGGGGCAGCGTGTCACAATGGGGGCCACTATAAAAGGCCCCCGCAGGGAACGCTGGCCCAGCACAGCCTGGGCAAGCGGTGAGTGCACACGTGGCGGGGCCGGGCTGGGCCAGGGCCGGGGCACAAGCGCCGCAGCCGGGCCTGCATTGTCCCCCTGCATCCAGGGCCAGCCCCTGGGGCCGGCGCCTTGGCCAGGGCCCGGGGCTGCTGCTGGCCCACTGGGACAGGCCCTGCTGCCTGCCAGCTGCCTGGAGCCCTCTGCTTCCTGCCCTCACATCCCTGAGCCTCCGGGCCTCCCTTCAGCCCCCACAAGGTCCCTTGGTAGCCCCAGTGAAACCCTTGTCTCTCTCCTCCTGCAGAGACCATGGCGGACAGATTAGTCCTGGCTGTGCTTGTGCTGCTCATCTTCCCGTTCCCACTTTCTGTGGTGAACAGATTTCATGGGGATGAGCAGCAGCATGTGGAGGAAATGAAACCGACCCTCCCAGAGCCACCTGAACCTGGCTGGGCATCCGGGCTCCTGGCTTCCTTGGGGTACCAGCACCCTGTGGAGGAGATGACACCAGCTCCCCCAGAGCCACCTGAGCTTGGCTGGAGACCCTGGCTCCTGGCTGCCTTTCAGTGCCTGCCCCAGATCTGGCAAATTGCTCAGCCACTCCTCATGCTTATGGAGTGGTGGCTCAGGCACAGAAGGGCAGCCACGAGGCAGAGAGCAGCGGCCCAGCGAGCTCAGGAAAAGGCCAGAAGGAGGAGGATGAAAATTGAACAGAGAAGGCGGCTCCTTAGCAAGAGGTACAGAGAAATGGAGCAAATGCGCCGGACCCTCAAAGAACTGGAACAGCAAATGTCCCAGCTCATTCAAATGAATAGGGACACAAACAAGATACTGAAGGTAGGCAGGGCAGGCTTTTGGAGGAGCCCAGGCCGTGGTCTGTGTGAAGAAAAGCTTCCTGCTGGAGATGCTCTTTGGGCTGGCCAAGGCGAGCCGCACATCTTTGTGAGCAGCCAGCACACAGAGCTGCGCTTGCTGCCCAGCACAGCCCTGCGCCGGGGCAGAGCCTCAGGGCTCCTGCCACACCCTGCCCCTCGTCCCTCTATCTCCTCATTGTATATATAGTAACTGTATCTATACTAATGCCTCTCTTTCGACTTTTCCATGCAGGAACTTTGCACTTTCTCGAGGACAGAGCCATTTGAAGGAGGACCCAAGCAAATGCCTCGAGATTGATTCAAAGTGTTAAATAGTTTAGAAATATTTTCAATATTTTCAATATCTTATTTTAATATATTTTTCAGGGTTTTAACACCTTTATTGTAGAAAAATACGATAGTTAGATACCAATATTAGAATAATAGGTATTTAAGTAAGGACACATATTCTTTATATTATATAATTACTATCTTTCATCAAAATTAGTATAAATTATATAAGTGAAACTAAATTGAAGCGCACAATAATTTTCTTTGCAAGTGAATTTTACATAATCTTCATTATTAAAGTACATAGGTTTTTAAAATATTAATATATAACATATATATAATATCGAATAGGAAGAAATACTAAGATAGTTGAGTACCTAAGATAGTTTCTTCAAAAAGATTGACTATAATCACCATTTCTTAATTTAAATGACACTGACTGCACTGCTCTCTTGGGGGAGTGTCTTCCCTCTGGGAGCTGCAGTCACTGCAAAGATGCAATAAAGGCAATGCCTGAACAAACACTGTGTCTGTGACTGTCCTCATTGGACTCAAGTGTCAGCAGTGGGGAATTCCTGACAGAGGGGCACCACAGCACCCCTGGGCCATGCACGGGCTCCTTCCCTCCCCTCTGGCAGTTTTCCTTTGGTGCTGTGATATAGCCTCTGCTCTGTGGGATGCCAAATGCAGGAAAACCAGGAGAGCCACCACTCAGACTGTCACTTAGGTCCCTGCAGAGCTCAGGAGCCACTGTGGCTGTGTAGGGTGTGGAACACTGCAGTGGGCCATGACAGCAGGGACAGGGGGACACAGGGCAGGAATCACAGCCCCACTGCCCTGGGACAGGCCCAACAGGCAGACAGGACACGGGGCAGGCAGGAGTCCCCATCCTCTCTGTGCCCTCCTGAACACAGGGACATAAGGGACAGGGGGAATGGGGACACAGCAGGGCCCTCTCCTCTGGGAATGTCCCACCTGCCCAGGGGCCCTGACAGAACGCAGGGGCTCAGGCTCTGCAAGGGGAACCCAAGGATGAGGAGGACGACGGTGAGGTTATATTGGCCCACACTCTGCATGCAACCTGCTCCATGGAGGACAAAAGCAGAGGGTCCTTGCCACAGCAGATCCCTTCTGAGGGAAGTTCTATATATTGTTAAACATGGGTGACTGGGCAAGCTGCGCTTGCTGCCCAGCACAGCCCTGCACCGGGACAGAGCCTCAGGGCTCCTGACACACCCTGCCCTTCTTCCCTCTCTCTTACTGCATCTATATTAATTTTATCTATTTCAACCCTTTTCCCTGTAGAAGCTTTGCATTCACTCCAGGATGGAGGCATTTGAAGAGGATTGGGCCACATGAATGGATGTGGCAGGCACAGGGCCTGCAAGGCCTCCCTGGCGTTCAGCAGCCTAAGATAGGAAATGCTGAGTCATGATGACTGGGCCTGAGATGCCCCTCTTCCGCCTTCGGACCCTTGCTTATCTCTCTCAAAGACTATAGGTCACTTTCGCCTCGACCCTTACTATTGAACAATTTCTAAAACTCCTCTATGCTATAAAAACCTTAACTTTTGCCCAGTTTGGCAGAAGACACTGTCCCTGAAAACCTTCACAGAAGACCCCAATAAAGACATCTCTGTGGAACCTCACACAGCCTTCTCCTCTCTCTCCCTGCATCTGCTAATGGCACTTAGCAATCCCAAGAGCTGAATTCCAAATGAGCTGCTAATCATGGAAGAGCTGATATCACCGAAGAGCTGAGCTTGCTAAGGTTGCCTGGGGCTGGAAGCTGCCTGGGAGTCCAGGCAGGCTCTGCTGGACAGGACTGTGCTATCCATAGCAGCCACAGCCAGTCAGGGATACCCTGAGACCTGGCCAGGGCACGCATTGATGAACATTGATTCAACTTCATGCTTCGTTTGGAAATACTCTAGATATTTTATTTTTTATCTAATAAAAATTTCATTGTATTGTAATACAACTGTAGATTTAGTAGGAATTATAATAGGAACAAATATTCATTCTGTTTAAAAAATTCTACACTCTATAATGTAGTAATAATCATTAATTGGAATAAACACTGCAAATTATGTGAATGAACCACAATTGATATATGTTGAATAGATGTCATACAAAAAGTTTTTCACACGTTCTCAAAACCGTTATCAATGTATTATTTCATTTATCAATTATATAAGCATAAATAAAAACTCTACATAAGGATGGTTGTTATTGTGATTTGTTATTGAAAATGTTTAAGATATGTGATAGATTTTTGAAAGGACATTGCCTGCCCCCCCTTCTTGGGAAACTCTGTCTCCTCTGGAGCTGCAGTCAGTCCAAAGTTCCAATAAAGGCAGTGCTTGAACAAGCACTGGATCTGTGAGTGTCCAGAGTCACCTCCAAGGCCACCCACTTCTACCCCTCTGCCACGGGCTGGGACACCTCTGGGTGGGCCAGGTTGCTACCAGGCCCATCCAGTATGCACTGGAGGACGTGCCGGGACGGGGCAGACACAGCTGCTCTGATCACCCTGTGCCAGGGCCTCACAGCCCTCACAGCCAAGGCTTCGTTGCCCACAGCCCAGCTCAGCCAGCCCTGTGGCAGGGGGAAGCCATTGGCCCTGGAGCTGGCCCTGCAGGCCCTTGCCAACAGCCCCTCTGCAGGTCTCTGCTGGGCCTGGTGCAGGCACTGAAAGGCCGCAGGAAGGTGCCCCTGGAGAAGCCCTTGGGCAGTGCTGGGGCCAGGAGTGCCACCGTGAGGGCAGCGAGCAGGGCCTGGACTGTCATGCGTGCGGGACCGCACGGGGCGGGTGCTGAGGCCCTGCCAGCTGGAGCACATGAATGCGCTCTGACCTGGGATTGCTGCACCTTGCTCAGCTGCTCCGCTACAGCACGAGTGCTCAATTTGTGCCACTCTTGTACAAAACTACTGGAATTCTCTGCCACACCCAGCCAGCGGCTGCTTCTGGAACTAGAGGAGCCTGCTGGTGGTCTGGCTACCATTTATTCTCAGCGATGTCTGATAATGGGAACGTTTAACTGAGGTCTTGGACGGACCAGATCTGGGAAGACTCAAGAAGGAAAAACTGAACCACCCTCTCTTACTCTTCTCAAAGAAAAATCCCTGCCATCACAGAAACATATCTGGGGCTCTCTTAGTTGATATTATGTATCACATTCAAGATTATCAGTTATATTCCTCTCCCTTCCACAGAAAATGTCCAGCAACTTCTGCCTGCTTTGTGCAGGGAGCCCCAGGGGCCCATCCCCTCCCACTGGGGCTGCATATGCTGGCTGCCGGGGTTTTCATTGCTGGGCCCACTGGGAGCCCCTGAGCTGGGCTGGGGAACAAGGGCAGGGCTGGCCCGGCTGTGATGCCTCTGGCCCCTGTGACATCAGGGACAGCGTGTCACAATGGGGGCCACCATAAAAGGCCCTCGCAGGGAACGCTGGCCCAGCACAGCCTGGGCAAGCGGTGAGTGCACATGTGGCGAGGCCGGGCTGGGCCACGGCCGGGGCACAAGCGCCGCAACCGGGCCTGCATTCAGGGCCAGCCCCTGGGGCCGGCGCCTTGGCCAGGGCCTGGGGCTGCTGCTGGCCCACTGGGACAGGCCCTGCTGCCTGCCAGCTGCCTGGGGCCCTTTGCTTCCAGTCCTCACATCCCTGCTCCTCCAGGCCTCACTGCAGCCCCCAAAAGGTCCCTTGGTAGCCCCAGTGAAACCCTTGTCTCTCTCCTCCTGCAGAGACCATGGCGGACAGATTAGTCCTGGCTGTGCTTGTGCTGCTCATCTTCCCGTTCCCACTGTCTGTGGTGAACAGATTTCGTGGGGATGAGCAGCAGCATGTGGAGGAAATGAAACCGACCCTCCCAGAGCCACCTGAGCCTGGCTGGGGCATCCGTGCTCCTGGCTGCCTTTGGGGTACCAGCACCCTGTAGAAGAGGTGACACCAGCTCCCTCAGATGCACCTGAGCCTGGCTGGGGACCCTGGCTCCTAGCTGCCTTGGGGTCCCAGCCCCATGCAGATGAGATGAAAGAGGCTCCCCCAGAGGCACCTGAGCCTGGCTGGGGACCCCGGCTCTTGGCTGCCTTTCAGTGCCTGCCCCAGATCTGGCAAATTGCTCAGCCACTGCTCATGCTTGTGGGGTGGTGGCTCAGGCGCAGAAGGGCGGCCAGGAGGCAGAGAACAGCAGCCCAGCGAGCTCAGGAAAAGGCCAGAAGAATGAAGATCAAAACTGAGCAGAGAAGGCAGCTCCTTAAGAAAAGATTCAAAGAAATGGAGCAAATGCACCGGACAATGAAAGCAATGGAAAAGCAAATGGCCCGGCTGATTCAAATGAATAGGGACACAAACAACATGCTGAAGGTAGGCAGGGCAGGCTTTTGGAGTAGCAAAGGCCGTGGCCTCTGTGAAGAAAAGCTTCCTGCTGGAGATGCTCTTTGGGCTGGCCAAGGCGAGCCGCACATCTTTGTGAGCAGCCAGCGCATAGAGCTGCACTTGCTGCCCAGCACAGCCCTGCGCCGGGGCAGAGCCTCAGGGCTCCTGCCACACCCTGCCCCTCTTCCCTCTATCTTTAAACTTTATTTGTATTAACTCTATCTATTTTAATCCTTTTCCCTGCAGAGGGCTTGCATTTGCTCGAGAACAGAGCCAGCTGAATGAAGATCGGGCCCAATGACTGCAGATTCTGCAAATTCTTAAATAATTTAGAAATATTTTCACTATTTTAAATATTTTACATTTAAATAACTATATTTTTCAATAGTTTCCTTGTTTTGAAACTTTTAATAGATAATAATACGCAAGTAAAATATAATTAAAACTATATAATTGCTAATAGTTAAGAAACAGAAGTTAGTATTTAGTTTAAAGATTATCTAGTATTCAACAAATTAAATAGGATTTATACTAATTAAGCGTAATTGAAGTATGTTAAATCTTTATCCTAAACACTGAATTTTATATAATCTTCATGGTAAGATAATTATTTGCTGTATTATTAATATTAATAAAAAAATGCATAAATTGCTTTAAGATGAGCTTGACTATAATCAGAATTTTATTGTTTTAAAGTTTAAAATATGTTATATTAATTTGAACTTTACACTGACTGCCCTCCTGTCTTGGGAGAGTGACTTCCCTCTAGGAGCTGCAGTCGCTGCAAAGATCCAATAAAGGCAATGCCTGAACAAACGCTGTGTCTGTCAGTGTCCATGTGGGACTCAGGTGTCAGCTGTGGGGAATTCCTGACAGAGGGGCACCACAGCACCCCTGGGCCATGCACAGGCTCCTTTCCTCCCCTCTGGAGCTGTTCCTTTGGTGCTGTGATCCAGGCTCTGCTCTGCGGGATGCCAAATGCAGGAAAACCAGGAGTGCCACCACTCAGACTGTCACTTAGGTCCCTGCAGAGCTCAGGAGCCACCGTGGCTGTGTAGGGTGTGGAACACTGCAGTGGGCCATGACAGCAGGGACAGCAGGGCCAGCAGGGCCAGCAGGGACAGGGGACACAGGGCAGGAATCACAGCCCCGCTGCCCTGGACAGGCCCAACAGGCAGACAGGACATGGGGCAGGCAGGAGTCCCCATCCTCCTGTGCCCTCCTGAACACGGACATAAGGGACAGGCCCTCTCCTCTGGGAATGTCCCACCTGCCCAGAAGCCCTGACAGAACGCAGGGTCTCAGGCTCTGAAAGGGACCACAAGGATGAGGAGGCAATGCTGAGGTAATATGGGCCCACACTCTGCATCAACTACTCCATGGAAGAGAAACCAGAGGGCCTTGCCACAGCAGATGCCTTCTGAGGGAAGTTTTATATATTGTTAAACATGGGTGTCTTGTGCTACATAGAGCACATGAACGCACTTTGACACCAGATTCTCATCCGTGCTAGAGCATTCTGCTCAACAGGAGCGGACATTCCTAATAACAGGTGGATACAACTCTTGTGCAAAGCAAGACAAACTGTCTCTCTCCTTCTGCCGACCATGGTGTCCAAATCAGTCATTGCCTGATTTTGCTGCTCCTCTTCTACTACCCATGGCCCATCGTGATCGGTTCACATAAGGATGCAGAGCTGAGCGAAGAGGACCTGGAGCAGGCTCCCCCAGAGCCACCCAGAGCCTGCCTGGGGACCCCTGCTCTCAGCAGCCATGCAGCAGGGGCCCTACTGGGCTGCAGCTGAGCTGCTCTTCCTGCCTTTCTCCTCTGGCTCAGAAGTAGAAGGGCAGCCATGAAGCAGAAAGCAGCGGCCCAGAGAATTGAAGAAGAGTCCAGAAGGTGCAGGATGGAAATCGAGCAGAGAAGGCTTCAGTTCAAGAGAACGTGCGAAGACTTGAAGGAAATGTGGAGGACCATGAAAATGATCAGGAAGAAAATGGCCAGGCAGATTTGAATGAGCAGGAAGGTGAGCGGGATGTTTCCCTTGGGCTGGCCAGGCGAGCTGCACATCTTTGTGAGTAGCCAGCGCATCAGAGCTGCGCTTGCTGCCCCGCACAGCCCTGCACGGGACAGAGCCTCAGGGCTCCTGACACACCCTGCCCTTCTTCCCTCTCTCTTACTGCATCTATATTAATTTTATCTATTTCAACCCTTTTCCCTGTAGAAGCTTTGCATTCACTCCAGGATGGAGGCATTTGAAGAGGATTGGGCCACATGAATGGATGTGGCAGGCACAGGGCCTGCAAGGCCTCCCTGGCGTTCAGCAGCCTAAGATAGGAAATGCTGAGTCATGATGACTGGGCCTGAGATGCCCCTCTTCCGCCTTTGGACCCTTGCTTATCTCTCTCAGAGACTATAGGTCACTTTCGCCTCGACCCTTACTATTGAACAATGTCTAAAACTCCTCTATGCTATAAAAACCTTAACTTTTGCCCAGTTTGGCAGAAGACGCTGTCCTGAAAACCTTCACAGAAGACCCCAATAAAGACATCTCTGTGAAACCTCACACAGCCTTCTCCTCTCTCTCCCTGCATCTGCTAATGGCACTTAGCAATCCCAAGAGCTGAAATCACAAATGAGCTGCTAATCACTAAAGAGTTGATATCACCTAAGAGCTGAGCTTGCTAATGTCGCCTGCGGCTGGAAGCTGCCTGGGAGTCCAGGCAGGCTCTGCTGGACAGGACTGTGCTATCCATAGCAGCCACAGCCAGTCAGGGATACCCTGAGACCTGGCCAGGGCACGCATTGATGGACATTGATTTAACTTCATGCTTCGTTTGGAAATACTCTAGATATTTTATTTTTTATCTAATAAAAATTTCATTGTATAGTAATACAATTGTAGATTTAGTAGGAATTATAATACAAAAAAATATTCATTCTGTTTAAAAAATTCTACACTCTATAATGTAGTAATTATCATTAATTGGAATTTTCACTGCAAATTATGTGAATGAACCACAATTGATATATGTTGAATAGATGTCATACAAAAAAATTTTTCACACGTTCTCAAAACCGTTATCAATGTATTATTTCATTTATCAATTATATAAGCATAAATAAAAACTCTACATAAGGATGGTTGTTATTGTGATTTGTTATTGAAAATGTTTAAAATATGTGATAGATTTTTGAAAGGACATTGCCTGCCCCCCCTTCTTGGGAAACTCTGTCTCCTCTGGAGCTGCAGTCAGTCCAAAGTTCCAATAAAGGCAGTGCTTGAACAAGCACTGTATCTGTGAGTGTCCAGAGTCATCTCCAACGCCAGTTCTACCCCTCTGCCACGGGCTGGGACACCTCTGGGTGGGCCAGGTTGCTCCAAGGCCCATCCAGCCTGGACTGGAGCACTTGCAGGGACGGGGCAGACACAGCTGCTCTGAGCACCCTATGCCAGGGCCTCACAGCCCTCACAGCCAAGGCTTCGTTGCCCACAGCCCAGCTCAGCCGGCCCTGTGGCAGGGGGAAGCCATTGGCCCTGGCGCTGGCCCTGCAGGCCCTTGCCAACAGCCCCTCTGCAGGTCTCTGCTGGGCCTGGTGCAGGCACTGAAAGGCCGCAGGAAGGTGCCCCTGGAGAAGCCCTTGGACAGTTCTGGGGCCAGGAGTGCCACTGTGAGGGCAGTGAGCAGGGCCTGGCCTGTCGTGCGTGCGGGACAGCACGGGGCGGGTGCTGAGGCCCTGCCAGCTGGAGCACATGAATGCGCTCTGACCTGAGATTGCTGCACCTTGCTCAGCTGCTCCGCTACAGCACGAGTGCTCAATTTGTGCCACTCTTGTACAAAACTACTGGAATTCTCTGCCACACCCAGTCATGAGCTGCTTCTGGAACTAGAGGAGCCTGCTGGTGGTCTGGCTACCATTCCTTCTCAGTGATGTCTGATAATGGGAACGCTTAACTGAGGTCTTGGACGGACCGGATCTGGGAAGACTCAAGCAGGAAAAACTGAACCACCCTGGCTTACTCCAATCAAAGAAAAATCCCTGCCATCACAGAAGCACCTCTGGGGCTCCCTTAATTGATATTATGTATCATATTCAAGATTATCAGTTATATTCCTCTCCCTTCCACAGAAAATGTCCAGCAACTTCTGCATGCTTTGTGAGGGGAGCCCCAGGGGTTCCTTGCAAGGCTGCACTTGCTGGCTGCCGGGGCTTTCAATGCTGGGCCAACTGGGAGCCCCTGAGCTGGGCCGGGGACCAAGGGCAGGGCTGGCCCGGCTGTGATGCCTCTGGCCCCTGTGACATCAGGGGCAGCGTGTCACAATGGGGGCAGCTGGAAAAGGCCCCCGCAGGGAACGCTGGCCCAGCACAGCCTGGGCAAGCGGTGAGTGCACACGTGGCGGGGCCGGGCTGGGCCTGGGCCGGGGCACAAGCGCCGCAGCCGGGCCTGCATTGACCCCCTGCATCCAGGGCCAGCCCCTGGGGCCGGCGCCTTGGCCAGGGCCCGGGGCTGCTGCTGGCCCACTGGGACAGGCCCTGCTGCCTGCCAGCTGCCTGGGGCCCTCTACTTCCTGCCCTCACATCTCTGCGCCTCCGGGCCTCCCTTCAGCCCCCACAAGGTTCCTTGGTAGCCCCAGTGAAACCCTTGTCTCTCTCCTTCTGCAGAACATGGTGGAAAAAGCAGTCCTGGCTGTGCTTGTGCTGCTCGCCTTCCCATTCCCACGAGCTGTGGTGATTCCTTTGGAGGATGATGCAGGGCTGGGAGAAGAGCACCTGGAGCAGGCTCCCCCAGAGCCACCCGAGCCTGCCTTGGGACCCCTGCTCTCGGCAGCTGTGCAGCAGGGGCCCTTCTGGGCTGCTGCTGATCTGCTCCTCCTTTCTTTCTTCCTCTGGCTCAGGTACAGATGGGTGGCCATGAAGCAGAGAGCAGCGGCCCAGAGAGCTGAAGAAGAGTCCAGAAGGCGCAGGATGGAAATCGAGCAGAGAAGGCTTCGCTTCAAGAGGACATGGAAAGACTTGAAGGAGATGTGGAGGACCATGAAAACGATAACGAAGAAAATGGCCAGGCTGATTTGAATGAGCAGGAAGGTGAGCAGGATGCTCTTTGGGCTGGCCAAGGCGAGCCGCACATCTTTGTGAGCAGCCAGCGCACAGAGCTGCGCTGGGACAGAGCCTCAGGGCTCCTGACACACCCTGTCCCTCTTCCCTCTATCTCCTCACTGTATCTATAGTGACTATATCTATTTTAACCCTTTTCTCTGCAGAGGTCTAGCATTTGCTTGAGGATGGAGACATTTGAAGGAAGATCAGGCCGAATGACTGGAGATTGATTCAAATTGTTAAATAGTTTAGAAATATTTCCAGTATTTTTTTATTTTAATAATTTTAATGGTGAATAATACTCAAGTAAAATATCATTATAATCATATTAATTACTAATAGTTAAGAAACAGAAGTTTGTATTTACTTTAAAGATTAACTATTATTCATCAAAATTAATAGGAATTATAGGAATTTAGCAAAATTGAAGTATGTTAAATCTCAATCTTAAACACTGAATTTTACATAATCTTCTTGATAAAATAATTATTTGCTGTATTATTAATATTAATATATAACAGTCTACAAATTGCTTTTACGATAAGATTGGCTGTAATCAGAACTTGATTATTTTAAAGTTTAAAATATGTTATATTGATTTGAAGTTGACACTGACTGTCCTGCTCTCTTGGGAGAGTATTTTCCCACTGCGAGCTGCTGTCAGTGCAAAGATGCAATAAAGGCAATGCCTGAACAAACACTGTGTCTGTCAGTGTCCTCATTGGACTCAGGTGTCAGCAGTGGGGAATTCCTGACAGAGGGGCACCACAGCACCCCTGGGCCATGCACAGGCTCCTTCCCTCCCCTTTGGCAGTTTTCCTTTGGTGCTGTGATCCAGCCTCTGCTCTGTGGGATGCCAAATGCAGGAAAACCAGGAGAGCCACCACTCAGACTGTCACTTAGGTCCCTGCAGAGCTCAGGAGCCACCGGGGCTGTGTAGGGTGTGGAACACTGCAGTGGGCCATGACAGCAGGGACAGCAGGGACAGCAGGGACACAGCACAGGAATCACAGCCCCGCTGCCCTGGG
Organism: Zonotrichia leucophrys gambelii; assembly: GCF_028769735.1. Classification (NCBI taxonomy): domain Eukaryota; kingdom Metazoa; phylum Chordata; class Aves; order Passeriformes; family Passerellidae; genus Zonotrichia; species Zonotrichia leucophrys. The sequence continues at coordinate 60,283,514 of NC_088175.1, read as the reverse complement.
ACAGGCCCAACAGGCAGACAGGACACGGGGCAGGCAGGAGTCCCCATCCTCTCTGTGCCCTCCTGAACACAGGGACATAAGGGACAGGGGGAATGGGGACACAGCAGGGCCCTCTCCTCTGGGAATGTCCCACCTGCCCAGGGGCCCTGACAGAACACAGGGGCTCAGGCTCTGCAAGGGGACCATGAGGATGAGGAGGACGTTGCCAAGGTTACATCTGCCCCTACTCTGCACACACTGCTCCATAGAGAAGAAAACCAGAGGGGTCCTTGCCTCAGCAGATCCCTTCTCAGGGAAAGATGTTCTGAATTCCTGCACACAGGTGTCCCTTCTACCCTGCTGCTGAAGTGCTGCTCCTGCTCTCAGCACTGTGGAGTCTCTACACAACAGATGCAATGAGGCTGAGAGGAGAGTCCAGGAGAGCTGAAGCAGAGGACACACAAACTCCAGCAGAGGCTTACACGAGGAAGTATTAAAGAGAAGCAAGAGGAATTTTGCTAAATAATAACTAACTAGATAGGGTGTAAATGTTTAGGTTTAGGTCAGAAAATAGGCAGAAGCCTATTTTAAATTAATTTCTCAAGCAAATTTTAGGCCAATTATCAAGAAAAACACCACAAAAAAGAAGAAACCATCTTTCCTTGTCTTTCTCTAACATGTTCTCTTCCAGAATCTAGATTGTGCAAGTTCTTCCTGAACTCAACCACTCCTACAGTGCTGAATTGGTTCTGATCCAAAGTTAAGCCAATTTGCACCCAGCTCTTCTGCTTCCTGAAGAGCAGAAAAACAATTAGGCAAAGGGAGGTGGAAGTGGTTCCATGCTGCCACTCCTCTGAAAACTAAGAGAAGGTTTTTTAAGGGCAATCCCTGAAGTGAGTACACTCTGTCTGTACTTGCTCTAGTGTCAGCAAACCAGCAACAAGCAAGTGTAACCTGAGCAAAGCACCTTATCTCTGTGACACCTGGAAGGCGGCGTTATCACTGAGCAATACTTTGATCTACCAGGTGGGAGCAAAATGAAGTGATGCCACTTGTTTTTCAAGAGACTTCTTCACTCCCAGCTCTCCTGGCCCACCCGAGCCCACCTGCGACATCCAGCTCTGTCTCAGATTCCTTTCCCAGCCAAGCAGCTGTGGAGCTGAAACCTACCTTGAAAAACAGCTGAAATGAACTCAAGCTGAAGAAGAAACTTTCTTTTGCGGCAGACAGAGAGGTTTGGCCAGACAGCAGAGCCCTCTTCAGTCCAGTGATGGGTAGTGAAGAGCTGTTTGAACCAACGTGACCTTGCAGGCACTGGCCAGCCCCCAGCTGGGCCAAACTGGAGTTTATCTGGTATAAAATGGGTACAGCAGGAACCAAACAAATGCACCCAGTCATTACACCTCTCACTGTAGGTAGAAGACAAGGATCAGTCAAAAGCAGAGGGTGGGAAATGCATCGTATAATTGCAGATATCAGTTCTTAGAAGAAGGATTTTTGCATGGAGAAATTTGGGGTGGAGAAGGAAATAGAGGGAGGGAAGGGAGGGAACTCACTCTCTAAAGTTAATAAATAATTTTTTTTTTAAGTGATTTGGCAAAACACGTCATCATGTGACAAGGTAGTTTCTCTTGCTAACAGGTGCACCGCAGTTTTAGAAATATTAAATCTTAAGAGGTTTGCATTGCACAATAGATGGCAGCCAGAAAGCATGTTGATGTTTTTTGGCAGTGTTTCAGATGTCATGGTATTTTTTTTTCTTTAAATCTTCCATCAGCAGGAGGCAAAGCCGTGCCAAGGAAAAGGAATCAAATCTGGATGCAGCAAGTCTCACATTCAGACAGAGGCTCCCTGCCAGATGCTACGGGGCCAAATCGGAAACAACCACACTGAGTTCATTATGAAAACTGCATAATCAAAAGCCTGCAAAAAGGCAAAAAAAAATTAATCTATTTAATACTTAGCTAAATTCTCAACTGTTGAAACAGATTTGAAGAAAAATTCATCATAATCCCCTCTTCCTTTTGAGGAATTCCTCCCTGTTCATGAAATGTCCATGAGATGGCAGGAGTGCACTGTCCTCTGGAGGTCGAAGGAATATCACAATGATTACACTTCCACACCGAGAATTTCTCTCTGCCTGTGGGCACTGCAGACAAAACACTGATTTATCTTTCTATTTATTGCTCATGGAAAGAGATAAGGAAGTGGCATCAATGGGCACATCTTCAGAGAAAAAAAATCGACTGGCCCAATTTCCCGTGGGTGAGAATGACTCTGTTTCACAGAAAGATTTGAATATTGGGAGGGACCTTAAAGTTTATCTCGTTCCAAGTAGAAGGGACATCTTCCACTAGCCCAGGTTGCTCCAAGCCCCATCCATCCTGGCCTTTCACTCCTCTTGCTTTCAGCAGCCTCTTGCTTTGGTTGACAGAACCCTGCTCACTGCAGGCCCTGGGTCTACAAACTCATCCCATGCTGTGGACAGGAATTTGTGACCAGGCACTGCAAAAAGTGCACTGAAAGAGTGCAATGACAAAAGGACCCAGACATCTGCCAGAAAGAAATCTGGAGGATGGGATTTAGAAATCACAGCCCTCATATTTATGGCTGGGGATGACTGTGGAAACAAACCCTCAGGGGTGTCCCAGTTTTCAGCTTTTTTTATGATCCTGAGTTCTCCACACAACTGGGGCACAGCTGTGAGTCTGCCCCTGGTCAGACAGGATCCATGGCAGCCCAAGTTCTGTGAGCTGGGCCAAGGGATGGGCTGGCAAGTTGTGCAAGTGCTTCCCTGAGCCAGGCTGCAGAAGCAACATCCCAACAAGAGACAGATGCTTGTGTCTGAAGAGATCTCAGCTGCCTCAGCAGCTTCAGGAGAGCAGGCTGATGATGGAGCTACTCTTTGCATGCTCCTGGTCTTAAGCCAGGACATCTTCCAAGTTTTTGTCCATACTACCTGGACAGAAAGCAAAAATAATCAGAATGGTTTGGGTTGGAAGAGATGTTAAAGATCTCTTAGTTCTGACCCCACTTCCATGAAGCACTCCATCAGTCTCACACTGGATCCTCTCTAGCAGAGGGTGTAATTGTGATGTTACAGCCCACAGCTCTTCCCACTGATCCTCTCACTGCATCTGCCCTGAGGGAGCAGAACTGGAGCAGTTTTGCTGTGCTGGGAGCTCTCTGTGCACCTGTGAGCTCTCACCTACAGGCTCTGCTCTGATGGAACAGGACTCCTGCATACTGAGCAGGGGAGAGGCGTTTGGGGGCTGCTGAGGGACACCCCAAATTGTCACTTGATCTGTTTGTTTGAGCACATCAAAGGCTCATTCCCTTTCCAGTGTCCCATCCCACAGCAGGCCAGGCATTCCCAGTGACATCCCTGGAGCCTGAAAACAGCTCTGCTGCAGGGAGACACTGCCTTCTGCAATGACCAAGGGATGAGGTTGGTTAACTTTTCTCCATGCATCCTTTCCATTTCTTGTAGATGTGACACTTGGGGACATGGGTTAGTAGTGGCCTTGGCAGCACTTGGGCAAACCATGGGACTCAACGATCTTAGAGGGATTTTCAAACTTAAATTATTCTATGATTCCTTACTTTCAAATTTTCAAAGCTTTCCCGGCTTTCAAATTCTGCAGTTCACAATCCCCAATGTGATCTATAGGATCACTTTCCTGTTTTTTAATTCCCTCCTCCTGCATGGGACATCAAGTGGTATCCCAGCTCCTGGCTACAAAAGCATTTTCACATCAAGGCACACAGACCCAATGCATTCCATTGCACGGGTGAACCATCTCCAGAAGCTGAGGTTTGTCTGCAGCTGATGGTTATGGACAATGCTCTGAAAGCAGCAGGACAGGAACAGTATGAACCCATCAATGTGAGACCTGATTAGGAAGAAATTCTTCCCTGTGAGGGTGGTGAGGCCCTGCCACAGGGTGTCCAGAGAAGCTGTGGGTTCCCATCGCTGGAAATGTTTAATGCCAGGATGGAGCAACCTAGGATAGTGGGAGGTGTCCCTGCCTATGGCAGAGGGTTGGAATGAGATGGTCTTTAAAGCCCCTTCCAACTCAAACCATCCCATAATTCTATGATCTGGCTCCTGAGAGCCCACAGAGCCCCAGGGACAGCAAGGGGATGTCACTGGGATACAAAAGCTTTGAAGATGAGGGGAGACTGGGGTGGGAAATGTCCCTTCCTCCTGAGGACTGCACCATTCCCAAGGTTAGTGCCCCATTTCTAAAGTACATGCAAATCCACAGGTCTTGTCATTCTTCTTGAGTGCTAATCTTAAACCCTCAGCCTGACTTGAATCAGTGCTGCTCCCTCCAGTGTTTAAATAAATTATTAGGAAACCTCTCCCAAATGCATAAATTCCATCCTAATGCCCTCTGATGTCAGAGGGAAGGTGCCTGGTAATGTAGCTGGTCCTTGGATCAGGCCTCAGAAAAGCAGCTGCAAAATATAAACCCACAGGCCCTGAAATTCATCTTTTTCTTTAACTCGGTCTAAACCTTTGTAAATGACTCACAATGGGTCAGGGGAGAGAGAATTGAACAGCTCTGATCTGGCTGTGTTCCCCTGTCCCATAAAATCAGCTTATGCCCTTTGGAAGGAGGCAAGCTCACTAAAATTCACCCCCAGCAGTGGCAGCTCCCATCCCACAAACCAAACTGTTCGAGAAGTGCAGAAATCATTGTGATGTTTCTGCACCTTTTTCCAGGGCCCATAACAATTTCTTCCTTGTTCTGTTTAGCATTCTCCCTGCAACTCCTTCCTACTGCCTTCCAATTGCCAAGAAATCCCTCCTGCTGTTGTGAGAAACATGAGAGATCCTAGGAAATATCTCCCTGTGGCACGTGAAAGCAAGGGGGAGAGGAGCAGGGGGATGTTTTCTGCTAGCAGGAAATATCATGAGCAACATGATCATCCTGGGGGGTACCAGGTTTTAGGGTTGGGTCTGTCCTAGCTTGGGATGTGGGTAAATCATTCCATCTTCCTCTAGCTCCAGTTGTGCCAACCAGCACAATAAACAGAAATTACAACCTGAATACCATTTTCCTTTGTTCTTTAAGGTGGTTCTGAAGTAGCAGGTGCTGTTACCTGACTCAGCTGAGAAATTGCTCAGCTTTTGTCATGATTATCTACTCCCCAGCTGGGAGAACAACAGCTCAGCAGGGAATTACAGAGCTGGAAGGGAGTAAAGATGGTCAGTGATGGTTGAACACCACGTGGAGATTTCCCACAGGCAGAAATATGGAAATTTTATCATGTTTTCCATTATGCAAAGGGCAGAATTCCTGTGCAGCATTGGCATATGCAGAACAGCTGGGAAAGGTGGGGATGGAGTGTACCAAGCTGTCACTTCTGGGGAAAGCAGCCAAGTGCATTGACACTTCTCACATAGGCTGACTCCAAACCAAATGGCTGCACAGCAGGATTTCCAAATTACTACCTTGACCACTCCATGTGCTCGTTCCACAGCCTTAAAATCCACCTATGGAAGTGATCATTCCTTCCTTCTTCCAGGATAATGAATTTCTGCCCTAAAGCACCACTTACCAGTTCACATTTCTCTGGTCTCTGCGAGGATTTTAACAAGGCTGAGAAACCTCAGGGCTCACACTGCCTTCATCCAGGTGTTGTTCAACTGCTTGTGAATCCTCTCTCAAATCTTGGTGGGGCATCTCCACCAGAGCTTTGCAGAGCCTGGGCCCAAGCAAATTGCACTGCAGGGATGAAGGGTATCCAGGGGCCTGCTTAAACTGCTGCTGAAATGTGACCACACATCATCAGCCACTCAAAGTCCAGCTCCAGAAGAAATTGCAGGCAGGAGTGGTGGTGGCACGAGGTGGGCAGAGCATCAGGCTCCAGGTCTCTGTTGAATTAGGTGTCAGAGCAGGCTGGAGCCTAACAGCAGTATCATACCAGATGTGCTGCTGTTTTCATATCAGCAGGGATTACTTTGCTTAAAACCATTTATTTGATACTGACTAATGGAGGAAGGCTCAGAGGAGCAGGGAAATGAAAGGGGTAATCAGATATTCCAGAGCACACATGCAAAATGTTCAAAGCCAACACGGTGCAGGTGCATATTCCCAAATGTGGGCTGGGTTGGCAAACGACTTGGTTTTCCAGAGGAGCTACTGCGTCTGCAAAGCACTTCCCAGGCTCCAGCTGCCATCTCGTGGTCATACAAGACATCTGCCTAATTTTTCCCCTCCGATTACCACCATTCATGGCTCAAGCAGTACTTTTCCAAGATTGGTAATATCAAATATTTCTGAGAAATGTTTTCCCCAGGAAAGCCCTGGTCGGAAGTATTATATTCCCAAATTGCAGTGGGTTTGACCTTTTCACCACGCATTAGAGAGGATACTTTATTTCCCAAAATACTGATGTTTGGGAAAAGGGGGCTTTAGGATGTTTGACATTCCTCCTCATCCTTGAAATCTCCAGGGAATATCAAGCAGTGTTCAGCAGCACTCTCAGGTCTGAATTTTGCTGCTATCTTCCCCTGCTTCCTGATGGATCCCCCCTTGCCCACTCCCCAGGCAGAGGGCTCTGGAGGGATTTAGGTTCTGCAAAGCCAGTGGGCAGCCACAGCAGCCCCTCTGAGCTGGACTGGCTGTTTGCTGGCCCCTTCTTCTGAGCACTTGCTCCAGCAGCAGATCCCAGAGCCATCTGCAGCCCCAGGAAAACCAGAGGAGCTTTGAAGAAGATCAGAGGTGCATCTGCATGGAACAGCTTGCAGTGTGGAGGGTCCCAGGGTAATATCCTGGCTCTGAGGAAGATGATGGGAGCTTGGCTGTGTTTGAAGCAGGACCAGGATTGTTTTTTCCAGCCTTGTTCAGTGTGACTCAGAGTGTCAGCAGGACCTGCAGCTGCTCTGGGCATAAAGCAAGGCACGTTCCAAAAGCTGCTCTGGTCCAGAAATTACCTAGTGTGAGTAAACACCACGTGGTACTCTGCTCTCGTGTCATGGAATCACAGAATGCCTTGGATTGCAAGAAACATTTAAAATCTATCCCATCCCACCCCTGCCATGGCAGGAGCACCTTCCACTATCCCAGGTTGCTCCAAACCCCATCCAACCTGGCCTGGAACACTTCCAGGGATCCAGGGGCAGCCACAGCTTCTCTGGGCAATCTGTGCCAAGGCCTCACCACCCTCAGAGCCAAGAATTCCTTCTCAAAAGCCAAGCCAGGATCATGTCCTGGCAGGACCCCTGGAGCAGCTGTTGTTACAAAATGTTCATGGCTTGTTGTGCAAGGTCCTCAGATCAGAAAAGGCCACTTTCTTTTTGTACAGTGTTCTTGTTCAGAGTAGATTTTGGGTCAGACCTTCACAGCATATGATAACAATAAAATCCAAACATCTTCCCCTGTAAAACTGGGATCTGAAAACAATAAAATTAATGGGACCTACTGGTTGAAATAAGGAAGTAAATGTGTAAGGAGAGAAGAGGTCACTTAAACTGACTTCTAATGCCCCAGAGAGCTGGACTGGGTTAGATGTCTTCAGAATTGGGTCAAATTTCTGCACACAGAGGGTGACTGGGCACTGACAAAGCTTCCCAGGGAAGTAGTCACAGCCCCAAAGCTGCCAGAGCTCCGGGAACATTTGGACAACACTCTCAGGCACATGATGTGGCACTTGGGGTGCCCTGTGCAGGGCCAGGAGTTGGACTCAATGATCCTTGAGTGTCCCTTCCCAGTCAGGACATTCTGTCATTCTGTGATTCTAGGAAATTTCATTGTCCTGCTCATGGGGGCTGGAACAGGGCAAATAATGGGATATTTTTTGTTCATTTTATTTTGGTATTTTGTGTATAATCAAAACATACAAAAAAACCCAAAAACAAAACTAAACAAAAAACAAAAAAACAAAACAAAAAAAAAAAAACAAAAACAAAGACTTGCAAAACAAAAAACAAACAAACAAAAAAAGAGCCAGAGACTTGGTCCCATCAAAATTCACATCAGGTGCACCAGATATTCTGAGGTGAGTCCTGATCATTGATTGCTTCTCACAGGCTTCATCAGCCACCTTGTTTGTGCAGGAGTGGTGCAAAGTTCCTGTAATCTCCTTTGCATCTCACTGGCCAACCAGTTCCTTCTTATCTCTTCTTATCCTTATTACCTGCTTCTCAAGCAGATGAAATCATATTTCATGTGCTTTGCTCAACTCAGAGATAAGAATCACTAGTAAGAAAGGAGGTCAGATGCCAGGTAAGCAAAGTTTGCTGCAGGAATGGCTGAAAAACCCCCTTGACACCACCAGTGAATTTGAATTCAGGAAAATACCTGCAAGGGTGAGCTTCAAAAGACAAAATATCAGCCAAAAGATTTTGAAGTGCATTTCTGCCCTCTGGTTTTTTGTTCTGCCATTGGTCTTGGCCATGAGACCTTATCCTCTCCTGATGATTTCCAGCCACTACAACAGCTCCAACAATTCCTGAGCTGCCCTCCTGCAGACCTGAGGGGCTGGTGAGCTGTGTGGAACCTCTTGGAAAACAGAATCATAGACTCATTGGGGTTGGAAACACCCTCTAACATCATGGAATCCAACCATTCCCCCAGCACTGCCAAAGCCACCACTGACTCATGTCCCCAAGTGCCACATCCACACAGCTTTTAAATCCCTCCAGGGATGGGAACTCCACCACTGCCCTGCACATCCCATTCCAATGCCTGACCACCCTTTCCATGAGGAAATTTTCCCTGATACCCAATCTAAACCTCCCCTGGTGCAATCTGGGGTCATTTCCCCTTGTCCTGTCCCTGTTCCCTGGGAGCAGAGGCTGAAGCTCCCACCAGCTGTCCCCTCCTGGCAGGAGCTGTGCAGAGCCACAAGGCCCCCCTTGAGCCTCCTTTGCTCCAGGCTGAGCCCCTGCCCAGCTCCCTCAGCCTCTCCTGGTGCTCCAGAGCCTTCCCCAGCTCCATTCCCTGCCCTGGACATGCTCCAGCCCCTCAGTGTCTCATCATGAGGGACCTAAAACTGCCCCCAGGGCTGGAAGTGCCTCAGCAGTGCCAGCACAGTGGGAATATGTGGGTGCACATCCCATCAGCATGTTTGGCTTTGTGTATCTTGACTTTGAAGCTTAAACAGGTGGCAGAGGGAAAATCTGCCTTTTTCCATTCTCTGTCTGGACTTGGTGTGAAGGTTTAGCCAAGCTCAACCCTCTTGCAGAGCTCTCCAGGTCAATGCCACGGCTGGGCATTGCTGGGAACCTCTGCCCATTTCCCAGCAGGGTTGTGCAAAGACGCTGATGTTTTCCAGCACCAGTGGTGGAGAATCTCCTCCTTTCTCTGGGCAAAACAGACTTTCCTGAGACACTGTAGTGTCGGGGTCTCTAGCTTGTCCGAGAAAAGTTGGAAAGTCTCTTTTCCCAGCCCTGTGCTTGAAGAAGGAGTCAGAGCTCTTCATTTCTTGCTCTCAAGGTTGTTTATTGTTCCTTATCTATAAAAGTTTTTCTCCTGCCCTGCCGAGGTCCGTCCAGCAGGACAGTCCAGGCATTCTGCCTGCCCCCGGGGTGGTGTTATGTCTTTATACTAAAATCTTTATACTAAAAACTACATGTACAATATTTACAATTACTTTCCAATACCTATCACCTATGTTAGACAGTGAGCTTCTACTCTAAACCAGTCTAAAAGTGCCACCATCACTGCAGAAGATGGAGGCCAAGAAGAAGAAGGAGAAAAGCTGGACACACCCAGTTCCCTCCATCTTGTCTTCTGAACCCCCATACCAGAAACCCTAAAATCTACTTTTTCACCCCATGATAACTTCACTAATATTCTGCCTAAACTGTTGTGGCTTGCTGATCTTCATGCAAGGTTGGTGATTTGCTCCATGGGTCATAATCAAAGCCACAGGTGTTTTGGGCTCTGTGGACACCCAGAGGGATGTTCTGGGTTCCCAAACTGTGGTATTCAGCATGACCCCTGTGGAAGGGAGAAATGATGAGAAGGACTTTATTGATATCAGAAGGCTAATTAATTACTTTATTATACTATATTATTCTATATTGCATCTAAACTGAATCTGCACAAGCACCCAACTCACTCAACTGCCCAGAATCTGGTGACTGTCAGCTGCCAGTCCTGACACACACACACCTGGATTCAATTGGTCACTGAATCAAAACACTTACCCCAGAATTCAATTACCAATTCCCTTCAGGTAAACAACCTTCCACGATGCATTCCACTTGTGAACAACACAGGGGCAGCAAATGAGATAAGAATTGCTTTGATCATTCTTTTCTCTGCTTCTCTCAGGTTCAGAGAATGTGAGTCCCACAAGACACCACCCAAGGTTTTATTGTAAAACCGTGGGTTTTACCATTTTATTGTAAACCCATGTGATGGGGGCTGTATGAATGAAATTCCAGCCTGGAAAAGCTCAGGCTGCACACTCCTCATGCTGCTTTATGAGTTCCCCACACCATGATCCCAGTGCTGGCTCCTGCTGGCCGAGGCCACAGCCAATTTACTGCCCCAGCCCTTGGTATGCAATTCCCTTCCTTTCCAAAGAGGATTTTACAGCAAGCTTCGTCTTGCCAGGTGCCACACTCCCAGTTCCCATGAATTTCAGAGGCAGCTCTTGGCAGCCTGCAGGGCTTGGCTCATGCTGGATGAAGGAATGTTTCAGCATCTCTGGCACTTGGATTAACGGGCTCTGTGCTGCCAAAGCCGACTCCTCACACCTTTGATTAGAGCAGTCTCAGTCTGATTAGTGTTGCCTAATAAAATAATTTCTATCTGTGGTCATTGACCTTCAAGAAATTCCAATTTTTGCACTGAAATATGTCTACGTGCCCTTTGCAGAGCAAGGATTCAGATATAATTCCAGTTCCTCAGGACTGCAATGTATTCACATCTTCAATGTATTTTATTTTCAGTGTATTTTATTTTACACTTTCAATGTATTTTATGCTGTGCACCATGTCTTTAGGATGGATTACTTTAGGAAAAAACCTCCACAAAAAGAAGGGTTCTATTTGCTTGTGTATTTATTTTCTTTCATTAAAGACTCCTGCAGAGACAAAAGGCACATCTAAAAACCGCAGATTTGTATGTGAGGCCGAGAAAAGTGACAATTTCTTATCATTAGCCCTAATACTAAAATTTCTATATGGATTTCTAAAGTCTGTAATATTTCCTGTTTCATCGAATCTTCATGGCATGAAAAAAATCAACATGTAATGCAGGACTGTCTTTCCATGAGCATTTCTTTCTGCCAAAGGGCAGATGTGGAAAGGAAAATGTGGAGATTGGATGGGGAAAAAAGCAGTGTCTCATCATCAGAGGATAAGTTTGAAAAGCCTGCTTTTAATGACTCTTGTAAGGAGCCACAGGGGATAGGAAGTTTAAATCTCTGATCCCTCCATCACATCCCTCTGGACAATGTTGGATGTGCAGTGGCTGCAGATGGGTTCCAAATGCTTGGGATGGTCTTGTCTTGCTGCAGAAAAACTAGCAAACTCCAATTAAAAAAAAAAAAAAGAAAAGAAATTAAATAAAACAAAAATAAAATAGACTCCTATGGCAGTCATTTAAACAGTTGGCAGCTTTTTATCAATCACTATTTATCTACAATGGAAATGCAGCCAGCTCAGCTGTTCTGACACAGGTCTGAGCTTGCTTTTCATGGGGCAAGGACACAGTTCCAACCAAAACCAGCCAAAGCTCCAGCCTGAGCTGGTTGGAAGGTCTGTGCATGCATCCCCTGCCTCCCCAGCATTAATGCTCTCCTCCTGCCTTTCCCTCAGCCCTTTCCTGCAGTGGTGTTTTCACCACGGTGATTTTTCTCTAATCCTTCTCTAAGAGGGGCCCTGAAGACAGATGTGAGAGAAGGAGCAGCTGTTATTTGGCTTGGGGATACCTTCTGATCTGGGTTTACATCCAGACTCTGTCAGAGCCCCATGTGCCCTCCCACAGATCATTTGATCATTCAGTGTTTTACTTTACTCTCTGCCAATATGTTTAAACACTTCCTTTTTTTTTGATTTTTTTTTTCAGTTTCTCCTTGGAGTTCGCACATTTTGGGGGAGCAAACATGGTTACGCTTCTTTGTTTGGCCAGAGATTCTCTGTCTTGTTTAAGCCTTTAAATCATACATAATCATATTTATTCAGAGCTATTAAAGCCTTCTGAACATTCTAGATATGTTATAATTTGAGCAGGTATATCTGGATCACCAGCTACGCTGTTGCCAAAGAAAAGGGGGAAAGAATGATGTGAAATAAATAAACATCACCTGCACAAATCAAATTTGACACAAAAGCTATTTTAGATATTAAAGAAGAGTTAATCCAGGCTGGAATCAAGCCAGAAGGAAGCTGAATTTCCAAAATTTACTGCCTTGAGCCATCCTCGTGGTTGTGATGGGTTGCTGTGGGGTTAAGGAGGAGGGGGCTATATGGAGATGGTTGGGTGATCTGTGCTGCTCTACAGCATCAAGGGGTTTGCTCTTTGCACTTCCCTGTCCTTCTGGTCCCTGACTCCAAGGATGGTCCCTGCCAGCTCCCAGGGCAGCCCTCCTTCCTCCAGGAGTGGGAGGTGGGCTGGGTGCTGCTGGGGCAATCCTTCCAATCCCTCCTCCAGCAGGGAGAGGGCTGGGTGCTCATGGGGCAATCAATCCTTCCTCCACCAGTTTCGTGCCTCCAGGGCACTGGATGGGGAATGGCTGCAAAGGGCCAGCTCTGACTTTTGCAATGGATGCGGAGGGAAACCCACAGCAAGCTTGGATGAAGGCAAAAGACCCCCATGTCACCTTCCCATCCCTGGAAGTGTTCCAGGCCAGGCTGGACAGGGCTTGGAGCAGCCTAGGATAGTGGAAGGTGTCCCTGCTCATGGCAGGAGTTGGAATGAGAATGTTTTTAAGGTCCTTTCCAACCCAAACCATTCTGTGGTTCTGTGGTTCTATGATTCTGTAATTCCAGGATTCTGTGATTCTCTCTTCAGGGTGCCTTAGGTACCAACAGCTGAGTAAAATAAAATAAAGCAAGAGCACACAGAAGCTCCTGGAGGGCCCTGACTGAATCAAACCCTCAGAGAAGCTCACTGGTGGATCCACCTCGAGCCAAAGCATCTTTCAATGCAAGCTCTATCAGCTGATGCATGACAGGCACAGGGGGTGACTGTTCCCCTGTCTCCTGTTCTCCTGCCTGCTGGGAGCAAAATGTTTCAAACTGAGCCAATGGAGTGGCCCCAGAAGGATTTAATTTATTGTCAGAGGATGAGGCCACCCCCAAAAGCAGGAGCAGCAGAGCTGTGGGGATCATTTTGTTGATGATTAGCAGACATAGAGATGGTTTTTGTTCCCCAGGACATCCATGAGCTGAACAATCCACAGGCCACATAGAGAGGAAAAGCTGGATGTGAGGGAAAGGGAGGCAGCATGGCCCTTGGGGAGAGTCACAAGGCAGAGGAATGTTTTTCCTAAGCATAGTGTTTAGTTTGGATAAAATAAATAAATAAATGAGCTTTTTAGAAAGAAAATGAGGAAAAATTAATTGTCAAACCCTTTTGCACCTGTGTTTGCCATGAAGTGACCAATAAAGGAGGAGGGATAATGTGTTTGCAGTTTCCTTGTGTAACTAACAGAGGATCCATGGAAAAAAGCCCAGATCCATGGTAAAAAGCCCAGATCCATGGAAAAGCCCTCCTTTTCCCCACAGAGTCCTTGCAATAGCCAGGAATTCCTTCCCAATGTCCCATCCATCCCTGCCCTCTGGCAGTGAGAAGCCATTCCTTGTGTCCTGTCACTCCAGGCCATTGTCCCCAGGACCTCTCCAGCTCTCCTGGAGCCCCTTTAGGCACTGGAAGAGGCTCTAAGATCTCCCTGGAGCCTTCTCTTCTCCAGGCTGAACAATCTTCCCTTCCTTCTACAAAAAGATTTGGTGAAAGCAACGTAAAGTAAAGAGTAAAGATGAATAAAAATAGAAATCACTTCTTGATTTCAACTGTCATTTATGATTTGGCCACTGGGGAAACACATCCTTTCCCCATCTTATCAGCGGCCCTGAAACCTGACATATTTTTGCTAGCTTTGGCCTCTTTCCTGGGGCCTTTTCCAGCATCCAAAACAGTTACAAGAGCTACAACAGTTGCAAAATGTGGATTCTTGGCTGGCTTTGCCTGGGCCTTCAAAAAGGAGAGAAGGGAAGCATATGGAATTGATGGAGAATTAAAAAAAATTCACAAGACTAGTAGCAATCCCAGAATTTGACAATGGTGGGGCTTAAAGCCCATTTGTTCCAAACGCCACCATGGGCAGGGACACCTTCCACTGTCCCAAGGGTGCTCCAACCCTCATCCAGCCTGGCCTGGGACACTTCCAGGGATCCAGGGGCAGCCACAGCTGCTCTGGGCACCCTGTGCCAGGGCCTGCCCACCCTCACAGCCAGGAATTCCTTCCCAATCTCCCATCCATCCCTGCCCTCTGGCACTGGGAGCCATTCCCTGGCTCCTGTCCCTCCATCCCTTGTCCCCAGTCCCTCTCCAGCTCTCCTGGAGCCCCTTCAGGCCCTGCCAGGGGCTCTGAGCTCTGCCTGGAGCCTTCTTTTCTCCAGGATGAACAATCCCAGTTCTCCCAGCCTTGCTCCTTTGAGGGAGGGGTGCTCCATCCTATTGTATTTAGATTGTCCCCAGATGAAGGAAGGAATGATGAATCTGACTCCACGTTCTCAGAAGGCTAATTTATTATTTTATGATACTATATTATATTAAAGAATACGAAACTAAACTATACTAAAGAAAGGATACTTACACAATGCTAAAAAGATAATAATGAAAACTCGTGACTCTTTCCAGAGTCCCAATCAGGTCAAGTCAGCTTGGCCCTGATTGGCCAAAGAGTGAAAACAACTCACAGCAGAATGCAATGGAACAATCACCTGTGGGTAAACAATCTCCAAACACATTCCACATGTGAGCACAACACAGGAGAAGCAAATGAGATAAGAATTTGTTTTCCTTTTTCTCTGAAGCTTCTCAGCTTCCCAGGAGAAAATCCTGGGCAAAGGGATTTTTCAGAAAATGTGAATGTGACACCATCCCTTTGGTCCTCCTTGGGGGACTCACTCCAAGATCTCTGTGTCCTTCCTGTGCTGAGGACACCAGAGTTGGACACAGCACTGTCCAACTCTGTTGGACAGAGTTAAAAAGAAAAGCTTATATAGAGAAAAAAAGAAAAGTTAAAAAGAAAAGCTTATATAGAGAAAAAAAAGTGTTCTAAAGAGTTTGTTTTAATTGCTATTACTTCTTTCTTGTAGTTACTGTTAATAAAATTTTCTTTATACCCTTTTAAAATTTTAAACCTACTTTACCTTTCTTCTAATCCTATCCCACAACAAGAAGTGAGTACACTAATAATTAACCAACACTAAACTCACCACACTAATTAGTACATTAGCTAGAAAATAAAAAAAAATGACTAAAATCTCTAATTAACAGACCAAAACCACTACACCTGGATAGGGATGTTCACTTCACTGAACCTGTCATTGCTGGTGCTGCTCAGCAGGCTGCTGGCAGTGCTGACACCAGCTCTGGATGTGGCACTGTGTCACCAGAACCTCCCTCCTGAAACACAAATCCCAGGTAACCACCCAGGGATAGAAGTGCCGTGGCACAAACAAAGCCTCAGATCAGGGTGTGGGATCAGGTGCAGTGACAGTGACACCAAACACGTGCTCCTCCCTCACCCACCTGAAATTCCACACCTGCTCTGAGCCAATCTGAGAGGGCTGGGGCCTGTTTTCCTCACCAAGCAGCTCTTTGGGGAGCAGGGCAATGATCCTGGTGTACAAACATCATCTATTGCCCTGCAGGCACAGGGCTACTGTGACCTGGGACTTAAATAAACAACCAGCCTTTCCTTGGAAGCCTTGGGGATGCTTTGGGATATGATTCAACCCACTGAAGAAGGGAAAATACTCTGAACTCTGGTTCTGGTTGCTGCATTTGTGCCAGCTCAGGGACAAAAACAGGAGGAACTGAGTCCTCTGAGTGGCCACACGTCCCCAACCCCAGCACTCGGACAGGAGGAGTTGGAAATACTTTGTACGTCACTGTTAATTATATAAATGAGAAATTCTGGGACTGTACGTGGATGGAAGTGAATGCAAGTTGATGGGAAGCAAAAGGTTTGTTTCATGGTGAGATGATTGTGTGCCTCTGCAAAGAAACAGGGAGGAAATCTCCTCAAGTGACCTTTTCCACAATCCAGGCCCTTGGAAGTTTTCCACCACAGTCAGGTTTCCTACCAGAGTCATATTTTCTACACAGTAGGATTTTCTACATCAGATATTTGTTCTTCCTCTCTCTTTTTAATTTTTTTTCCCTTTTTGATCTCTCTGTACCATATGAGCACAGACTGCCCCAATTCAGCCCATAGGATCTTGGAAAATGTGAAAGTTAAATATGTTTAACTGGAAGGATCTTGCCTCTCCTGACTTTCCTTGCCAGGCTCTTCACTCCTTGCTAAAATAGAACTTCCACTATAAATAGAAAGGAGATCTCCTGCCTGCCCCACTGGCCTGGCTGAAGGAACACTTGGCCTTTAGTCCCTCTCAAAACTGCAGCTCAATCCACCTTCCAGCTATGACATAAAAGAGGGGACCTCTTAACAGGGGAGGAGAATTAATAAATTGGCACTGGAGGCAGAACAAAGCAGCTGGAATATTCATCAAAGAGCAAGACTGGAGTGTCCTGTAGGAGTTGGAGGCTTTGATGGAAGCGTTTCCATGTAACAAGTGAAATATTTATAGCTGGAATGTGGTCCCAGGCACCACCTGCCAGTCCAGCAGCTCAGGACAGATGACAGCACAGTGGCTTTGGCTGCACAGCCCTCCTGCACAGAGGCACACAGGCAGCAAAGGAGTCACATTCCCTCGGTGTGACAGTGTCAGATGATGCAGGGTCACTCACCTGCTGTCAGGTGACACCTCCCAGACAGAGACTGCAACCTCTTCATCTCTGCAGATTCGTGCAGCCTTAAATGTCTCCTCAATCAGGGGCTATTTCAGTTGTTATTTAATTGATACCTGGCTGTATGTGAGGATTTCCAGTGCTGGTCTCATGCTGGGAGACATTTCCCTTTCCTTTCCCATTCAGTGCCTCCATGGAGGATGGGATGATGAGCATTGCTACCATGCTTTCCTAGAACAGAGTGCCACGAGGGCAGGGTAATACATTTAATATCTCTTATGATTCATTGTGCACAACAGTCATGGCAGGTTTGAGCCAGAAATACATCCAGTGCATTGGGATTGGCAATAATAAACCTTTGGGAAGGGAAAGGATGAACCCCAGAGAGCAGGTGAATTTTTAACCCTGCTGAAATCAGTGGGAAGTGTCACACCAGGGGCAGCAAAGCAGGGATTTCACACATGATCACGCTGACAGTGACCTCAAAGTCACTTTTAGTGCCAAGTGTTCCCAGGGTCCTGCAGCTCCAGCACCACTTTGGGGTGTACTGTGAGACAAACCATTTGTGTGTGACCTTCCAGGCCTTGTGACTCTGGCCCTGAGGGCATTAAAATGTCATTTTTCCTCATGGCTGTGAACTCTGGCACAGCCCCACACCCCTACAGAACCCTCCTCACCCTGTCCCTGTGTATTCCAGCCCTGTTCCAAGGGAATGAGGGAGGAATTTTCGTTTGTTCCTTTTTTAATCTCAGCGTGCAGGAGCTTTTCACGACTTGTAACCATGTCTTGTTCTTGGCTTCTCAGGCACTCATCAGACAGAGGGTTTTGTGCAGAATAAAAGAGGTTTTATTTCCCCTTGTGGTGCTTCCAGCTCTTGCTCTGTGGGTTGTGTCCTTTCAGATGCCCAACAAGCAACATGTGTGGAAATGACAGTGACCTCTTGCTCTTTACTTCAGCATCTTCAGAAATGAGCCAGCTTCTCATTTTCCCAAAGCTCTGGGATGGTTTCCTCTGGAGGATCTCAGGGCTTTGTCTCCTGGCTCAGTGGTTGGCACTGTGAAAATAGAGAGCCTTTGATTCCAGCCTTGATCCCTTCAAGTCCACAGGCAACACGGACTAGAATGTTACACAACACCTCTCCCTTTGTCCCTAAAAAGCATCTGTGTCACCTTCATTTATTGTTCTTGCACCTACAAAATTAATTATTCACCCCCTTTGTGCCCAAACTCTCAGTATCTCCTCTGAAAATAAAATTAGCAAAAAGAAAGACAAAATGCAAAGAAATAAATTTACTCTCAGAGTCTATTTTAAGGGCTTTGGCTAAAAGAAAGACCTGAAGAAAGTGAAGCTTTGAGGAATTTCTGCATCCTGTTTTAACTGGTTGAAAACACCAGAACCACCTTTTCTTCATTATTTTCATCCATCTATTCACCATCTCCAGCAAGGAAAATGAATCAATGATAACAACCCCTCTAACACTGGCAACTCCCCAATCCCAGGGCCAAGAACAGATGACAAAGCTCTCCTGGAAGAGCAGTTTGCAAAGAAGGGACATAGCCTGGGAGTGAGATGGCATCTCCTAACCCTGCTCACAGAGTTGGCATCCCTGGACATGGGACACCTTAATGCTCTGTGAGAAGAAGTGAAGAGGTACCTGGGCTTGAAGGGTTTGAAGGGCTTTAAGAACCTGAAGGAGCGGACCAGAGATGGGCCAGGCTCTTCTCAGTGGTGCTGAACAGCAGGACAAGAGGCAACACCCAGAGAATGGAACACAAAATTTCCATCTGAATATGAGGAAGAATTTTATCGTGCAGTGACCCAGCACTGAACAGGATCCCTAGAAAGGTTTTGGAGTCTCCCTCACTGCAGATATCCAGGAGCCACCTGGACACAATCCTGACCAAGAGGCTCTGGGGGACCCTGCTTGAGCAGGGGGCTTGGGCCAGGTGGTTTCCAGTGGTCCCTTCCAGCCTGAACCAGTCTGGGATTCTGTGACCCCAGACATGCACATGTCACTGTCATATTTTCTGGAAATTCCCTTCGCCAGGATTTCTTCTCCTGGGAAGCTGAGAAGCCTCAGAGAAAAAGGAAAACAATTTTTATCTCATTTGCTTCTCCTGTGTTTTGCTGCTTTGGAATGTGTTTGGAGATTGTTTATCCAACATGGAAATTGTTTTTATTTAATGACCAATCACTGTCCAGCTGTGTTGGGACTCTGAAGAGATCATGAGTTTTTCATTAGTATCTTGTTAAGCCTTCTGTAAGTATTCTTTCTCTATTCTTTAGTATAGTTTAGTATAGCATTCCTAAAGTACATAAAATAATAAATTAGCCTTCTAAGAACTTGGAGTCAGATTCATCATTCCTTCCTGCCATGGGGGGACCCTGAAAATACCACATGCATCTGGATTGCAATCCCATTTATGGGAGAGGTATTTTAACCACCTCTGTGCCTGCCTCGCAACCAACTTTACTGTAACAATCCTCAGAAGAATGCTCAAGGGGTCTTGGCTGGAAGATTGAGTGCAGCCCCATTGAAGCTTTTCTACCTTTCACATCTTTGTCCCCTTCTTTCCAAGGAGACAATGCAGGGCCGTTTCTTTTAGAAAAGGAGGGAGAAATAATTCATGTCCCACATCTCTCTGGCAATATTATTTTCCAGGCTCACAGTCGGAAACTCTTCCCTTATCCCAACAACTTTGTCATGTTGGCCAGGCTACCTTACTCCAAGGACAAAATCCACAGCCCTGGAGATCCAGGATGAGGTGAGGAGGAGCCTGGAGTGGTGGCTGAGCCCACAGCAGCAGCACATCTCCAGCTCCTTTACCAGGAATCTCTCTGTGCCTGGCTTTCCATGAGCCTCACCTGCACAAAGGTGAACCCTTAACACCAGGATTTCTCCAGATCAAATCCTCAAAAGGTAAATATTCCTGTCAGGGATCGTTGCTTTTTTCCTTTGTCTGCCCTGGAACAATGAAGGGGAAAAAGAAGGAAGAAAAAGGCTGCACAATTGAACAAAGCTGCATTGAGAGAGACAGGATTTGATATCCCAGGAATGACCTCTCCCTGCCTCCTAATCCTTGTCTTTTGGAGCAAGGGGGATATTCTGATATTCTGCTGCTGCTTGGAATAGGAGTAAGGGAATGTGGACCTGTGCCTTTGGAAGAACATTTCAGATCCAGCAAAAGGCACTTTGACCTTGGCATAAGAGCAGTGCCAATAGTGCTGGTGTTCAAGGAAAAAAAAACTTGTAAACAGACGAGCCTCACATGTCTGGCAGCAGAGGAAAACATTCACAAAGGGGATTTTTAAACCAACATCCCTTCTAAACCAACCACACAGTTAATGCTCCCTGCGCAGAAATTATCACATTGTACTCAAAGATTTCTTGGAACTCTGCTTAATTTGATGAACAATATTTTAGCAGAGTCCAGTTACCAATACTCTCTGTGTATCCAAATATATTTGGATAGCTGTGAAACAAAACAAAACAGAACAAAAACAAAAGCAGAAGTGTTTGATAAATATTTCCTGCCTGTATTTGGGACAAAGTTGAGTGCCATGTCCCTGTTACATAATGATGATGAAATGCTTCCTACCCAAGCAACTTTAAAAAAAACATCAAAAGCACAACTAACATTTTGAGTCTAGAGGACATGTGTGTCATCATTTGCAGAGCTGGCTCTTCAGATGGCTGTTCTCACACCAGGTGGGAAAGTGAGAGTTTATGAACAGCCCAGGAGAGCTTTCCTAAGAAGAAAAACAGCAATGAGTCAATATTTGGAGAGCGTGACTCAGGTAAGTCCACAAAGTTTCAGGCTGGCTCGTCCAGCATCTCTCCCGCTGTGATGAAGTGGTTTTTAGCAGCTGAGAAGGAGATGGAGAGTGGAGATGTGATGGAGCAGCAATCAGCAGTGTTCATGGCAAATGGTTCCTGTCACAGAACAAACCTCGTCTTGTTCTTTAATAAAATCACAGGCACAGTTGTTATCAGGAGTGGTGTTGGCTCAGTGCTGTGCAAAACCCTGATTTGAGGGGGAAAAAATGGACAAGATCAATGTCAGTGCATAACAAATGGTTTAAAAATAGCTAATGGAAAGGTCTTAAAGTGGCTTGGAAATGAAGGATTCATCAATGAGTAAAGGCTGTTTCTAATGGACTCTGGCAAGCACTTGTGCCATTCATTGTGCTCTGTGTAGGAACTGCAGGAAAATAAAAGATGCTCCCATCATGAGAGAGTTTCCAAACTGTAAATATTTCGCTACTTAAAATTGCACTGCTTGGAGCAGTTTATTTGTAAATAAAACGCTGCAATGAGGAAAATTAGAAGAATGTGGTAAAATGAGTTCAGAGTCATGGAATCATTAAGTTTGGAAAAGCCCTCTGGGATCACAGAGTCCAACCATTCCCCCAGCACTGCCAAGGCCACCACCCCTGTCCCCAGGTGCCACATCCACAGGGGTTTTAAATCCCTCCAGGGTCCATTTCTTGTACAAACTTTTTTTTAAAAAAGTAACATTAAAAAATCGGTGGATATTCAGAGATGATTTGCAGTGCATTACTCTTTCAGTTACACACATTCTCACTACTTTTCTTTTTTCTCTTGGACAAAGGGAGATCCTTAGAAGCTTTCCATGGACCTCCTTACCTCTCCCAGGAAATTCCCAGCTGTATTAACTCTGCAGAGAGAAAACATTGATAAATAAAAATAAAAATAAAAATAAAAATAAAAATAAAAATAAAAATAAAAATAAAAATAAAAATAAAAATAAAAATAAATTCCTATAAATATACAAATAAATATAACCATTACTATAAATATGACTATAAATACAGAATTAAATAGACATATAGATTAGATATAAATATAAGCATAAATAACTAAATATAAATATAAAGTTATAACTAAAAATATAATTATACATCTAAATATATATAGATATACCTATAGATATATAGAGATATACCTATAGATAAATATAAATATAAATATAAATATAAATATAAATATAAATATAAATATAAATATAAATATAAATATAAATATAAATATAAATATAAATATAAATATAAATATAAATATAAATATAAATATGTGTTGAAGTCTTCTATGAAGGGCTCATTATAAAAGGATCCCAGGATCCACCATTCTTTATCTTAGGATAGAATATCCTGAGTTGGAAGGGACCTCTATGGAAATTCACAATGCTCCATAAATGACTTTTCAAAATCAAGGTAACTTGGCTTTAAGACTACCAAATTTATTCCACTCAAAGGAAAATTTCCCTTTCTGATGGTAAATGAAATTTATACTTCTGGTCGTTTTTTTCATTTCATGTAACTCTGTGCTGATGGAGCCCAATCCCATGTCATGCCAGAAAGTTTCAAGCTCTTCCACATCTGTGAGCTCAGAGCTGCCAGAAATAAAAATGGGGAAATAATCCATTTTTGAGCTCAAATGAGAGAAGTCTGGGCTTCCAACATCATTCATACCAGCCCAGCCCAGCTAAGACCTCCCAAAAATCAAAGTGAAATCCATCAGAAATATTGTACTTGCAGGGAGTGTCCCAACGCAGGCAGGAATGATGAACCTGATTCCATGTTTGCAGAAGGCTGATTTATTACTTTTTAATACTCTATTATATGAAAGAATACTATACTATACTAAAGAATACAGAAAGGATATTTACTGAATGCTAAAAATATAATAATGAAAACTTGTGACTCTTTCCAGAGTCTTGACACAGCTTGGCCAAAATTGGCCAAAGAGTGAAAACAACTCACAGCAGAACCCAATGGAACAATCACCTGTGGGTAAACAATCTCCAAACACATTCCACATGAGCACAACACAGGAGAAGCAAATGAGATAAAAATTGTTTTCCTTTTTCTCTGAGGCTTCTCAGCTTCCCAGGAGAAAAATCCTGGGTGAAGGGATTTTTGGAGAAAATGTGAATGCCACAAGAAATCCTTCAGGAGGGGCTCCAGGCTCTGGAGTTTCCTTAATTTTGCCTTTAATAAACTGGTTTTGAGGCCATGTGTCCCCATAGGTCTGCAAGGAAGAAAAGTCACATCACAACTCTCGGTGCTATGGTTCAGCTTGGTGGTGATGATGATGATGATGATGATGAGGATTGTGAGGAACATCTGGTGCTCAAGTCTATGATTCTTCATCCTGGAGAGGAGAAGGCTCCAGGGAGAGCTCAGAGCCCCTGGCAGGGCCTGAAGGGGCTCCAGGAGAGCTGCAGAGGGACTGGGGACAAGGGATGGAGGGACAGGAGCCAGGGAATGGCTCCCAGTGCCAGAGGGCAGGGATGGATGGGAGATTGGGAATTGGGAATTCCTGGCTGGGCTGGAATTGCCAGAGCAGCTGTGGCTGCCCCTGGATCCCTGGCAGTGCCCAAGGCCAGGCTGGACAGGGCTTGGAGCAACCTGGGATAGTGGAAGATGTCCCTACCATGGCAGGGGGTGGAACAAAATGATTTTGAATTTCCCTCCCAACCCAAACCATTCCATGATCTGAGAGAATACATGAGACAGGTAAAGAACATTTGGAGAGCCCCCTTGCCCATTTGGAAAATTTCTCCTTGATCTCAGACAAGGAGAAAAAGGAAGGAGAATGTGAGTAGGATGACATGAAGGGTGAAAAACTTGTCAGAGGAGAAAAGATGTTGAAATCACACTGGCATTGATGGAAATGGGGATAAAAAGTGAGAGTCCCACAATCTGTGTCTAAAAATCAATCCACAACATAATGAAACATTCCTTTCTTCTTCTCCACTGTGGAGAAAAATCTGGGACAAGGCTTCAGGGTGAGGTTACCTCGTGCAGCTCATTAGAAATGCAAAAGATAAGTTAAACAAACAGATCATGTCCCAGTTGCTAAAACAATGGGGCCAAACAGCCTGGCAGAGCCTCCTCCCCTGGCTCCTGGCCTGTTCCTTGCTTGTCTCCTCTCTTTTCCCTCTTTCTCCATTTGGAAAGGTACAAGAGGCATGCTCAGAGCTCCTTCAGCTGAATTCTTCACAATGTTCTTGGAGCTTTTAGGGTTGGAAGGTGCTGCTGATGCATCCAAGGACCCGTGTGCAGCATTTCAGCAGAATTTCAATGACTCAGGGAAACACCACGCCAGCAGTGAACATTTTTAAAAGCTTCACCTCCCCTTCCAGCCTGAACTCAGTCTGGCCTCTCTGTGGGTTTTAACACACTCCATTAACAGGATTCCCCAGCTGAAAGAGAACGTAGGAGGTGGAGCACGAGCCTATTTTGGGACATCCAGCCCCATGCAGTGCACAGAAGTCCCCTTGTCACTGCAGGCTGGAGGATGGAGACAGTGAGGATGTGTGGGAGAAGGGGGAATTAGGGAACACACGCTCTGTACCCTGCTTTATATCCCCCCACAGCTGACAGTGGGGCTGTGAGGGGTTGTGCTGAAAATTCAGAAGGAGAATCACACACACAGATTTTGGGGGTGGGAGCACAAGGATGTACAGGACACTCACACACATATCTGCTGTCTGGTTTTTTTATATCTTTTCCACCATAAGCCAGCACAGGGTGATTCACAGGCAGAGGTGAATTCCAGCCATCCCCTTTCCCCTGTTCTTGCCCTAGAAAATGTGAATATGCCCTAGAAAAGGTGTGCAGGTGTGGGAAAGTGGGGCTGGGGGTACAATCAGTGCACTCAGCTACAGCCCCTGCCAGGCTCTTGGTCACAACAACCCCATGGACTGCTCCAGGCTGGAGAACTGACCTGTGGGAAAGGATCTGGAGATGCTGCTTGAACATGAGCCAGAGTGAGCCCAGGTGGGCAAGAAGGCCAAGGGCACCTGGATGGTACCAGGCACAGTGTGGCCACAGAGGCAGGACAGTGACTGTCCCCTGTGCTGGCACTGCTGGGGCACCTCCAGCCCTGGGAACAGCTCTGGGTCTCTTGGAACAAGGCATGGAAGGGCTGGAGCGTGTCCAAAGAAAGGAATGGAGCTGGGGTAGGGTCTGGAGCCCCAGGAGAGGCTGAAGGAGCTGGGCAGGGGCTGCAGAATCCCTGAGGGAGCTGGAAGGGGCTGCAGAATCCCTGAGGAGCCGGGCAGGGGCTGCAGAATCCCTGAGGAGCCGGGCAGGGGCTCAGCCTGGAGCAAAGGAGGCTCAGGGGCCCTTGTGGCTCTGCACAGCTCCTGCCAGGAGGGCACAGCCAGCTCTGCACCCAGGGAACAGGGACAGGACAAGGAGAAACAGCCACAAGTTGTGCCAGAGAAGGTTTAGTTCAGATACTAGGAGGAATTTCTTCACAGAAAGGCTTGCCAGGCATTGGAATGGTCTCTCCAGGGAGATGATGGAGTCCCCATCCCTGGAAATGTCCAAGGAGGGACTGGACGTGGCTCTGGGCTGGGTGACAAGGTGGGGACTCAATGCCTTGGAGGTCTTTTCCGTCCTAAATGATTCCATGGTTCTGTGGGGTGTGTCTGGCTCGAGGGCACAGAGCAGCAGCCTGGCCTGGCTGTGGTGTGTGTGTGTGTGGAGACATGTCACCATCACATTTTCTGAAAAATCCCTTTGCCCAGGATTTTCTCCTGGGAAACTGATAAACCCTCAAAGAAAAATGAAAACAGTAATTATCTGATTTGCTTCTCCTGTGTTTTGCTGCTTTGGAATGTGGTTTGGACATTGTTTATCCAACAGGTGGTAAACAATGATTACAATTGTTTGCATTTGTAAATGTACAATGTAAACATTTAAATATACAAATGTTTACAATTGTTTTAAACCAATTGTTTCATTGGATTCTGCTCTGAATTGTTTTGACTCAGTGGCCAACTGGGGCCAAGCTGTGTCAGACTCTGAAGAGACAGTCACAAGTTTTCATTATTATCTTTCTAACCTTCTGTCTGTATCCTTTCTGTATTCTTTAGCATAGTTTAGTACAGCATTCTTTTATACAATATAGATCATAAAATAATAAATTTGCCTTCTAATATCATGGAGTCAGATTCATCATTCCTTCCCTTGTCAGGGGTGTGTTCCCTGAAAATACCACAGGGACATTGCACACCCAGAGGGGACAGTGCACACCCAGAAGGGACATTGCACACCCAGAGGGGACACTGCACACCCAGAGGGGACACTGCACACCCAGGGGTGACAGAGGTGCAGCTATCAGCTCCCTGCCCACCCAGATGTCCCCAAGACAGCACTATCACTCTGCCCTCCTCCCTCCTGGGCATGTTGCAAAAAGTAGGGGGGTGTCTCATAAACAGGTGACCCCACCCCAGTAAGCCAGGGTGTGTTTCTGGGAGTCTCTCCATCCCACACCAGCCCTCAGCCCTTGGGAAAGGTGCTGGGGCACCTGGAGCTGATCCACGGCTGCCCCTCAGCAGCTCTGGGGTGTGTGTTGGGGTGGGGAGCTGTCCCACACAGCTGTAAATCCTGGGAACCCTCCCTCCTCCTTTAGGGCTGCCAGGTGTTTTATCACACAGATAAGCGTTTCAACACCCCCTTCCACTGATTACCAGGTGTGGATTGCAGGTGGAAGCAACTTTCTCTCTCTCACATACACAAACAAGCACAGGTGAACCTCACCTTCTTCAGTTTTGGGGGAGCATTGGGGTTTCTCTCCCACCAGGGTGACTGCAGGTTGTTGGCCCTGTGCTCCTGTGCAGGGTGACAGCAGGAGGAGTTTTGGGGGTGTCAGGAACCCCATGAGGCAGCAGGATGAATTTTGGGGGTGTCAGGAACCCCATGAGGCAGCAGGATGAGTTTTGGGGGTATCAGGAACCCCAAAAGGCAGCAGGATTAGTTTTGGGGGTGTCAAGAGCTCCTGAGAGGCAACAGGATGAGTTTTGGGGTGTCTTGCCTTCCTCCTCAATCCCCATGGGGCTGTAGGATGTCACACAGGGACACAGGCTGTGTCTGAGGGTGTCACACAGTTTTACGTTCTCTGACATGCTATGTCACACACAGGCTGTGACGTTCTGTGTCTGAAGATGTCATGCTCAGTGTTACACATTGGTTTGTGGGTGTCACACAGTGTCACACTCTGTGCCACACTGTCACACACAGTGTCACACACTCCCCATGTCACACGCTATGTCACATGGCATGTCTGTCACACACAATGCCCCACGCTGTCACATGCTGTCACACTGTTCTGTCACACTCATTGTTACATGCTATGTCACACACTCAGTGTCACTGTCACACTCAGTGTCACACACTGTGTCTAAGCGTGTCACACAGAGTCACACACTGTCTCTGTCACAGTTTTACATGTGATCACACACACTCAGTGTCACCTGCTATCTGTGCCAGACACTCTGTGTCACACTGTCCCTGTCACATACAGTGTCACATGCTGTGTCACACACTACATTCAATATTCTCAGTATCACACGCTATATCACACTCACAGTGTCACATGCTATGTCTCACACTCAGTGTCACACTCAGTCAGTGTCAGAGGCTGTCACGCTCTCAGTGTCACACAGTCACACTCACATTCTCAGTGTCACCCACTGTCTGTGTCACACACTCAGTGTCACACTGTCACACACTCTCAGTGTCACATACTATGTCACACTCACATTGTCCCACACTCTTCATGTCACCTAGTCTGTGTCACACAGTGTCCCACACTGTGTCCCACACTCTCAGTGTCACCTGCTGTCCGTGTCACACTCAGTGTCACATGCTCTCAGTGTCCCAAACTCTCAGTATCCCACACTATGTCACACTCACATTGTTCCACTCTCAGTGTCACCTGCTGTGTCACATGCTCAGCGTCCCACACTACATCCCAAGCTCTCAGTGTCCCACACTCTTCGTGTCACCCCCTGTCCGTGTCACATGCTCAGTGTCACATGCTCTCAGTGTCACACGCTTTCAGTGTCAAAGCTATGTCCCACACTGTGTCACCCACTGTCCGTGTCACACATTCAGTGTCCCATTCTGTCCCATGCTCAGTGTCCCACAGTGTCCCACACTCTCAGTGTCCCACACTGTCCGTGTCACACACTCTCAGTGTCCCACACTCAGTATCACACTGTCACACTCACACTGTCTGTGTCCCACACTATGTCCCACAAGCACTGTGTCCCCCTGCTGTCCGTGTCACTCTGTGTCCCGCACAGTGTCCCTCGCTGTCCGTGTCACTCTCAGTGTCCCACACTGTGTCCTACTCTCTCGGTGTCCCACACAGTGTCCCCAGCTCCCGCTGTCCCCTCGGTGTCCCCGTTCCGTTCCGTTCCGTGCCCGCCCCGCCGCCGCTCCGCCCCCGCCCGCGTCGCGCCGCTCGTGACGAGAGGCGGCGCCGCCCCCGCCCGCTCGGAGCCGGCGGCGGCTGCGGCAGCGCGGCCGGGCCGGGGCGCGGAGCGGGAGCGGCGCGGGGCGGAGCGGGGCGGGAGCGGGGGCGGGCGGGGCGAGGCCAGGCGGCCCCGCCGGGCAGGGCGCGCTGCGGCATGGATTACCCCGAGCCCGGCTCGCCGCAGGGCGCTCGGCACCTGCCCGGCCAAGCCGGCGGCTTCGGCAGCGGCGGCTACGAGCGGCCGAGCCGCGGCGAGGAGGAGGAAGCGGCGGCGGAGGAGGAGGAGGAGGAGGAGGCGGCTGCCCGCGCCCGCCCGCCCCGCCGCCTGCAGCCGCCGCTCCACGCCGCGCTCTCCACCTCCTCCTCCGAGGGCGACCCCGAGCCGGCGGCGCCGCCGCGGGAGCGCAGCCTCAGCGACGAGGCCGCCGCCGGAGACTTCGACTCGGCCGAGTCCGGCGCGTCGCTGCGGTACTCGACGGGCACGGGCGGCGAGGGCAGCGAGGGCGAGGGCGCGGGGCTGGGCAGCAGCGACAGCGGCGGCAGCGGCTTCTCGCTGGCGGCCAGCGCGCTGCCCGAGAGGCGGCGGCCGGGCGGCGGCCGGCCCCGCTATGAGGTGGTGCGGGAGCTGGGCGCCGAGGAGGTGCGCTGGTTCTACCGCGAGGACCGCAAGACCTGGAAGCCCTTCATCGGCTACGACTCGCTGCGCATCGAGCTGGCCTTCCGCGCCCTGGGCGGCAGCGGCGGCGGGGAGCCGGCGGCCGTGGAGCCGGTGTGCGTGAGGAGCGGGCTCTACGAGGTGGACGTGGCCAGCGCCGAGAGCTACCCCGTCTATTGGAACCGTGAGTGCCGCCGTGCCGAGGCGGAGGGAGGGTGGTCTTGGTGCCCCGTGGTGCCCGGGAGGGTTTCTGGGCATCCCCCGTGAGCGCGGAGCCTGCGCTGGGTGACCCCGCCGCGGGGACACCGGGTGAGACACCGGGTGGCCTTTGGTGCCCCGGTCACTCTTACTGCCGGTGTGTTCCTGTATAAGGGATTTAGGATAAATCATCCAGAGAGAGAGGACTCGCGGTGCGCATTTCCATCAGGTACCTGAGCGAGGAGGGAGTGGATATTCCCTTTCCGAGGCTCAGGGACACTTGGGAGGGAAACGACTGGGGCATCCCCCTGCCCGAGGATGAGCGGTACCCCCAGTCATCTGAGCACATCAGGCACCTCCAGCGGCACAGGGAACTGAGCATCTTCCCCTTCTCAGCTCCCCCTGCACACAAGCATGAAGGACACGATCTGGGACATGCACCTGGCACCAGAGACTTGGAAAAGGGAGGTCTGGGCATCTGCTCGGTTCTTGGCATGTGTGGAAGAAAGTGGGAGGGAAGGTGGCAGAGAACCTTCTCATGCTCTGCTTTTCCCAGGCAGAGGGTGAGTGCCTTCAGCACTCTCCCTGTTCCCTCCCTGCACACCTTTCCTCCAGAAGGAGCAGAGTGGAAACATCAGATGTTTGTCCACTCGCTCCTCCCCACAGATGTGCCTTTGATCCTCATCTTCAGTGAGGAATGATGGAAGCAAGGGTTGTCCCTCTGTGACCCTTGTCCCCTCCACTAGGGAAAAGATGATCTTGTGCTTTATATTTAATTTCTCCTCACCTGCCCTCTGGGAGGAGGCATGAAGTGGGATTTCTCCTCCTTCCTCTTGGAGGAATTGCAACAGGCATCTCATACACACATAATCCTTAATTCCTACCCTTCCAATAAAGGTAAATATGTTTCACCTCCTCAACTTCAAAATGAGGTGGGAATGCACCCCCTGTGCCACCCTTCCCCTTGCATTTGTGTGTCCTCGTGGAGCAGAAATGAAAGAGGGGCAGAGACCCCGTTTCCCTGCACTTTTCCCCTGGTGGGAAGGGCTCAAGGGTCTTGCTGGACAAGTGAGCCCCTGTTTTCCTGAGGGTGACAAGCTGTGCTCACCTGCTGGTGCTGAGGATTTGCTTTCCAGCTGCATTCCCTCAAGGACAAGGGAGATGTGGTGGAGCAGAGTGAGCTGCAGAGGAGCTGAGCATGTCCTGGCATGGGCTTGGCAGAGGGGCAGGCAGGTTTCTCCCATCTTGAGACTCAGGTGAGGGTCTCAGGGGAACAGCAGAGCTGTGTCAGGGATGAAAACCAGGGCTTTCTGTTGTTTTCCCTCTTTATTTATCAGCCTCTTTACAGGAGGGAGCTCCAAAAATGACAATACAGTTCACTTGTGGGACAATTTGTCTTTCAAATCATCACCCCAGCAGACAGACAGCGAGCAGAGGTCTCAGCCCACACAAGTTCTGAGCTAAAGGAGCCTGGGCACAGCTTCTTGAGCAGAAAATGGAGCTGCTTCTCCCTGTCACCATGCTGAAGCCCCTTGCTGTTGGCTCTGGCTGCAGCTCCACTTGGTTCCTGGGGAGAGAAGATGCAGGCCAGCCAGGGGAGGAGGAATCTGCTTGGGGAGAGAGGGGAAGGAGTGAGCAGAGCTGTCAGGTGAGGCAGGATTGCTCCTGGTAATGGGAGCAAGAGGCTGCCCTCGTCAGCAGCTTAAAGGTTTAATTTCTTGACACCGTGCCTTGTCCATTTTGGAAGCTGATTCAGTCTCATTAAGCCCGAGGAGCAGATGTTTCAGATGACAGCATGGGCTGTGCAGAGACGATTTCTGGTGCTGGGAAGGAGAGATTCCCAGAGGTTAGCACCAGAGGCAGGGAGGAATAAACTGCTGGGCCCGAGCAGACTAATGACAGGGATGATTTCTAGCCCTCAGAAAGCTGATTAAGGGCAGTGCTCAAGTCTTTTCTTATTAGCAGGTCCAGTCCTTTGCAAGGCTGAGATCAACTTTTGGTCTTTCAAGGGGCTTCTGGTGCCTTCTGGTTTAACTTCCTCACTGCACATTTCCTTGCCTCTATTCCCTAT
Organism: Zonotrichia leucophrys gambelii; assembly: GCF_028769735.1. Taxonomy (NCBI): domain Eukaryota; kingdom Metazoa; phylum Chordata; class Aves; order Passeriformes; family Passerellidae; genus Zonotrichia; species Zonotrichia leucophrys. The sequence continues at coordinate 60,252,366 of NC_088175.1, read as the reverse complement.
GAGTGCCTTTCTCCCTTTCTTCCTGACTGCTGCATGCAGACCTGAGAAAACAGCAAGGTTAGATCCCAGGATTCAGTCTTATCTGTGCCTTTGAAGGCCTTGGTGGAGTCATAATTCCCATATTATTCCCCTTTGGTAGCCTGTGTGTAATTCTGGATCCAAAGAGTGGCTACTGCCCTGATGTGGATGTGTCAAACCAGCTGTGAGTAAGGCAGGAGAATTCTCCTCTCTGACCACACAGGCATGAGGTATGATGAGTACAACTGCCTTAAAATGTGCTGAGGTGCTTGTTGGAGAGTACAGAAACTTCTGGCTGGTTTTGCTGATTCATGGTTCAGCTCAGAGCAAAGGTCAAAAGCTTTTTTCTTTGTTTTTTTGCCCTTTTTCCTGCATGTGCTGGACTCTCACACAGCCACCACACTGAGCACTTGGTTCCTCAGCTGGCAGTTCCTGGGGCATCACAGTGCCAGGGAATTGTTGGTTATAGCTTGGCAGGTGCTGGAATATTTATTTTTATATCTGCATTTTAAGCTGGCTGCAGGATCTGTTGGTAACATCAGGAATATCAGCCTGAGTTACAATTTGAGCAGATTAATTACTGAGAATTTCATCCTTACCTTGTGACCTCTGGGATTTATTTAATTAGTGCTGTAGAACCAGCAAAAATGGTTCAAGAGGATGAAAATTATTAATGTAGGCTTTCACATAAGTCAGTCATTTGGAGCAGGGCTGTTTCTTGTTTTCTGTGGAGATGACAAGTATGATATTTTATACAAGGGTCTTCTGTTTAAATCTTAAATTACCCAGCCCTTTTCAGCCCTCCCAGTTGAAGAGAGCCGCTTTACAACCCTTTTGCTCTGGAGTTTGTCAGTGGAGTTTTCAAAGTCCTTTGTGAGTCTGTTAAATCCATGGTCTGTGAATTTTTGGGTGACTCTTCTCTGTTTTCTGGCATTTGGGTTTGTCCCATGCAACCCTTGTCCTGTCAGGTATTTGCTTTTTCCAGGCTTTTCTTCATGGGTACTTTGTAAAGTTGCCTGTATTTATTTAAATTATTCCACTCCAAGACAAAGGCTGGGTAAAGTTGAATTTTTTTTGTTTGTTTTTGTAATGTATATTATTTTTCTACCTAACAGTAGCTAAAGTCTATTAAGTAAAAAGCCAATTTTCATGTTTAAAACCAAATTTGTTTGGTAGAACCATCCCTGAGTGAAGATGTACAGAAATAACAGATAATTTACTGACTTTAATCTGGAAATACCTGTGAATACAGAATGGACCACTGGGTCTTAAAATCAAGATCTTTCTGCTCAGACTGGAATTGGGCTGCTTTGAAAAACCATTTTAGCTGCCTTCTTGATCAAGATGAAAATTAAAGGAATGAAATCAAGAGTTTATCATTGTTTGTGACTTTCATTTGGTTTAGTCTGGTTTTAGCAGTGTTTTTTGTCATTTTACAGCACACTTAAATGTTGGTTTTAGTGTGTTGGACAGTCTTTGAACTTGGTTGATAACAATTTCCTTTCTATAAAGGACCTTTTGATTGAAGGCTGAAGTCCTGAATGAAATTTTATGGCTTTTTTTTATCTCCAGGTGTGTGACCCTTTGGCAAATAAAACACTGACAGTTCACTTTGTAAAGGTGAAATGCTGCTTTCACTACTGAAAATCCTTCTGGTTCTTTTTTTGGTGCTGTTTTTACTATGCCATCATTTCAAAAACATCCTGTAGCTTAATTTTTGGCCAATTCCTTCCTGACCAAAAGGCCTGGAAGTGTTCCTGGACAGGGTTTGGAGTACCCTGGGACAGTGGATGGTGTCCCTGCCATGGCAGGGATGGGATTTTAGGTTCTTTCCAACCCAAACCACTCTGGGATTCTGTGACCTAACACACCTAGATGAAATAACTTTCAGATTTGCAGTGCTCCATGTATTAAATCACATTTGTTTGTGTGTATTTTCAGGTGTTTTTGTGGCCTCTCAGCAGAGAGAGCTTGGGAATTTTGAGATGCTTTCACTAGGCCTGGGTTGAGGTGGCAGCACTTAGAAGTGTCTCTGAGAGCAAGTTTCTTCCCTGAGCTCAGCTTTTATGTTTCATTTAAGCATATTTCATCAAAATTGATCTGTCTTTCTCCTTTAAATGGGACCAGACTAATTCTCCATTGAATGGCTCAGCTGCAGCAGAGTAGCTGAGGAAGGACATGGCTTGGGAAGTTGTGCTTGTCCTTTGATGTGGGCCAGCACTTTTCCTGCTGGATTTGGTCCACAAGGATGAAGGCAGAGGTGTAGGGAATATTTGGATTAGAAATTGTGTTTTCTGCTGTAATTGTGGCAGCAGAATGTTTGTGGCATGAGAAGGATGAGGAGTTCTGCTCTGACTTCATTCAGGCCTGAACATGGGTTGGACAGAGCTGAGATCAAAGGAATGGGGTGGGATTGAATTTGGAGGTGACAGAGTTGAATTAAGGACCGGTGACAGGTGAATTTTTGTGTGTGTGATGCTCTTTTAACACAGTGTAAAACAACACTGAAAGCACCAACCAAACCATACACCTTGTCCAGAGCTCTTGGAGGAGCTCAGGGATGTGTGAGAGCTGTGCCAGTTAGTGAGGAGAAGGCCTAGGTGGAAAAAATAATCTGCAAAAGAGCAAGAAATTAAAACAAGAAACAGGAACAAGAAATTAAAATAAGAAGCAGGAGCGGTTCTCAGAGAATCTGAAAGGTTGAAAACAGTGAGGGTGAGGGAGTGGTTTGAGAAAAGGTCACTGCTGTGATGGGATCTGTGTGAGAGGCTGGCGAGGAGAAACTCCACAGATTTTGTAAATTGCAGGATTAGTGAACACATAAACACGAGGTTCAAGTCCTGTGAAATTTACAATGAAAGAAACTAAAAGAGTTGCCCAGAGAAGCTGTGGCTGCCCCTGAAGGTCCCAGGCCAGGTTGGACAGGGCTTGGAGCCACCTGGGACAGTGGAAGGTGTCCCTGCCATGGCTGGGGGGTCTTCAAGGTCCCTCCCAAACAAAACCATTCTGGGTTTCTGTGAAAATCCTGCTGGTTTTCTGGAAGGGGAAACCCTACAGGGTTAGGAAAAAAAATGAGGGAAAATTTCAACATGGGGGTGAAGGAGTAAGGAATTCTGGAGTTGGCCTGGAGAACATGGAAGAAGGGAGTGAGATCAGGAGGAGAGCACAGAAAAATGACCCCTGTAGTGGGGAAGGGAGGAGTTGAAGCCATGCAAGGGCACAATAACCTTTGCTGTCACCTTGTTCATTAGTGGCAGGTCTGAGGTGTGCACTGAGACAATCTTGCTCTTTATTTTGGAAGATATTCCAGGAACCTCTTGTCCCAAGTGTTTGTGTGTGCTGGCGGAGCTGGGGAGCACAGCAGGGTTTTCAGGAGAGCACGCTCAGAGTGTGAGGGTGGCATTGTGCAAAAGCCTTGTGGCTTTTTGGGGATGGGCTGGGAGCACACACTCACTTTTGGGAGGTGCTCATGGTTGGTCATGTGGCTCAGGAATTGTTCTTTTGTGGTTTTTAAAAAGTGCAGGTGTCCCTGGGGGGGTAAAGAGCTGATAAAGGACAAACTCAGTGGTTCCAGCAGCAAATGCCACTGGTGGAAGTGCTTCAGAGCACTGGATTGCAGTTGAGTGAACTGATTTAATGGATAAGAATTAAATAAAAATACAATTCTAACTTTAAAACTGCAGCCCATTTCATGTTTTGACAGTCTAAGTTTGGGTTTTTTTTGATGAGTTCTTCCTGCTTGACATGGCCTGTAAAGTGAGCTTTAGGATCTTGGCTTGGACCATCAGGATCAGGTCTGTGGAAATGGTAATTAAACTGTTACCTTAAAGCAGGAAAATCCTTCCTGACAAAATTATGTCCTGGAGCCAGGCTAGGAGAGAGCTGGGAATGCTCCCCTGGAGAGGAGAAAATCCAGGGAGAGCTCAGAGCCCCTGGCAGGGCCTGAAGGGGCTCCAGGAGAGCTGGAGAGGGACTGGGGACAAGGGATGGAGGGACAGGAGTCAGGGAATGGCTCCCAGTGCCAGAGGGCAGGGATGGATGGGAGATTGGGAATTGGGAATTCCTGGCTGGGCTGGAATTGCCAGAGCAGCTGTGGCTGCCCCTGGATCCCTGGCAGTGCTTGGAGCACCCTGGGATAGTGGGAGGTGTTCCTGCCATGGCAGGGGGTGGAGCAAAATTATTTTGAATTTCCCTCCCAAGCCAAACATTTTGTGATTCTGTATTTTGGGATGATTTGCAGTTGATGACTTGGAGCATGTTCATGACTTTTTGTGGGGTTCCTTCTGTGTTTGACTGGAACCAGCCCCACAGAGCAGCCTCTCATTCCTCATTGCTGGATTCATAGTGTGAAATGATCAAAAACAGTTCAGGGAAAAACACTCTTAGGCTGTTGCTGGAATACTTGAGGCAGTCTTGGTAAATCAGAGGCAATTCCATGTTTGCAGCAGAGAAAAAACATCTATTCCTGCCTCTGGGATCCAGCAGTGGAGCCAGCACTGGGGCTCACAGGTTGGGCTGCTCTGGAAGGAAAATCCCGCCTGTGTCAGTGGGACTGAAACTCAAATGTAAATTGCATCTGGAATTTACAAATTGCTTCAATGGAGCAACTGGGAGTTACTGGATGAGCCAGCAAAATGATGATTTTCACTGCTCAGTGAGTGAAATCTCTGTTCAGCTCAGGCTCTGTGTACCTCTGAAGGTTCCTGAGGCTTCACCCTTGAACTCCTCTGCAGGATTTTCCCTTCTGGCAGAGCAGGACAGGTCACACCTGGTTGTGGTTGGGCAAAGGAGGTCACCAGGCTGAGATCAAACAAATGGTTCTGTTGATTTAAGAGTCAGTCACCTGCTGTGTTGTGAAATAAAGTGGAAGAGAGCTACAAAGGTGTGCGATGTTAAACTTTTTTTTTTAAAGTTTTAAGTGTGTTACGTTAGGTAGCAAACATGAAATAATGCAATTTTAGTTTGGGGCTGTTTTACAACATCACCATCCTCACAGACAAGAATTTCTTCCACATATCTAACCTAAATTCCATTTTTTTTCTGTTTGAACTCTTATCTCCTTGTCCTACCCCTAAAATTCCTAATGAAATATACCCAGAACATGATTTTAGGCTTGATACAATAGGAATGGATAACAAATTTTTTTAAACATTCTGTAACCGCACCCTTGTTATTATTCTGGAAAATATTTTTGTGTATTTATTGATTTAGTTAGGCACTGCCACAGGTTGCCCAGAGAAGTGTTTCAGGCCAGGTCCTTGGTAAATCTATAAGCCCTTCATTATTTAACTTAATATAAAACTTCCAGTTTTATAAAAGAAAAGTTAACTTTTAACTATAACTGAAAAGTTAATATAAAACTTTCAGGTTTTTTTGGGGCTGCCACATTTGCAGCCCCAAAGTTGCCTTCAGCTTGTGCAGGTATTATTCTCACATGTTGCAAATTGTTTGCCACTGTAATAAGAAGGAAATCAAATTTAAGGAAATGTTACAGCACCAAAAAAAAATCAGGAATCTGAAATTACTACACTGAAAAACATCTCAGCCTGGTGGTGTTTTATAAGCTTGTGTTTCTTGCCTCACTTCTTGGTTTTGGGCCTGGAGAGCTGGGAGTTGTCAATTTGAGCAAAGCACCAGCTTTAATTTAAATTTCTGAGCCTCTGAATATTCTATTAACCTTTTAGATCTCATTTGTGGGTAAATCATCATAAGTGTCTTGGGGCTGATGGCTGCAGAGTGCCAGGAGTGCCTGGGCTGGGCCAGCACTGAGTTCTTATCTCTGAATTATCTCACTTGGAATCAAGGCAGGTCCTGAAAAAGGCTCCTTTGGGCTGTGCAAAATTGAAATTTAAGGCTATGCCCTGTCCAGCGGTGTGGTGGCAGGAAATGAATGATGGAATTTTTATTTTAGAAGGGAAATTCTGCTCAGTTATGACTTTATTGTGATGGATTAGCCAGGTTTTTATTCCAATTTCTATTACATGTGAGGAGTAGCTGGGTTATACACATACACTACACACATGCTGTAGTTTTTAGGTTGCCTACAGTTTTTATTTTAACATAATTCTCATTATTCAGAGGATTTTTGTGATTATCATAATGCAAATCACTCATGTTCTTATCACACCATTAATTACAGCACTTGTATTCTTTTATTCTTTGAATTTTCAGGGGGGAAAAAAAGACCCATTTGTGCAAAAATAAATAAATCCTTTGTTGCAGAGTAAATCTCTTAAACTGATTTCCTCCAGAAGTGGTAAAATACGTGTGACTAATTAAAATTAAGTGGTTTTCATCTACTTTAAATCTCCACCATTCAGATTTATTTAGAAATTCTTTTATGAATAAACCATGGAAGTGTATAACCAGTCAAATATGTTGATATCTCTCAGTCTGAAGCACTGCCAGCTGCAGATTACATGGTGTAAGACTTAAGGCAGTAAAGAAATCAAGGCAAATCCTTTCCTAGGGATTGAGATTGTAGGGATAAGGATAAATAACACTTCATATTATAGATTTGGAATTCTGTATTGACAAAAAATAAATTAAAGTACAACATGATGTAATTCCAGTGTCTAACTCTTCCATTAAACAAAAGTAACTGAAAGAATGGAGATTAAGCTTTCTGAAATATCTGAGTATGCAAGACATGAATGAATTTATTGAAGGTGGATAAGTGAGTGGTAAAATATTGGTGAAATTGGGTGCTGAGATGGCAATTCCTGGTTTATCACTTTTTAATGCTCTTTACTGTCATGAGTTTGCATCAAATCTTGTGGACTAAACCTGGGAGTTTTTCAGTGACAGCCCTGTGCAGGATTAAACAGAGGAGCTGTGGTTAGGAACCTGTTCCCAGAGTCACAGATTTCACTGAAAAATCCCTTTTTTGTGTGTGAAATGATTTCCCCATCCCATCCAGATTATTGCATGGAATTACCACGGATGCACTTCCCTGTCTTCATTAACTGAAGTCTCACTTGCTTTTGGAGCTGGTGGCCTTTAGAAATTTGGTTGTTGTTGGTTTTCTCAGCTTTTACAGAGATGGGGTAACTGAGAGGTGTTTTAAAAGATTTTATTCCATTATCAGTCTTGATGAAGAGTGAGACACAAGAGATGTAAAACTCAATGCTGTTTTATCAGAAGCTCGCTTATTTCTTGGTCACAATACCTTACCAATGTTTTTTAGCCTATTAACTTTTCTACACAATGTTATTACTTCTAACACCAATCACCTGTGTTTTTATCCCATGTGGTCCTAGTACAATGCATCTTTCACAGTTCTAATTTTCTAAAATACCTGGTTTTTTTGCAAGGCCATTATTTTGAAACATGTTGAAACTTGTTTTTCTAGTTCAGTCTCTCAGCAAGTTGTGATAGAATTGGAGGCGGTCAGGGAGTCTTGGGATGGTTTGGGTTGGAAGGGACCTTAAATCCCATCCAGTGCCAAAATGTGATTTTGTGTGCTGTGATCCCGGATTTGATGCTCTCAGCTCTGCAGGGCTGTGTTCAGGTTTCTGAAATGTCATTTTCTGCCTTCCTCCTCCTCCTCCTGCCCTTCCAGGTGCTTTTCTCTTGAGGTTTTCCTGTAGCTCAGGGTTCAAACCTGCCCCCCCTCAGCTTGTGATGGGAAATAAAAGCAGTTTGTGGTTCAGGCTGGTTTGGCTGCTCTGAGAGTGTGCAACTGCTTAAAGAAATAGGAAAAATAAAAAAATTCCTTGTTCCCCCCAAAATCCCACAGAGCTGGAAAACAGAACAGAACTACCCCACTCTGTTTTTCAAACCTCCATAACTGTCTTTGGATCTAAAAAGAATTTATATTTGCGTATTAACACCCTTTCCAAAGTCTAATATCATATTTATTCCCAAACTCAAGTGTTCTGCAGAGATTTCATGTGAAAATTTTTCTCATTTCAAACAGTTTTTCCTGGCTGAGCCTTTCTGGGAAGGGCTCAGGTTCTGTTTGAGAGCTGCTGTTGAGTGCTCTGGACTGTTCTTGTAAAGAACCACTCTGGGAAAGTTTCTCTCAGGCAAAAAGAGCCTGAAAATATTTACTTTAATACTTGATGGTTAGAATTTTAGCAATCTGTAGGTGGAATTCCCATGTGAAAAACTTGAAGCCCTTCAAAACTGAAAAAGAGGTGTCTTGTATTCACTTAGTTTGGAGTACAAAATAGTATTCATATGATTATTATTTAAAAAAAAAACATATTTCTGCCTGTGGATTCAGTGAATGGAGCCTCATCAGGCTGCTTAGTCAAGAATTAAGGAATTGCTCACAGATTTTCCCAGTGAGGATTAACATCTGACATCGCCCTGTCACTGCTGCAGCCACAATGGGAGCCTTTATGTCCCCTCACATTTCATTTCTTCCTACAGACACAGCTTTGTTTGGCAGGGCAGCCTGGTTGGATCTGTGTGCGCTGAAAAATGTGAATTTCTGACAGGTGTAAAATGTCTGGGGATACAGCAAAGGTTAAGGAAAGAGCCTGGTGTGGTTAACTTTCAGTTCATGAAAAATAAATATTCATCTTTCACCCTGCATTGATGGGTGTAGACTCCCAAATTCATCTAAATTTTCATGAAATATTGAATTTTCTGTGTGACTTGTGCATTTTACAGCCACTCAGAACTTTGGTTTTCCTCATATTTTCAAGGATTAATTTCCTTGAAATTAATTTGAAATTCCCTAGCCCTGTGGGGAGATTATTTTGAGGTGATTTTCCTTTTGTTTTTAGTGACTTGTTGATTCGGTGGTCTGAGGGATGAAAACTTGAGAGGATTTTCGAGGTTCTGAGTGACTTTGGGAGGTGTTTTCTGTTCTCTGTCAGGTTCTCAGCTGGTGTGGGAGTGACTTTGGGCGCAGCCTGTGCTGTGTCTGTGGTGGAGGCAGCACAGAACCAGGAGGGTTTGGGACCAGACCCAAAATCACAGCCCGTGGCTGGGTCACCTCACCCAGCTGTGCTGGCAGATCAGAGAAATCCCTCCTGTGCTCAGTCACTCTGAAATCTGTTCTTCCGTGTTTAATTACACCTGAAATTCATTTACTGTGTGTTTGCATCTATTGTTTCTTTTCCAATTTCTCCTTTCCAGCTTTTTTCTACCCTGTTCCAGATCAGAGCAGATCTTCAAACAGTGAATCATCCTTTTTTTTTTTTTCCCTTTATCTCATTTTTTTTCTAAGCCTTTTTTTGTGGTTGAGTTCTTATTTGCTTTGTGGAGCTAAATCTTTGTGGTCAGTGTAGCACACACAGGATGTTTGGTTTTGGCTGAGTCAGTCTATACAAACATATATATATGTGTGTGTATATATATGTGTATATATATGTATATATATGTATAAATGTATACGTGTGTATATATTAATATATATGTGTGTATGTATATATAAAATATATATGTATATATTTATTTATAAAATATCTATTTACATATATATGTATTATATATACACATATATACAGTGTAGCACACACAGGATGTTTGGTTTTGGCTGAGTCAGTCTATACAAACATATATATATGTGTGTGTATATATGTATATATATTATATGTATAAATGTATACGTGTGTATATTTTAATATGTGTGTGTATGTATATATTAATATATATGTGTGTATGTATATATAAAATATATATGTATATATTTATTTATAAAAGATCCATTTACATATATATACATATATATATACATATATACAGTGTAGCACACACAGGATGTTTGGTTTTGGCTGAGTCAGTCTATACAAACATATATATATGTGTGTGTGTGTATATATGTATATATATTATATGTATAAATGTATACGTGTGTATATATTAATATATATGTGTGTATGTATATATAAAATACGTATGTGTATGTAAGTATAAAATATGTGTATATTTTTATTTATAAAATATCTATTTACATATATATTATATATACATATGTAATATATCTATTTACATATATATATTATATATACATATATACAGTGTAGCACACACAGGATGTTTGGTTTTGGCTGAGTCAGTCTATACAAACATATATATGTGTGTGTATATATATGTGTGTATGTATATATAAAATTTATATGTCTGTGTATGTGCATACAAAATATATATGTATATTTTTATTTATAAAATATCTATTTACATATATGTGTATAAAATTATATAAAATGATATTAAAATTTTATTTAAAATTATCTCGACATTATCTCGACATTATATCTCGATATATATATATATCCCTGTCGATATATATTTTGCTCCCTGTAGTTAGTGTGGGCAATATTTAAGCTCAGTTTGATATAGAATAAACCCCAAGTTATATTTTTTAAGAGATTTTTCTTCTGCCACGTGCACAGCAAATGCTGAGCCCGCACTTTCCTCGTTTGGAGAACTGAAACTGAAACAACAACAGCAGTAACCAAAACCAGCCCTCAGTAAAACACTGAATTTAATTTAAAAAAAAACAACTTCCTTTTTTTAATACCACCATTTATGCTAATTGATGTGTAATTTGGGTTGTTGGAAATGCCCTGGAAGTGTCCAAGGCCAGGCTGGACAGGGCTTTGAGCAGCCTGGGGTAGTGGGAGGTGTCCCTGCCATGGCAGGGGTGGCAATGGATGCATTTTAAGGTCTCTTCCAACCTAGAACATTCTGGAATTCTGTTTTTCTGTCCATCTCTCCCATCCTCACACCCAGCTGGGAAATCTCATTAGCTCAGGTTTGCCGCATTTCCTGCTCTCAGTTTGTGATTTCTTGCTTTAAAAAACCCTCTTTTTTTTTGTATTTTTATTTTTTTTAGAGTCTGAAAAGATCCCTGTCATGCGTGGCCAGTGGTTTATTGATGGGACTTGGCAACCTCTGGAAGAGGAGGAAAGTAATTTAATAGAGCAGGAGCATCTCAACCGCTTCAAAGGCCAGCAGCTGCAGGAGAGCTTTGATATGGAAATATCCAAACCTGTTGATGGGAAGGAGGGTAAGATTGTTTAGATCACTATAATACATTTTTTTTTGGACACTTGAGATATGCTTTTCCTAAGTAACAATGTGATCTGCTTTGGTTTTTTATCCTGGAAATTGGGGAACATCCGTTTGTTCTCCCGTTTTCCAGTGTGGGATTTCCTGCTGCAGCACGTTTGGGGAATGATGTAAAAATGAAAGTTATGGAGAAATATCTTGTTCCCATTGTGTTTCATATCTTCTAATTGTGTTTGAAATCTCATTTCAAACTAAAATCTCTTTATGGGACAAGAGGAGTCAGTGTCCAAAGGCAAACTGGCTGATGGCTCTCTGCAATCCCTCATTCTCTCAGCATCCCTAATTCTGCCTTAAAGGGAGTGGGATCAGTTTTACAAATCACATTCCATTTTCCATTTTGATTCAGGCTGGATTTATCAGTTTCCAGCTGCAGTAAATCTTGGGCATGCATTCTGTTGGGAAGTCCTTACATTTTAATGGGCAGGCTGAGGATGTTCAGGTAGTGTTGCTGAGAATCTTGGTCTGCTGCATGGAAGATTTTCAAAATTACTGAAATTCCTGCTCTATTATTTAATGTACACAGTTGAATTGATTGCTCAGAGCAGGTGTTGCACAGCAAAAAAATCACAATTTTTGGCCTTCACACTTTTGGCTGTCTCTTCCTTGAGCAATCTACAAACCACAAGCTTCAAGTACAGAGAGCTTTCAAGATATTTCAGCAGGGATTTGGTTGTGTTATTCTCTACAAAGAAACTTTATTTTTGAAGTGGAGCTTTGTCCAGAGCAGTCACACAGTGTGGGAATGGCTGTGTTTTGGCCATGACTTCTTATGTGTGGCCACACAAGTAAAGCCTTGTTCGTAAATTGGAAGCCCAGCAATAAATTCTGTAATCACTATAATGAAAACCAAAGTGTCATTTCTTGATTTAGGGAGTTTTTTCAGCATTACAGAGAGTTTCTAACTCTCCTTTAAAACTAGTGAGGACTTTATTAATATATTTTCCTCTATTTGTGCTACTTTAAAAGATTTTTTCACCTGTCCAAGGCTGCAGAAGAATTTTCTGCTAGAACAGCTCTGTCCAAAACGTGCATGAAGTGGTGTGAGCCCTGAGCCACAGCTCTGTGCCTTTGCAGTCATCCTTCTGGAAGGCACTTTTTACCTGTATTTCTGATTTATTGTCCCAGAGGCACAAAGCTCAGGGTTGTTAGTGGCAGGGATTTATGGTTTTTTTACATGGAAAGCAAATCTTTGGGGTTCCTGAGTGCTGCCAGCCTTTGGTAGTTTAATTTTTGAGGGAAGGCTGCAGTGGTAGTTGGGTTCTCCTTATAGGGTAAATCAGAGAGGTCAGGGTTGGGATTTTTTTCAGATAAAGTCTGGACTATGAACAGAAATTTTCGGATTTGATGCTGGATGGACTGGGGAGTGTGATGAGAAAGATATGACCACTGGTATTTATGAAAATTGTAAAAGATCAGAAAAAGAAACTCCAAATTCAGGTGCCAGTGCCTTTTCTAAAACCCAAGTCAGAAAAGAAAAAAGGCAAAACCAAAAAAAACAAAAAGCAAACCCCCCCAAAAAAACCAAAAAAAACCCAAACAAAACCCCAAGCTATGTATGGCATCACTTCAGTGGTATATATGTCAAGTCACAAGCAGGTTCCAACAAGGTTTTTTGGTAATAATAGGAGAGTTGCAGGGCAATTACAGCTGACAATTGCAGTGTGTGAAAAGTGGTTCTGTCATTCTAATTTGCCTCTCAATACCTCTTGGATCCTCTGGCATCCAAAAATGCCATCTGCAGTGGCACTGGGAGAAGCTCTGCAACTGGTGAAATAAACAAAATTAGCTGAATTCAGTTTATAAATTTCTTAAATGCTCCATTTGGCTGTAATTGCATCCTGTATGAAGCAGTTTTTGGTGCCATCAAGGTACCTGTTGTTTATGATCAGTGAAAGCTGAGATAAATCTGGAAATATCCATTGGGAAGCAGTGACTGTTCCCAGTGCTGTGATAAAACCTTGTGAGGGATGAAAAACTGACCAGGCCCTCTGATTCCTCAGCAAAATTAATACAAGGTGCTGTAACAGCCCCTTTGTACCAGGAATTACTCCAGTAATTAAATTTATTAATTGTATTCAATTTATTAATTCTGATTCATTTATTAATCCTGGATTGCAGCATGTTATCAAGGAAATCACCAGGCTTCATCCAGGGTTTTTGGTGGTGATAAGAGGGAAAAATGTCCCATTATTAAACTGTTAATCCCAGCAAACCTTCCTCTGAAAGTGCAGAATTATTCAGGAGGAGGGTCTCCAACCTGCAGCTAACAAATAACATCATTCCCATGCTGATATTTTTGCTATTCTTTACAAAAAAGTTTTTTGTGGTTTTGGGAGCACAAGGAGCTTTAAATGCAGAAGGGATCAGAAGGCACAAGGGAGCAGCAAGCACAGATGACAGGGAGTGATTCCCCAGGCTCTGTTTTCCATGGGGCAGCCTGGAGATCACAACTGTGGTTTGCATTTTGATTTTCATCCTCACAAAGTATTTAATTTCATGCCTTGCAAAACGAGCTTGGTTTATGGTGCCTGATACCAGTGGCTCCTTTTGGTGCCTGATCCCCTTCAGTGCATCAGGTAAATTATTGTTGCAATGGGCAGGGTGCAGAAATGGGGCATTTTATGATCAAAAGGAGCTTGGGCAGCAGATGAAGGGAAGGAATTGTCCCCACTGCTCTGCTGAGACCCCTCTGGAATTCTGTGTCCTGCTCTGGAGCCAGGCTGGGAGAGCTGGGGATGCTCAACAGGAAAGGAGAAGCTCCAGGATTGCTCAGAGACATTTCCAGGACACCAGGACAGCTGGAGAGGGACACCTATGTGGCAGTAAATGATTTTAAAATTTACAGAATGACAGAAGATTTAGAAACTGCCTTTTCTTCATACTTAAACAGACAGTGAGTTCAACACCTATCTGAAGTAGCCCATCAAAGGAAAAACATTTTCCAGAGATTTCTGGCATATCCAGGCTGTTGTCAGATAAAACAAAACCAGTAAAGTTCCTATCATCCATTGCTTCATGGCCTTTTTCAGATATATTCATTTAGTGATGATGGAGTGAAGCTGAAAGCTTTATTTGTGGGATAGGAAGGTATAGGAATGTGATTTTTGTTGATGGAGTGACAAAACTATTTCTTGTCCCCTTAAAAAGGAAATAAGCCCAGAAGTTTCTCTCCTCAATGAGGTGAAAAGACATCTCATAGCACCTGGGGGACTTCACCCCAAACTTAAGGATGGCTAAAGGGACAGGAGCCAAAAAGTCCCACCAGAGCAATTTACTGAAAAAACAAGAGAACAAAGAAACAAATCACTCTCGTGAGGTGTTTTACCAGGGGCCTCTTGCATGTAGATCCGTTTTTCTCTGTAAAGAGCTTTGTTATTTTGCCTTTTATTAAAACCTTTTTGTTCCCAACACTCCCACAGAAGCCATCCTGCTGATTTTATGCCTTAGCTCAGCTACCTTAGACAATCTTGGGTGTGAAATAGATTTCCAAAAGCTTGTGAGAGCTGGCTTGAGGAGACCCATATTTCAGGAAGGTGGGATAGGAACAGATACAGCTCTTGGTATTTGCACAGAGATGCTCAAAATTCAGCTGGAAATCAGCCAAGCAACCTGATTCAAACCTGAAATTGGATCTGACTTTGAAGTTGATGCTGATCTGTGAAGAGGATTGGAGCAGATGAACCCCAGCAGTGCCTCTGCCAAAAAATAGTCTGTGATTCCATGATAGACATAGATAAATAAAAAATCCTGTCAGTTGGAATTAATATTCTAATGCATTGATTTTGAGACAGCAGAACTCTGTTGGGTTTTTTCTTACAGAATTTCAGCGTGTGGTCAAGGCCACAAAACCTCTAAAAATTGCATTTGGAAGAGCTGATTTTTTTTTTTTGTCTTAGCTTTCAAATAGTATTTTCTCACTGTATAAAAAATTCACACAGATTTTTGGCACAGCCAAGTTAACCTGTAGATGGGAAATCCCTGTTCATAGAATTGGAGAGTTGTGCAGGTCAGGAGGGATCTCTGGGGATGCTCCAACCCAACCTCCCTGCTCAGGGTGTTTCCTGTGGGATTTTCAGTCTCTCCAGCAACAGACTCCACAACCTCTCTGAGCAGCCTGTTCAGTATTTTACCACCCTCACCATGAAAAGCAATTTTTCCTCTACTTTCCTTGACTTTCCTGTGTTGGTTCTTCCTGAGGGAAGTAAAAAGCCAGTGCGATATTGCAAATTAAATTATTCTGTGGAATCCCCAGTGCTGTAGCTCTGAGAATTTATTTTGATTTTCCTCCCCCCTGGACAAGTGATGTGCAGCAATAAATACATTTCATTTATACCTGCCCTGAGAGCTGTGGGGACACCTGGGGCAGGTGACACAAGTGTGGGATGTCACTCACTTTGCTGGATCAGGGAGTGCTGAAACCTTGCAGAACAGGGCAAGAACAGGAGATTTTGTCTAATCTAACTTTTAACCATCCTCTTACACTCTTTGGGGGGAAAAAACCCCAGAGTTGTGCTTAAAATGGAGATTTTAGTGCACGTTTAGGAAGGGTCAGTGTGTTCTTCCCTGTACCAAGGAGGGGATGATGCTTTGGGTGACCCTGGTGGCACCATGTCCCACTGCCTCTTACTGATGCTTTTACCTCTGCTGTGATGTCATAACTGCTTGTGAAGAGTGAAAATATTGAGTTTGGGACTTGCTACAAAATCTCTTGGTTTTTTTTGGTTTTTTTTTTTTTTTTTTTAATATATACATTTTAGTTCTTTCTAGAAAATGTGACTTTTTCTTTCTTTTTTTTTTTTTCTAAAAATGGTGATACTAATGAAAAAAAAAATGACACCCCTTTTAAAAATTTTACTTTGAAGCTCAGTGTTTTTACTTTTAGTTCTCTACTACCTCCCTCCCTTCTCCCTCCCTTCTTTGTTCAAATGGAGAGGATATAAGGAGAAATCAGATGCTGCATGTCTTAAGAGAAAGCATTCCCAAGGTACAGTAATTGGAGATTTCTTTTTTTTTTTTGTAGTGCTCCTGGCTTAGGAAGCTTTAAATTCTAGTTTGCTTGTCTCAGTTAAATGTTAGATTTACATGCTTCAGATTTTTTTGAGCTGTATCCATGCAATTTCTTTCCAAGGGGAAGGAAAAAGCATCCTAAAGCTTAGAGGAAAAGTAGAAGCGTTGTGAGGCCTAGAGAGAAGTAGATGCTCATAGTGTCATGCAGTAATTCTTATTAGAATTGTTTGTGGCTGATGAAAACTGTGAATATTTGTTTCTTGCACTCTTTGGTGTGATTTGGCTTATTCAATAAAATAAAAGGGATTTTTTTAGGATTGCAGCAGGCCTGGGGTGAGATTAATTCTGTCAGAGAAGGAATGGAGGGTTCCTTCCAGATAATGTTTTGTTTGCTGCTTTCTTTGGGATAATAATCTTTAATTTTAAGTTCTAATTAATTTTTGCTGCAGCTTTGGAATGGAATGAGTCCCTGCCATGGGCTGGAAAAGGGGAAGCTGTGTGGATTATAGCTCAGGGCTGCTGAGCTGCAGAAAACAGCCCTGACCTTTGCAGCAGCTGAAGTCCTGCAAATTTATTTCAGAAAGTGGGGGGAGATCCTGCAGGAGCCATCAATGATTGCAGGAGGCTCCAGGTTCTTCTCACTGGGCTCTCTCTGCCTCTGCTAAAGCCAGGAGTGATTAAACTTTCACTGACTTGTAAAACCTTTAATTTAAAATGTAAATGCATGTGGTAGGTTTGGAGTTGTTCTTGTCCTGCCTTGTGTTCTTGTAGCTCCTGGGGATGTTGTGAACTCTTGAGAATTTATTTTGACATGCATAAATGTTTGCCTTTTGGCTTCCTTTAATTATTTTTTTATGTGATTGGGTCCAAATGGAAAATGCCAGAAATCTAAATGTTTTGCAGTAAACTTTTTCCTGCCTCTTCTCACACGGTGAACCCAAGTCTGTTAAAGGTGAATCAGTGTAATTCAAGCAATAAGAAAGGAGTTCTGCCTTTTTCTTTTGTAAATTGAAATTCTAAAATTATGTTGTGCATTTGTTTTCCTTTCAAATCATGCTCAGTTGTGGTAATGAATGTGCTCAAATTAAAAAGAAATTGAAATTAGGTGGTTGTGTGACAAATAGTGACAGTGATGAATTGAGAGGTGATGAAGTGCAATGTATAAATGACAGCAATGTGAGACATTTTTAATTGAGAGTAATGGCTCTTTTTTAATGCCTCTTTTTAAAAAAATAAATAAGAAAAGGTTTTTAAATCTACAGGTTTCTGTAGCAGAACCTGAGATTCATTTCAGAAGGAACAACAGCAGCCAAATTATGTTCTCAGCTCCCTGTACCATGTGTCAGGCTTTTGTGTAGCACCTGCTGCTTGCAAGACAGACTAATTTAAAAATCCTTGGGGAAAAAAAAAAGAATGCATGAGAGGTTTTGAGACAGTCTGTATCCCTGCTCTGGTCTCTATCCTGGCTGGAATGACAGTGCCTTTGTCCCTGGAGGCAGAGTCAGCCCTGAGCACTTCAAAGCTGCTTTTCCCTGGATTGATTTGGACCTGAGCACCATCAGACTGTGGGGAGCAAAGATCCACCCCGTGCTTTGCTCTTGGCAGGTGGATGAAAGCATCAAGGAGAGAAGCAGGTATTTAGCTAAAAAAAGGTGTTTAATTGTGAGCAGGAGGTGCTCAGGCTGGGAGGATGTTTCCATGTGCACAACACAGTGCAGGGTTTCTGCTCCTCTGTTATTCTCCATTTTTTTGACTCAAGATGGATCAAAAGCCTCATTGAGATCAGGTTCTGCAAGGCTTCAGGAATATCTGTTCTGTGTTGTTTTAAGGTTCCTTTTTCAGATTTCAACTTTTTAGGGGGATTTTTTTCCCCTCGGGGTTCATCTCTCTTGGTGAAACTGAGTTTGTGTGATAGCAACCACTGATATCTTCAGCTGAAAGAAATCCTTTCCTGATCCCATCTTCCATCTCCAGCAGGGCTGAGCTTTTCACATGCTCACACTGTAGGTGTCTGTATTGGTTGGTGCTCCTGAAAAATGTTTCATTTCTAAGTTCTGGCTACAAAAGAACCCAAAATTTGGCCTCATCTCCAAGGACTTGGCCTTCAATTCCTGACTAAAATCCCAGAGGGGCTTGGGCTGGAAGGGACCTTAAATCCCATCTCATTCCACACCTTCCCAGATTGCTCCAAGCCCCAATGTCCAGCCTGGCTTTGGACACTTCAGGGATCCAGGGGCAGCCACAGCTCCTCTGGGCAACCTCAGGGCCTGCCCACTCTGAGTGAGGAATTTCTTCCTTAAATCTAATCTAAATCTCTCTTCCTTTACTTTAAAACCCTTCCCTCTTGTCCTCTCTCTATCTCGCCATGTAAAAGGTTTTTCTCCCTCTTTTAAAATCCCCCTCCATGTTCTTGGAGTGTGATATTTTCAGGGTCCCCCATGGCAGGAAGGAAATGATGAACCTGACTCCATGTTCTCAGAAGGCTAATTTATTATTTTATGATATTATATCAAAGAATACTATACTAAAACTGTACTAAAGAATAGAGAAAGGATACAGACAGAAGGCTTAACAAGATAATAATGAAAAATCTGTGACTCTCTCCAGAGCCTTGACACAGCTGGCTGTGATTGGTCATTATGTTAAAACAATTCACATGAAACCAATCAAACAATCACCTGTTGGATAAACAATCCCCAAACACATTTCAAAACAGCAAGACACAGGAGAAGCAATCAGGTAATTCTTGTTTTCGTTTTTCTCTGAGGCTTCTCAGCTTCCCATGAGAAGAAATCCTGGTGAAGAGATTTTTCCAGAAAATATGACCGTGGCATTGGAGGCTGCTGCAAGGTCTCCCCACAGCCTTCTCTTCTTCAGAAAAGTGTGCAGGGTTTTTCTGCATCTGGGGAAGATGCACCTACAGAGGGATGTCTGTGGGAATGCTGTCAGTGCCAGGGAGGTGCCACATGGGAACAAATCCCTGAGAAGTCAGGGCCAGAGGAGATTTCTGTCCCTACAGATTTATGGACAGTCAGGTGTCAGTGAAGCTCAGCACCATCCCAGCCTGGTACCCTGGAGAGACCCCTCAGGTGTGGAATTTGTGCTCCTGCAGGATGCAGAGGGATCCAGGGGCAGCCACAGCTTCTCTGGGCAACCTCAGGGCCTCCCCACCCTGAGTGAGGAATTTCTTCCTTAAATCTAATCTAAATCTCTCTTCCTTTAGTTTAAAACCCTTCCCTCTTCTCCTCTTTCTACCTTCCCATGTGTAAAAAGTTTTTCTCCCTTTTTTGGAGTCCAAGTTCTTGGGGTCAGGTCCAGAGGAGATTTCTGTCCCTGTGGATTTATGGACAGTCAGGTGTCAGTGAAGCTCAGCACCATCCCAGCCTGGTACCCTGCAGAGACCCCTCAGGTGTGGAATTTGTGCTCCTGGAGGATGAGCACGAAGAGATTCATTCCCCTGTGCCTGTGCTGCTGCCTCATCTGCATTCTGCCCTGGGCTCCCTCAGCCAGGCTGTGGCCCGCCCTGGTGGCTCCCTGACACCTGGGACACCCTGAGCTGCCACTCTGAGCCCTCTGGAACCTCTCAGCACAGTCCTTCTGTCAGTCCTGTCCTCTCCTCATCCTCACAAAACATCATTTTCCCTTCCTCAGGCTCAGCTTCACACCAGCACTGTCAGTCTGTAAAATCCCATGCCTGCAAAGCACACTTAGAATATTTTATTTTAATTTTTTTTTTGGGATGTTTCTTTTCAGACTGCTGTCAAATCCTCCCCAAAGACACATTTTTGTGTTCCCTGTCTCACTGTGAGCACCCCCTGGGGCTGTCAGCAGCAGAAGCTCCTTTTGGTTGAACTCTCAAGGGTTTTAATAATCCCCTCACTGTCAAATAATCACAGAATCAAATCCCTGAAAGATTTAGGCTGGAAGGGGCCTTAAAGCTCATCCAGTGCCACCCCTGCCATGGGCAGGGACACCTTCCAGGCTGCTCCAAGCCCTGGCCTTGGACACTGCCAGGGATCCAGGGGCAGCCACAGCTGCTCTGGGCACCTGAGCCAGGGTCTGCCCACCCTCACAGGCAGAATTTCTGCCCAATATCCAACCTAAACCTGCTCTTTTCCAGTTAAAATCTATTCCCTGGCTCCCATCCCTCCATCCCTTGTCTCCAGTTCCTCTCCAGCTCTCCTGGAGCCCCTTCAGGCCTTGGAACAGGCTCTGTGTTGAGTTTTATCTTCAGGGTCATCACAAGATGGTGTTTCTTGTTGAGACTCAGATGTTTATCAGTTCTTATCTCTCTCCCAGTCTCACAAACCCTGAGTTCTGCAGCACTTCTCTCTAACAAACTAAAAATGGAGCCCCAGCTCTCTCTCTCCAAGGCCTTTTAAGGATAAACTTAAGAATTAAGTGTCCAATTAATTAAGGTGTCCAATTAAGAAATGACACCTCAATTATTTTCACTTTTAACCCAATAACCAACCATCTATGGCTGCAATGGGGACTTTTTTATCCAATTACACAAAACCACCCAAATGCATGTAGAAGGTGAAGAAGAAGGAGTAGTCTCCACCCTCAAACCTCCATCTTGTTTTTTATATACTGCTATATTCTAAACCCTTAAACTCTGAGTTTCCCACCCTGTGATATCACACACTTCTGTCCAAACCCCACACCCACAATCCCAGCTCTGTCATTCCATTCTGGAAGCTTCTCCACTCCTCAGGTCAGTGCAGTGTTCTCCTGGGGGTCAGAGCCTGGCAGCACAGAAAGTCTGGAATTCTCTGCAATTCCCAGGGTTCCAACAGCTCTGAGCTCACCATGGATCCTTTTTTTCTCCAGCCTGGGCCCCCCCAGCTCTGTGCTGGTGACATTTCTCTGGATGGTGACATTTCTCTGGGCATATTGGGCCTGCAGACACACATGGCTGGGTCCTGTTGATCTTCTCCTCCCCCAGCACCCCCAAATCCTCCTCCCTGGGGCTCCTCTCATTCCATTCTCCTTCCAGCCTCAATTTGTGCTTGGGACTGCCCTGACCCACATGCAGAACCTCACACTTGGCCTGCTGAACTTCATTTGAAATACTTTGGTGCTTCCACATCTTGTTGTTGATGCTGATGTTCCTCCATGTCCATGAACAGAATAAATGAGGAATTTTTTCTTCCCAAGTGGGAGTAATTAATGCAGGGTAGGGAAAAGCTGCTTGTTCCTTTATGTTCCTTCAAATAGAGATGCTGGACTCGATTCCAGAAGGAATTTGAGGATCGCTCCACCACAAATTGCTCTTTTTCTAGATATTCAACCTCATCTCTTCCTCTTCTTTTTATGGATGTTGAACACAACACCCTCCAAAGGCATCAAACTCCCACCCCTCCTCTGCCAGCTTCCCCAGCATCATTCTCTCAGGGGGATTTTGCAGAATGCAGATGGAACAATTCCTGGTCAGACCATCTCTACTCTTCAAAGCCAGGCTTATTTCTTCTTTCTTCCCGCTCTTCTAGTGGAAAACAACGATGTAATTCCAGTTCTTTTGGTGAATCAGTTGTTTACCACAACACAAATGCTAATCCTCTCTTAATCCCCATGCTCCTTACAGATTTTGTTTAGTTTTTCATCAGTCTGTGTCAAGTCTGTCTGCTTTGGCAAAGAAACAAAAAATTTTGCTGGAGAAAGGTCACAACATCTGCCTGAGCCTGGCTGGGTTGTGCTGTAGCAGAGTTAAAATTGGAAATTGTGATGGCTCAGGCTTTCTCAGAATGTTTTTAGGAGAGTATAAAAAATTCATTTGGGTGATTCAAGGAGGAGACAGGGTAGAGCTTTGCTTGCTGTGGAAGAAAACAACCCCAAACCAGCCCCTCTGGGTGTTTTCCATGACTTTGAACTTCCCAGCAAGAGCAGTGACAGATAAATCACCATTTCTTTGGTCACAGAGCTATTGCTGTTGTCAGCTCTGCAGATGTTTTACACCCCATGTTCAACAAGACCTCAGCAGCGAATTTTGGTGAAATCCAAATCCTTGTAACCCAGCTTGGCTCCTGCAAGCCTCCAAGCCTGGGATGATTTGGATTTGCATCACAACGTGCCTGTTGTTTAATCCTGACAGTCAGGCTGTGTGTCATGAGGTCGGGCTCGGAGCTCAATCAGCTCCAAATCTGGAAAAACACAATCAGTGCACAGCAAAAAAAAACCCAACCACCAGAGCTCTTAGTGGCTTTTCAAAGAGCTGCATTCTGTTCTGTGCCAGAAATTGCCCATTCAGAGGCTCACTGAGCTGCATTTCCAGCCCTGAGATATTTCTGAAAGGGGAGAAATGCAAGGGAGCCTCTGTGTTAGAGCAGAGCATGGCAGAGAGGGCTGAAATTCCACTTTTTGGTGATGGAAATTCCTGGGGCAGCCACCTGCTCATCACACCCACCTCTAGTGTTTCAGGATCCATCACCCTGCCCCCTTTAAAGGAATATTTTGGCTTATTCCCACCCCAAAATGAGAGTGGGAGGGGAATTTTGTGGTGGTCTTCAAACTTCTGCTTGTCCTGCTCAGGTTAAACCCAAAAAATTCCTCAAGGAAAGTGTAAAACTTCCTCAAGGTAAGAAATAACACAAATTTAGGCATAATGGAGCTCTAGATTTTAATTTTAACCTGTCTGTAAATCACCCTTCTTCCTCTCTTTGTTTCTGGTTTTTTTTTTCCCTCTTCCCCACCTAAATTCAATTTATTTATTCCTTTTTGCTGCAGCCATTCACAGCCTAAAGCTGAGCCGTAACCATGTGGACTGGCACAGTGTGGATGAGGTGTATCTGTACAGTGATGCCACAACATCCAAAATTGCAAGGACTGTCACACAAAAATTGGGGTTTTCCAAAGGTAAATCTTTCCCAAACTTTGTAAAGAATGTTGTAAATGCCAGCATTTGAAGTTTAACTCCAAAAGGTTTTAATGTGAGTACCCCACTTTGGCCATTGCATTTTTTTGCTTTATATGAGTATTCAGAGTCCTTAGCTTGTGAAAATAATTGTAATTAGATGTTAATATTTTTAAATTTTATTCCATTTGGATGTGAACATTTTACATTTTTTTTATTTAGATTACATATTTGATTTATTATATTTTAATTTTATATTTATTTTTATTTAATTTTAAATTAAAAATTATAATTTAATTTTATTTTGATGGGTTTGGATACAGCAGTTAGCCCTACATAGCAAATACATGAAAATATTGCAGTGGCAGAGGCCAGAATCTAAAATTAGAATTAAATTAGAATTCAATGTAAAATTAGGATTATTCCTTTAGAATTAAATTAGAATTCAATGTAAAATTAGGATTATTCCTTTAGAATTAAATTAGAATTCAATGTAAAATTAGGATTATTCCTGTAATAATATAAGGATTACAGTTCCTTTTGCAACCTTAATTTTACTGCTGGGTACTTAGATATTGTGATGCATTCTTTAAATACTTGACCATACCTTCCCTCTCCCCAACCTTTTTTTCTGTTCATAAACCTCCATCCAGCCTTTTTTTCTGTTCATAAAACAAAAGTATGAACTGACAGGAAAGGGCATTTAGACAGAAATTATTTCCAGCAGAAATTCAGGCTCATTTAAACTCAACACTCCCAGTCAGGCAGCAAAGCTGAGATGGTTGAAGAGAGGGAGGAGTCTCTCAAGGAAAAAGCAAATTATTTCCATCCTAGAAAATGGGAATTTGTCCTCTGCAGGACACCAGAGCAAGAACCTGCACATCTGGTTTGTTCCTTGAGCAGACAAGGTCAGGTCACAGCTCTGACTTTATTCTGCATCCTCTGCCCTGTAATTAATGCCCTCTTATCCCCCAGGACTCCTGGGTGAACACTTAATTAATGTTTCCTAAAATAATAATATAATTCAATGCTTCAGTTCCAGAAGAAATGAAGTAATTTATCCAGAACACCTTGGGGATAATGTGTAATAAATAATGAGATCTGTCCCAAACAATTTGTGGAGGAGAAATGTCAAAGAGAAACTCACTTGATAAATAAAACCTGTCTTGGGTAAAAAAAATGCCCTCAGTGGTTTTGGGGTGTTTTCCTCCTCTTTAAAACCAAAATAAGCTGTTAGTTCCAGTTCTGGAGGCCAGCACTGGTGCCTGCTGTGGTCCCCTGAGTGTCACTAGAGGGGGATGGAGGCACATTGTGCCCGTGGGTTTGCCAGCACAGCAAGGGAGAAAATGCCCAATTTACCCTGGGGAACTGGGTTTGGGTTTGGTCACTGAGCTGAAGAACAAGGGGGGAATTTCAGGTTGGATCAGCTCAAAATAATGCAAGTTTCCCTATCAAAATGATACATTTTAAAGGTTTTCCACCAGCTCTTTTAATTGGGGTGGATAAAGTGACAACGTTTAATCACTTGTGTGGTCAGGTCATTTCCATGGTCTTTCCATGCTGTGGGAGTAAGGGGGAGACAGAAGGAATTTCATTGATGGAGACACCCAGGAGAAGGATTCTGTGTTGTAGAAGTGGGTGCACAGTTACACAACTGTTTTCTGTTCTCCAAAACATGCCTGAAATTAATTCCCTTTGCAGTGGAAGTGGCTATTCATATCACCTGGCTGCTCAAATCTTCCAGGGCTGTAAAAGTACCTAGATTTAAAAATATTGGCACTTTTATTATGGCAAAATATACTTAATTGGAGGGGGTTTTATTTGCCATCAGGTGCAGAATCCTGGAATTCCTTGGTTTGTGATAAGGCAGTGTATTAGCTTTAAAATAAATCTCTTTTGGATGACTTTGTCCTGTACACACATATTTAAAAATAGATGCTAATCCTTTAATTTTATGATTCTCTATTATATAATCTGATTTTCGACGTGCTGGCCTGAGAAAAGCCAAGTTTCTGTCAGCAGAGGGGAACACTACACCTGGCAGAGTGTCTCTGATGTGGGATAATGTTCTTTCTGCAGCTTCAAGCAGTGGGACAAGGCTACACAGGGGCTATGTAGAAGAAGCCACGTTAGAGGACAAGCCACCCCAGACCAGCCACATTGTGTTTGTTGTGCATGGCATTGGGCAGAAAATGGACCAAGGAAGGATCATCAAAAACACAGCCATGTGAGTGCTTTGGGGTGTGTGAAACAGCTTTAATGTGAGTGACAGCAGAGCCTTTGGTTTGGGCTGAGTCTTTGCCTGCTTTCCTTCTCCTCCTCTCCTCCTGAGTCATTATTCTTTGTGTTGTGGGTACACTGATTTTTATGTCAATTGGAATGTATGGATTTAGGGAGAACTGTGAGCCAGAAGAGCAAAGGTTTATTCTGATTTTATCACCAGCACTTGTGACTTTTGGGGAAATGGTGTAGAGGATGTAGCCTCAAATTTCAGCAGGTTCAGCTTGGACATCAGCAGGAATTTCTCCATGGAATGGTTGTTGAGCATTGGAAGGGGCTGCCCAGGGAGGTTTGTATTTGCTGGGAATGTCCCCATAAAGGCAGGAATGATGAATCTGACTCCATGTTCTCAGAAGGCTCATTTATTACTGTATACTGTATATATTATACTGTATATATTATAGAATAGTATAGTAAAGAATACTAAACTAAACTATATTAAAGAACACAGAAAAGTTACTTACTCAATGCTAAAAATATAATAATGAAAACTCCAGACTCTTTCCAGAGTCTTGACCCAGCTTGGCCCTGATTGGCCATTGAGTCAGAACAATTCAGAATCCCATGGAACAATCACCTGTGGGTAAACAATCTCCAAACACATTCCACATGTGAGCACAACACAGGAGAAGCAAATGAGATAAGAATTGTTTTCATTTTCTCTGAGGCTCCTCAGCTTATAATACTGTATTATATTAAAGAATACTATATTAAACTATACTAAAGAGTACAGAAAAGATACTTACACAGTGCTAAAAAGCTAATAATGAAAATTCATTACTGTTTCCGGAGCCCCACCACAGCTTGGCCAATATTGGCCAAAGAGTCAAAACAACTCACAGCAGAAAATAATGAAACAATCTGTAAACACATTCCACATGTGAGCACGACACAGGAGAAGCAAATGAAATAAGGATTGTTTTCCTTTACTCTGAGGCTCCTCAGCTTCCCAGGAGAAAATCCTGAGCAAAGGGATTTTTCCAGGGAATGTGAATGCCACACTGGGAGGTTTGGAGTCCTCATCCTTGGAGGTGTCCAAGGAGGTGGCACTCAGTGCTCTGGGCTGGAGACTGTTAGGAAAATTAATCCACAAACACCAGAGGTTTGTGTCCAAAAAGGAGACAGAGGAGTCCTTTGAATTTATTCAAATAAAGGGAGAGGCCGTGGGGCATTCCCCTGGGATCTCTCAGATTTTTGGAGGACACAGCCTCCTTTTTATCCAAATTTCCCAGCCTCATTTCCCTTCTCTCTTTCCCCATTTCTGAGGTCCTTGAGATGTTCAGACTTCCCAAAACACCTGATACCAGAGATCCCCCCCTAATGTACAACCCTCCCTTTTAATTTTTAATTCTTACAGAATTTAGGGGTTTTTCTTTCCTGTTGCTTCTTTCATCTTTCAATGTCTAATTTCATTTACCAGCAAACCTAAAGTTTATTTGTAAAGCAAATATCTTTTTCCATTCATCAATCAGTGGAGAATCCTTCCCCTGGTTTCTTTTATCTCCCAGTGCTGGTTTTATCTACCAGCAGACCCACAGCTTGTTTGGAAAGACAAATCCACTATTCCTCTCAGGACAAGGTAGGAATTGAACTTACTGACTTTTGAAAGGATTCTGTGTGAAATCCTGGCTCCTGTGGTTGGTGGCCTTGCTGAGCAGGGAGAGGTTCCTCATTTGGGGAATGTTGTTCCTCAGTGGTACCTGGGTGAATTCAGCAGCAGCTGGGAAGGAACTGAGCAGAACATTTTTGATTAAGTGGCATGGGAAAGTTAATTTTAGAGTGGAATCTCTCAGAGCTGGGTGTTGGGATGGTGGGCAAGCAAATTGCATCCTGTAAAAGAGGGGGAATGGGGAGACACAGGAATGTTGTCATTCCCAGCAGGACAGGAGCCTTCCATGGATGAAGCTCTTGCTGTGAGGCTGCTCATGGAGTTCTGTGCACAGAGCCTGGCTGAAAGGCAAAATGTGACCAAAAAGGCTGTGGAATCTCTTCACTGAATGTCTTTTGGTTTGCAGATGGCTCTTGGGAATGATGTTTCCCAGAGCTGTGGCTGCTCCATTCCTGGCAGTGTTCGAGGCCAGGTTTGGGCCCTGTGTCATCCTCACTCATGCCAGGGGTTGGAACTTCTTGATCTTTTAAGTCCTTTCCAACCCAAAGCAATCTGTGATTTTATGCACTTGAAAAAATTATTTTTAATCTTAGAAAAATCACCAAGTCCTGATGGCAGCTGTGTGGGGGACAAGGTGGCACTGAGGAATCCCTCATTAACCGGAAGAGGAGGCTCAGAAGGTGTTAATTACAGATCTGGATGGCTCAATAGCTGTGTCCCAAATAGCTCCAGGTTCCCTCAGCACTGACAAACCCAGTGGCTGCTGTGGGAAGAGCTGGGATTGCAGGGATTTTGTGGTGGGAGCTTTGTCACTCTGTGCCATGGTGTCATCAGCCTCTTGTGTCCCCACAGCTCTTGGTGCCACTCCAGCCTCCTCTATGGTGCCAGGGTAAACCTTTTGATGTCACTTGTGTGTCATTTGTCACCTCAGAGCCCCAACCTGCAGCTCCCCACCCCTTTCCTGCCACTTCACTGCTCGGTTATTCACTTTGTTTAAGAGCCAGCAATGCAAAGCTGAGAGAAAAAGGATCCACAGCCCTTGGCTCAAAGTTAGTCACCAAAATCAATGTAAAAACTTCAGGTTTTGTGGGATGGAATTACACAGAATGCACATAGCCTCAGTGTAAGCTGCTCTTTTAACAATGACCAGAAATAAAGCTTCAGCCTTGGAATCATTAAATTTTTCTGCTTTATCTTTCTCCCTCCTCCATTTTCCATAGATAGAGGGTGGATTAACTTCAGCTCAGGTCACAGTGCAGAGATGTTCATTCATTCCATAAGTCCTGCTCTAATTGGCAGCCCTGCATATGAAATACTTTCTCAAAAAGGGACACAAGACTTTATGTTCTTCAATAAGTCTCACTCACATCCTCAAGAAATACCAGACAGCACTGCATAGCCTTTTAAAATGCTAATTATTGGCATAAATTGTGCATTCTGCACAAAATTTGCAAATTAAAGCATCATTTCAGATTGAAGTATCTTTATTTTTTCTTCCCCTTTTTTTTTTTTTTTTTTTCAAATAACAACTTAAAACTTATCAGCGAGGAACATCCCATATGTTGCAGGGAGAGATTTCAGAAGGAATGTCTGCCAAGCTCTCACAAGCCATGCTGGCACTTTCTGTTAGCACCTCCATCCATGATATTTGTGTGCTGTTTGGTTTTTGGGGTGGTTTTTTTTACAAGCTTTTCCATTAGGGACACACTGGTGCCTTTTGAAAAAGAAAATTAATAAGGAAAAGTATTTTTTGACCATTCAAGGAGAGAAGATGTCAGGGTTTTTTTCCTTTTAAATACACATTTTTTAGTAGCAAACCTGCAGCTGGACCCCACCAGAGCTCATTTGACCCATTCTGTCCTCAGGTTCCCACCTTGAGCAGAAGCTGGTGCAGCTCCCAGGGTGCTGCTGCATCATTAGGCAGATCCTGCTGGTTACAGAGCTGAAAACAGAGCCCTCTTGTCCAGGGAAATTCCAAATTATCCCTGCTAATTTCATTAAGGACAGCAGCTCAACCTCCTCGTTAGCCTGGCTGGATGCTGTGGTTGCAGGGTGTCCTGTGAGGAGGTAAATGGAAAAGATGCATCTTGTGGATGCTTGGATGAGCAGCTCTGTGGTGGATGTGACATAATTTTATTTTTTCTGTGGTAGTTAAACACATTTATTATCTAAATGTAGCACAGCAGCTGGTGCAACAAGCTGCTCCTGTCAGCTCTGATGTTCCCTGGGACTCTTGGGAAGAGACAGCCCCTGCTCCAGGCTGGAGCAGGGATTCAGCTGCCCCAGCAGGAGCTCTGAGCTCTCTTGGTACCACAGGGATGCTTCTTTAAGGGAGAAGGCTTTATAATCTGTATTTCTGCCCCATACAAAGGAAGGTTTTATGGCAGAACGTACTTAATTGGAGGGGGGTTTTATTTGCCATAGAATCCTGGAATTCCTTGGTTTGTGATGAGGCAGAGTGTTGGCTTTAAAATAAATCTCTTTGGGATGTCTTTGTACTGTACACACTCACATATTATTATTTGGAATGATTTTTTCCATGGAAGTTGATCTGTGGTTTTGTTGAATTTATGGGTGAATGGGAGGGAGAGATGTTGTTGCACGTTTTGAGTTTTGGTTCTGCCACCCAAACCCATGAAGAAGAAGGTGAAGAGGAAGGTAAAGAAGGACTAGCTTCTGTCTTTAAACTTAAAACTTCTGTCTTATTTTATATATACTATTATATTCTAAAACTTTAAACTCTTAAGTTTTTCACCTTGAGATATTACACACTTCTATTCTAACTACAAACTCGTCATTTTAGTGCTGTCAATTAGTTTTGAAAGCCTTCTCCACGGCCTCAGGTCAGTGCAGTGTTCTCTTGGGGGTCAGAGCCTGTCAGCAGAGAAAATCTGAAATTCTCAGCATCCAGAACTCCAACATCTGAGTTAGAATAATTTAGAATCATGGAATGGTTTGGGTTGGAAGGGAGATTAAAACTCATCTCATTCCTTTGGCAGGGACACCTCCCACTGTCCCAGGGTGCTCCAAGCCCTGTCCAGCCTGGCCTTGGGCACTGCCAGGGATCCAGGGGCAGCCACAGCTGCTCTGGCAATTCCAGCCCAGCCAGGAATTCCCAATTCCCAATCTCCCATCCATTCCTGACTCCTGTCCCTCCATCCTTGTCCCCAGTCCCTCTCCAGCTCTCCTGAAGGCTTTTCATTGTCACATTTTTCACCCCACAGCCTGCTCTTCTCCAGGTTGAGCAATCCCAGCTCTCCCAGCCTTTCCTCACAGGAGAGCTGCCCCATCCCTCTTGAGATCATCTTGGTGGCCTCCTCTGCCTGTCTAGGAATGTTCTTCTCCATGTCCCCAGCCTCCTTTGCAAATCTCCTGTTGTTTCACCTGACCCAGGTGAAGTTCACACCTCTCACCTGCCTTAGGCAGGGCTAAATTTCATCATTTCCTGTGCTTGGGGAATGAGGGAAGTGACTCTGCTGTGCTTTTCCAGAGCAGCTGCTCTCAGCTGAAGCTGGGCTCTGTCTGAATCTCCTGTTTGGATTCCAAAATCACATTTGTCTGTGCTGCTCTTCACAGCCCAAAAATTGCTGTCTGCACAAGCACCAGCATCTTGGCCTAATCACCAATTACATTTTTATTGCAAGTCCCATTAGAAAGCATTTTAATTGTGGATTATCATTAGGATAATTACTTTGGAATAGCTATTTTGGTACATTTCCATTGCTCTGCAAGCCTGGGCAGAGCCTCTCAGAAGCCTTTCACTGCATTAATGTGTGCTGCTAGAATCTCAAATGAAGATTTTCCCGTAAAATTTTTTCTATAATTTTAGCTCTTCAGGTATTTATTAGCTTTATGTTCCATTTAAATCCTTGCATTGCATTAAATACATATTAAATGCTTGTTTTTCATCCTTTGGTGCAGGAATTAAGCAGCCAGCTGGTAAACATTGCCTTACAGGTTTCAACTTGAGCCTGTCTTGCAAGAGAAGTTCAGGCCAAGAGGTAAAAGGTGACATTTAGGGCATGAAATGCTTTTGGAGCAGCTTGTTTTGTGTGTTTTTATTACCTAACACGTGGCTGGGTGTTGGGCAGGAGCTGTAGCAGCCTGCTCAGGATTTGGGTGTATCCCCAGGGCTGTTCCCATTCCCAACCTCCCCAAATCCCTTGTTTAGCCTTTTACCATCCCAGCTGTAAGCTGGATCACTCCAGTTGGTGTAAAAAAGTGGGATTTTATCTGGATCCTTGTCCTTCTTCATGGGTTTGGGTGGTAGAACCAACACTCAAGATCTGGAAGGTGCAGGGAGTGGGTGCAGTGGGTTGGGAGGGGACAGGGAGTGCAGTGCTCCGTGCCAGAGCAGGGAAAAACCTTCCTGCCCTTTGGAAAGCAGTGCTGGAGGAGATTATGGAGAACCTGAACCTCCCAGGATCCTGTGATCAACCAACAAAGCACCTTCAGTGCCTCTGATGGTGCAAAATCCTGTTGTTCTTCAGAAGAATGGGGTGTGGATCCCAGTTGGGCTGGCAAACACCCCAAAATCTTCAGGAAAGGACAGGAAAAGGTGACTGGACAGGTGTTGGCTGTCACCCTGAATCCCCTCTGTGTTACTGATGAGTGATGGGATGCCATGAAGTGTTTCAGACCAGGCTGGGTGGGGTTTGGACCATCCCAGTTTAGTGCAAGGTGTCCCTGCCCGTGGGAGCCAGGTAGAACTGGATGGGCTTTAAAGCCCCTTCCAAGCCAACCCCAAATTCAGGGATTTGCATCCTGGAGTTTCCATCTCCCCTCTGGAGCAGGATGAGTCTGGGTTTTTTCACAATTTTCACAGCAGTTTTCAGAGAGCAGCAGTGGCAGAACATGAGTTGTCTTGAGTTGCTCTTTGAAAGGCGCCCGTAGGGAGAGCGGAGTTGGCATTTCTGCAGCTGAGCTTTGGGAACAGCCTCTCCCTCCCATTTCCTCATCTCTCAGCACAGCTCCACTTCCATTGCTCACTTCAGCTCAGCAAACTGAGCCCAGGCCAGCCCTGAATTTCCTCAATAAAGTGCTATTATTTCCTCAAGGAGGCAGTGAGTGCTGCCTGTCACTGACATATTTTATGAAAAATCCCTTTGCCAGGATTTTTCTCCTGAGAAGCCTCAGAAAAGAAATGTAAACAATAATTATCTGATAAACAATACTCATCTGATGGCTGTGGAATGTGGTCTGGAGATGGTTTACCCTCAGGTGCATCTTTGATTTGTCTCCTGTGGTTGTTTTTACTTCATGATCAATCACAGCCAGCTGTGTCAGGCTCTCTGAGTCTGTCAGGGTTTGTTTTTTTTTTATTATCATTCCTTTCTAGCCTTCTGATGAAATCCTTTCTTGTATTTTTTTAGCAGTTTTTAGTATAGCATTTTTAATATAATATATATAGTAAAATAATAAATCGGCCTACTGAAACATGGAGTCAGAATTCCCATCTCTTCCCTCATCCTGGCACCCACAAACACCACAACAGCTGCCCTCCCTTTGAGGGAGCTCCAGGGGGGTGAGAGCAGTTGGGGAAGGGTTCAGAGCATCATTCCCCAGTTCTGTGACCAAAATCCAGGAATGGATCCACGTGCCTTTGCAGGGAAGAGTCAGAATTCAGGTGTTTTTTTTCAGGGAACATCCCATAGCTCTTTCCCTTGGAATCAGGGTGATGGGATAAAGGGTTATGACTTTAAACTGACACAAAGGGGAGGTTTAAATGAAATATTAGGAGGAAGTTCCTCACTGTGAGGATGGTGAGGCCCTGGAACTGAGGAAGAGGTTGCTCAGGTGGCTGCCCTGGATCCCTGGAATGCCCAAGGCCAGGCTGGACAGGGCTTGGAGCACCCTGGGATGGTGGAAGGGTCCCTGCCCATGGCAGGAGGTGGAGCTGGATGGGCTTTAAGGTCCCTTCCAACCCAAACCATTCTGGAATTCAGTGATTTTATGAAATCAGAGTTCAGAGTAAGAAGCTGTCACATTTAAGGCTTAAATACAATTCCCTGTTTCTCCCTCATGGATCATCTGACTGAAGGGAATCTGCAAGGATAACTTGACATTAAGATGAATGGTTTCTTCAAGCTTTCAGCAGTTTGCTCTGTTAACATCAGCATCGTTCTGCAAAATTTGGGAAGCAGCTGAAGCTAACTCAGTTTGCAGCTCCCCTGCTTTTAATGGAGTATTTGTAAATCCTACACAAAATTTACAAATAAACTAGCAGCATGAGATTAAAAACAACCCCTCAGTAATAATTCTAAATATGTTAACATACCTCTGGAATATCCTGAATTTAAGCAAGGATGTATATCTGTGAAAATATGCGTTTGTTATTTATTATTTTAATCAGGGAAGGCAGCCAGGCACAATTTATTCATGGTGTATCTCAAAGTACCTATTTTCAGGCCATTACTTCTTGCATGGAAAATAGCAATGTGTCAGAATTCTTTCAAGGTGTGCATTGAATCTGTGCATGAGTGGGTTTTCTTTTTAGAAAAACCATAAATTAGAGTTGTTTCCTTGTGTTGCAATGCATAGCTTCAAGTAATTGTTGCTCTGGGGTCAGTATTTCAACATGCATTTGTATCAGGTGAATTCTCTCCCTGTTTAGATGAGGATTTATGGCTTCAGTTGGTGTTAATTTAACAAGTGAGTAGACAGATTTGCCATCTAATAAAACTTTAAAAAGAAATTTATTTAGAAGAGCCAGAAGAAGAAAAAAAAAAAAAAAAACTCATTTTTATAGGAGAAGAGATGAGCAGGTGTGTGTGCTGGGGGTTTGTGTCTGTAGCTGCATTGCCTGGAAATTACACCCAATTTTCTGCAGAATTTCTGTCCAACTGCTGATCAGAATCAGTGGGGGATGTGGTGCCCTGGGAATTTCAGTGACTGCTGGGAGCAGGAGATGATGCTGGGGGATAATGGGAGGGTGGAAGTGCAGCTCTGACAGCCTGTGAATTACAAGGCCACATTATTTTCTCCAAACTCCTGATTCTTGCTTTGGCTTTTATTTTAAAAACCTCTCTGAGTCAGTTTGTGAACAGCTTTAGTAAGAACTGGACCCTTTCAAACAGCAGAAAGCTCTGCAATTGTTGTATTTAAAGATTTAAAGGTTTAGGGATGTCTAATAGCTGTTCCTCCACAATATTTCCAGCTTCTAGTGATAATAATAAATAATTCTATAATAAATCTATAATAAATATTATAATAATATAAATAATTCTATAATAAATATATAATTATTATAATATAAATAATTATATAATTAATTATATAAATATTATTATAATATGAATTAATAATAGCATAAATATTATATTAGTATAAATAATTATATAATAAATAATGGATGCTTTTTCTTGCTCTAATAAGTACAGGTTATTTACCATTTCTTTCACCTCAAGCAGTTGTTGTGGTGTAAAATTTTGTGCTTTGTTCAGACAATATTTCTATGCTTTTACTGCTTTTAATCTGAGCAACTTTAATTTGCTGTTTGGCCAATTTCCTCCTAAATTTTACTGTTTCTGAATTCCTCATTGCTGGTGTCAAACTTTAACCCCAGCCTGCAGCTGCAGTGGGATGGGGAGGAGAGCTGGGAAAAGGTAAAACCCATGGGTTGAGATGAGAACTGAATAATAATAATAATAATAATAATAATAATAATAATAGTAAAATACTAATAATACTAATCATAATAGTATAATAATACTAATAATAATAGTCTAATAATAATAATAATGATAATAATGATAATAATAATAATAATAATAATATCCAGAAATAAGTCTGGGTCTGGCCATATTCCCCCTCAATTTCATGTGCAGCTCCTTGTTGGCAGAGCATGATACACTGAAAAATTCCTGATTTAGGAGAAGCACAACCAAAACAACCAAAATATCAACATTATCCTCATCCTAAATCCAAATCAAGCTGTACCAACTACCAGGAAGGAAATTAACTTTATCCCAAAACCATCTCCTTCATGCAGAGAAAGTGAAGCTGGCTTGGCAATACCAAGGAAATGGGGGCATTTTCAAAAATCCCCTTTATTTTGCTCACTCAGGGACTCCAGGAATGTTCATCTGTTCACTGGAATTTTGTCTTCTTTATAATCCAGGATTTCCATGCTGAATTTGGACTCTGACACGTCCTGTTGTGTGTGGGGGTGGCAGGGATGGCTCAGCTCAGGCCTTGAGTCAGCCCTGATTTAAGCACATCCTCCTGCTGAATTATCTTCTCCCCCTTATCATGGGAAGGATATTCTGCTTTATTTAAACTTTGCCATCTCTTTGGACAAGAATCCAGGAGATTAGGAGTGCAATCACACCAGGCTTTAAAAATAGAGATGCTGAGCAGTTGCATTTCTTGGCTGTTTGCACAAGCCTGGAGTGACAGCTTTGGAAAAAAAAAGGATGTACAGGATGCTACTTTCCTTTCCCCTTTTTTTTCTCCTTTTCCCTCTTTTTTTTCTCCTTTTCCCCCTTTTTAATTTCCTTTCCCTCTTTTTTCCCCCTTCCCCTTTTTTCCTCCCTTTCCCCCTTTTATTTCTCCCTTTCCCCCCTTTTTTTCTTCCCTTGTTTTTTTTTCCTTTCCCCTTTTTCCTTCCCCTGCTTTTTTTCCTTCTTTCTTTCCCTGTTTTTTCCCTTTTCCTTTTTTCCTTCCCCCTTTTCTTCCCCCTTTCTTTTCTCTTTCCCCTTTTTTCTTCCCATTTTTTTCTCACTTTCCGCTTATTTCTTTCTCCCTTTCCCTTTTCTTTCCCTTTTCTTTCCCTTTTCTTTCCCTTTTCTTTCCCTTTTCTTTCCCTTTTCCTTCCCTTTTCCTTCCCTTTTCCTTCCCTTTTCCTTCCCTTTTCCTTCCCTTTTCTTTCCCTTTTCTTTCCCTTTCCTTTCCCTTTCCTTTCCCTTTCCTCTCCCTTTCCTCTCCCTTTCCTTCCCCTTTCCTCCTTCACCCTTTTATTCCTTTCTCCTTTTTTCCCCTTTCCCCAACTTTTCTTTCCCCCTTTTTTTTCTCTCCATTCCTCCTTTGTTTTTCTTTTCTTTCATCAGAAAATAAATAAAAGTGTTTTCACTGCTTCTCTCCAAAATGTGGTACATGATTAATCTGCTTTTTTAGTAGCATCATGAACTTTTCCTGGGGTGAAAAAAAATTTTAAAAAATTTTAAAAAAGGGAAAGGAGAAGAGATAATTGTAGATTTTTTTTCCCCCAAACCATTGACTTTCATACCCTTTCCTACCTTCTCAGAACAGGGTTTGGGCAGAGTTATCCATATAGGATTTTTGGATAATATCATTGTTCCTTTGGTTGTAGAATTAATTAAAAGGGGTGTTGCTTTGAAAATAGGGGGGAAAACACATTGAAACACTGAAATAAACAAAAATTTGATGCTTGGAGTTGGGAGCTTGGATTTGGTTTGTTGTGCTCATCTTCAAAAATAGGGATACTGTTGGGGCCAGGATTGAGGTAAAGGAAAGAAAGGAAAATAAAACATTTCCTTGCTTTGGATGCTGAATGACTGTAGTGGTTTTGGTTTGTTAATTGGAGATTTTTTTGGTTAATTTACTAATGAGTGTGGTGGGTTTGGTGTTGGTTAATTATCAGTGTGCTTAATAGAAGGCTCTCATTTACTTCTTGTTCTGAGGTAGGACTAGGAGACAAGTAAAGGAGGTTTAAAACTTTAAAGGGTATGAAGAAAAATTTATTAACAGGAATTAAAAGAAAGAGTAATAAGAATTAGAACAAATTACTAACAATATTAGTAATATAGAATTGGAACAAAACCTTTAAGATACTTCTCCTCCTACAGCCTTTTCTTTTTTAATGATGATGTAAAGAAATAAAACTTAAAATTTTACTCAGTTTAATACCTCTAAAATAATCTTTCTTTAGTTTACTTAGGGAGAGAAGTCCCTCTTGTAAATGTCATGGAGATTTCTC
The DNA here is from genome assembly GCF_028769735.1 of Zonotrichia leucophrys gambelii. NCBI lineage: Eukaryota > Metazoa > Chordata > Aves > Passeriformes > Passerellidae > Zonotrichia > Zonotrichia leucophrys. Next base: position 60,215,634 of record NC_088175.1, on the reverse strand, counting down.
TACAAGAAAATAGGTTTTTTTGTGGTTCTTAATTTTTACAAATCACAGCTGCTTGGGGAAATCTGTTATTGTGAAATCTTTCCTCTTTTTCACAAGCTTTTTTTGCAGTTGTGTTTATGGGCTATGTTAATTTTTGGGGTATTGTTTTAAAGATGAGCTGTTCAAAGGTGAAGATTCTCATTCTTTATACAATGCCTGGATATTTCATATTTTCTCTGATTTCTTGCTGCTTTTCCTTTTTCAATGATGGGTTTTTCACACAACACAAATAAATATTTTTTAAATAACATAACTTACCATTATTCCCATTTTTTCCCCCAAACAGAGAGGGTCAGAGATACTTTGAGGTTGAAGTATTTTAAGTTTTTCTCATCTCTTGAGAGAGGTGCAGCAATGTTCATGTTCAGATATGCCGTAAAAATGCAAAGTCTTTTAAAAGCCTCTCCATCTGCTCCTGCAAGTTAAAACACTCACAAGTGATCCTGTTCCTCACCCTTGGAGCTCTCCAGCCTTCCAGTTCACTATGTAAAATTAAAATAAAATTCTGCTCTTTCAAGCCAAATTTTTAAGAGTTTTCTTTGTGTTTAAAAGCACTGAATTGTTTTCCTTCTGTACTGGTCAAATGGTTGATTTCAGTGGATTCTGGATTTCAAAGCAGAGGTGAAATTCTTAATTTTCTATTTTCTGATTTTCTAATTATTTTCTAATTTTCTAATCCTTACCTTTCCTATTCAGCCCCAAACCCACCAGGATTAACAGAAACCTTTGAATTGAATTTATGTGGATTATGTTAAGCCCGTCCTGTGATACATTCAGACTCTTTTGAGCATGCAGTGCACAGAATTTTTTTCATTCTATGAGAGTTTAAGCATTTCATAATGAAAAGCTTGAAATTGAAGGAATTAAAAGAGTAGTCTGTACAGGAAAACATTCATTTCTCTGTTGTAGGATGCGAGATACAGCAAGAAAAGTGGAAGAAAAATATTTTTCCAACCTTGCAACGCACGTGGAATTCCTTCCAGTGGAGTGGAGATCAAAGCTGACCCTCGATGGAGGTACAGGCCTCAGTTCTTGTGCAGCAGCTGCAGAATTCTCCCCAGAAATCTCCTCTGTGCTCTCTGCTCATGCTTTTCCTTTGGTTTTGTTTGCACAACTTTGAACATTCCCATCCCTGGCCAGGTTGGACACTGGGGCTTGGAGCAGCCTGGGATAGAGGAAGGTGTCCCTTCCAAGCCAAATCACCCCCATTATTCTGTTTTCTCATTCTCCTGGATGTAATTTAATTCCTTTTCTTTATTTCCCCCAGACACTGTGGACTCCATAACCCCGGATAAAGTGCGGGGTTTGAGGGACATGCTCAACAGCAGTGCCATGGACATCATGTACTACACCAGCCCTCTCTACAGGGATGAGGTGAGTGAGGAAAACTGCTTTTTATGTGGCTTCACTAGAGCAGGGCACAGAGGCTGAAAAAAATCTGGATTTGGGAATGTCAGGGGAGCTCCCCTCTAAGGAAAACCTTTGTAAAAGGTGTTAACACTTTGTAGGTGTGTCAAAAGGAAAAAAAATTGAAAGGAGAAGAGATAATTGTAGAAAATGTTGGGGGTTTTTTTGGTTTTTTTTCCCCAAACCATTGACTTTCATAGCGTTTCCTACCTTCTCAGAACAGAGTTATCCATATAGGATTTGTGGGTAGCTCAGGATTGCCCAGCACATGGAGCAGCTGAAGCAATTCCTGTCCCAGGTGGTGGGAGTCATTTATCCTGTCTCACTTCTCCTGAAGGACAGAGGAGAAGAAAGACAGCAAAAAGCACAAAAGCACAATCCATGTCATTTATTCAGAGCAGAAATGTCTGAAATGGTTCTGTATTAACAGCTGAGAAATGGGAAGGGCTTTAATGCTGTTCTCCTTAATTTCCACATATCTAGATGTCTGTAGAGCTGAGGCTCTTTTTACCTCAGATAAAATCCATGAGTATTTATCACTTGATTTCTGCTGTTTCTGGGGACAGATGGGATGGCAAACGTGCCCAGTCTGGTTGCATTTGTGTGCACTTGCCTTGCAGGGACACCAAAATGATCCCCAGATATTCACTTTATCAGGGGGCTCTTCATATCCTGGGTGCTCCCATCCCACCATGACCCATCTTGTAGCTCTTGAGTGACCCCATTAACCAGAGGAGAAAAACCAGGACTAGGATCATAAATTATAGTGGCCTGTAAATAATTATAAGCCTTGAATAAATGAAAATAACCTCAATAATTTGAGTAGCCCATAAAGGATGGACAGTGCTTCACCCCAGTAGCACCCCTTGTGTTTCACAATTACTGGAAAAACCCTCTGGGGCTGTTTTAGGATTAATTTCTGTAGGAATTGCAGCTTTTTTTCTGTGTTTGCTGTGTTATATATGGAGTAGCGTTAATCCTGTTGCAGCCTTGGTGCCCTGAGCATGTTTAGACTGGGGTAGGGTCACCTTACCCCAGTCCTACCTGGATATTTAATGTCAAATTAGGTGTGTTTAAGTCCTTTACACTGGCAGCACAATTTTCAAACCAAAATCTGTACCTCCCTTCCTGCTCAGTGATGCAGAATTCATTGATCAGGGCTCTCCACTGTCTCTCAGGTTTCCCTGCCTCTTGTGTACCTGAAGCCAACACAGATTTTTGTGGCAAGCCATGGAAATCTCTCTGGCAGCTTGAAAACAGATATTTTTTTAACTGCATTAGATGCTTGGCATGTCTGTGGACATCTTATGGGAAATGGATTAGTGAGTAAAGTTCAGGTGTGCTGGCCAGCAGTGCATGAAAATTTAATTTACTGCTCAGTAGAATTGCAGTTTTACAGGTTTATCACCATCCCCTGGGTGTGAGAACTGACAGAGGAGGAGCATGATTAGATCTGATTACAAAATACCAAGTTGTTTTTATTCATCAAATCAAATTAATTTCCTTGAAATGTTTGCAGCAGTACACTCAAGTTACTCTTCCTTATCCCATTTTATTTTCTGTGACCTAACTTTGCAGAGTTTAACACTACAGTGTCAGTTCTGGATGGTTTTCCCACCCTCAGTGTGTTTTTCTTGGGGCACTTTGCTCCTTCCAACTCAGAGATGAGCCTTGGCTTTGAGGATTCACACATTGCTCAGAATTCATGTCCCTGCTCACTGCTTTATCCCCAACACAATTCTTTGTGTACCCTGGGCACTCCCAGTGCTTTCCACACAGAAATCCTCAAAGGACCTGAAAACGAGATTATTTTATTAAACTTTCCTTTGCTTCTGGGAAATAAACTGAGGAAAGTGTCCCCAGAGTCCTGACACAGCAGGCTGTGATCAATCATTAAGTAAAAACAATTCACGTGTTGGATAAACAATCTCCAACAGCATTCCAAAGCAGCAAAACACAGGAGAAGCAAACGATAAAATACTGTTTTCCTTTTTCTCTGAGGCTTCTCAGCTTCCTAGGAGAAGAAATCCTGGGCAAAGAGGATTTTTCAGAAAATACGATGGTGACACTTGGATGGGAATTTTCTTTCCCCTTTCTAGGATTTTCCCCATTTAGAAGTATCACAACTTCTCCTTTAAAGCTCCTGGAGCCCCCCAGAGCGTGGTGGGTGCCCCCCTCTCTGATTTCAGGTATTGTTTCTTCCCCAGTGAGGCAGGAGAATATCCAAAAGGTGCCTCTGCCTGCTGCCATGGGATGTGATGTGATGTGATACCAGGCAGCATTAATAATTCAGCACAGCCCCCTGAACATCCCAGTCAGATTCAGCTGGGTGGGTTTTGTGGCAGAGAATTCTGCTGTATCCTCCTCTCTTACCAAATCCCTCTTCAAACATTACCCAGATGTAAGAAAAAGCAATAAATTGATATTCTGATGCACACAGGCCTATTTCTAAATGAAGAATCATTTCACATTCTGGCCCTGACCTCGCTGGTCCATCTGTGGTAACACAATCTTGGGTTTTAGTGTCCTCACTGGGGCACTTGGTTTCACATCTGTGTCACTGGAGCTTCATATTGCTTTAATAATAAATGCTTGCAGCAGAGATTAGAAAGACTAATTGTTGCATAGTAAATGCAGAGTTGTCACCTTCATTATACTGTTAAGTGCCTTTTTTTTTTACTGATCTTCCCTGTACTTACTTGCAGGCTCATTGTAATTCTGTGAATTATTGATACATGGCTTGGCAGAAAATGCCTTTAGTGCAGGATAAATATAATTTACATTCATCATCCTAAGATTTCTAAGGATTTAGTGCAAATATTGGAGAATATTTAGTGCAAAAAGTGGAGAAACTTCACCGTCCACCTTAGAATCATGGAATAGTTCATGTTGGAAGGGAAATTAGGGATAATCTCATTCCAACTAGACATCTTATTGCTCAGAGTCCTGACCTTGGACTGGCTTCATGATTTACCCTTATACACAAATTAAAAACGAGAATTAATGACTAACCTCTTGAAATTTGGGACAAGCATTAACTTTTAGCAGAGCTTTCATCCCTTTGGGTTGTTTTGCAATGGAAATACCATTCTGTTGTGCACTCCTTTCAGCAGTAAAAGACAACTGGTTCAGGTGTGTTTGAAAACAAGATGGGAAGCAGGGAGTTTTAAGCTGAGACTGTTTCAGGACTGGTTTTGCATATGCTGTTGAACATAATAGTGAAGGAGCTGCTTGGCTGGTTTAATTGATTGATTGCCCTTGAATGTGTTCTCAGCTTTACAAAGTCATTGGTCAGTGGCTGTGCCTGAACCTAAACTTCATCCTGAGCACAGTGACTTGTTAGAAATGGGTTGGACTCAGCTTTTCAACACAAGAGGGGTCCTGGGAGAGGCTCAGGCAGCTCCACAGATGCAGAGGGGGGCATATGTGGCCCGAAGTTTAGAGTCCGGCTGCTGAGGGCGAAAGGCCGACGCCCCTCTGCAATTCCTGGCCAGCGCCCTTCGGCGTCTGAGGGCCTCGGGCTGTGCTGGCTGCGGACTGGCTCACACCGCTGGGATTGGGGAGGAACGGAGCTGACCATTTCCCGGGGGTTAAACATCGGTTTATTGAAGGTGTTGCGGGATCCAAACGCGGGGAAACCAACCGGGAAAAAGTTTTTTCATAGGGGGTGAAACAGGATTATAAAGGAGGGGGTGGGTACAGGCGGAACCAATCGGGAAAGGTGAGGGGATGAACTTCACAGAACTGACACTCCATGGAGACCAATAATCAAAAGGTAAAGGAGGTGTCCTGGGACCCCAGCCAGCCACCATCTCCAGAGAGGAGAAGGTTCTCGAAACCTGGGAGGAGGAAGGGAGTGATTGACTGGGCCCAGGGAGGAAACAACTTTCACTTATAAGGGAAACCAGGGGAGGAGCAATTACACATCGGCAACTATGAATAGCGGTTACTATGGCAACTTAGCTGACAGGCTAGCAGTGGCGGGAAAAACTGGGGGAACGAAACCATTTTACACATAATAGGGGAGAACAATACATAAATTGGGGGAATAACACAAGAAACTTAACAACACACTACAACACACATATCCCTTTTCTGTGCCATCCCTGAGACAGAGCCCTTCCCATCTGTTCCCACAGCCACAGCTCGTTCTGGCCTCTCATCTGTTGTTGTGACACTCCTCTGGCATCCCCCCGTGATTCCATCAGGGAATGTGACAACTGTTGTCCCCTTGGGGGTCAGCAGCCTCACCAGCCCTGCTGGCACCTTCTCCTGGGCCACGTGGAGCAAAAACTCCTCAGCTTTACTTTCCCAATCCCCCCCTTGAGCTGCAGCTCCTCCCTTGGCTTTCAAGGAGCTCTTCCCCCTCCAGCTGGCTCACACTCCTGCTGGCTGAATTTCAAAGGAGTTTGCGCTTTCTCCTCAAGTTCTCTTGACATTTGGGAAGAGTTCCTTGCAGGGCTCGCTGTTCCTCAGATCTCCTTTGCATTCCTTTCCCCACAAAGCTGCAGAAGCAGTCGTGCTCTTCAGGCTGCAGAGGGTGCACAGCTCAGGTGTGCTGCACTCCCTTTCCATGGCTACCTGTCTCTTATTTTTATTTTTCTTCAAACTGTTGATGTGGGAAGATTGTTTAATGGGTGAGGATCCTGTGGAGACGGCACAGAGAAAGGAGCAGCACTCAAGCTCTGTGTTACTGCTGTGCTCAGGTGCCAGCAGGGCTTTTCTGCTCCCTGTTTTCGTGGAAAAAACCTCATTTCTTGGATATTGAGAGGAAAATGTCATTTTCTACACTGATAATTTTGAAAACCCCCTTCAGTCCCAACAATCTGCCCATAAAATGGAGCAGGGGATGGAGTTCTGGATCTTCTTGGTGTGTGTCCAGGGGTTGTTTGTCCACACACAAATCCCAATTTCCTTCTGCTTTGCCAGGAACAACATGCTATCCGTGTTTATTAATGCTGATGTCTTCAAGGCTGCTTTCCCTCAGAGGAAGGTGAACAGCAGCTTGGGATGCTGGAATTTAGAGGTTGAACAGCTGTTTGGGATGCTGGAATTCAGAGGTTGAACAGCTCTTTGGGATGTTGGTGCTGGAATTCAGATGTTTGGGGTGCTGGTGCTGGAGTTCCGAGGTTTGGATTTTTCCATTCCAGCACAGGATGCTGTTTATGCTCTGCACAAACGGGCAGCAGCTCTGGATGTCTCACTCCTTCCACAATTTCTTGTTCCCATCATGATCCAGCAGTTGAGGAGGTGATAAAGACATGATTCTGCTGCCCTTTTTATCAGTGTTCTTCAGCCTGAGGTGACAGGGACATGTCACCTGGCTCCCATCTGCACAAAACCCAGGCCTGTGCCAATTCAGGATTCCTGAATGGAGGGGATAGGCTGTTATTTTTTGATTTCTTGGAAGCCATGTGCCAGCCAGGCACATAACTGGGAAAGCAAAGGGCATTCTTGGCCTGGTCAAGCCCAGCCTCCTGCTCCTTGGTCAGTTTTTGGCTTTCCCCTGGAATTGCATGGCCCCCAAGCCAGCTCCCCATGGATGTGCATTCCTTCCTCTGCCTTTAATTTGGTTTTTGAAGGGCAGAGAGCTTCTGACCTCAGTCAATCTGAATATGAGCTGCTGCCTTCTGAGCAACTTGATCCTGCAGGCTTGAGTTTCCTGCAAGGAGGATTTATTGGCAAAACTTCAGCTGATAGAGAGAGATAATCTCAGAATGGGTTGTGTTAGAAGGGATCTTAAATCCCATCTCATTCCAAACCCCAAACCATGGGCAGGAACACCTTCCACCATCCCAGGCTGCTCCAGCCTGGCCTTGGGCACTGCCAGGGATCCAGGGGCAGCCACAGCTGCTCTGGGCACCTGTGCCAGGGCCTGCCCACCCTCACAGCCAGGAATTCCTTCCCAATATCCCATCTATGTCCCCTCTATCAGTGGGAAGCCATTCCCCCTCGTCCTTTCACTCCAGGCCCTTTCTTGGAAATATTTCAGTGTCCTCAGGCGAAATGAGGGCCAGCTGGGAGGATGGGATTTGATGCAGCTTTTCTGGAAGAAATAGGAGTTGTTCTCTTTGTTGCAGTGTTTGATCTGCTCAGAAACAGATGAAGGTGCTGCATTTCCCTGCTCCCTCTGGAGGAGCAGAGCAGCTGACTGGGAAAAACATCAGCTCAATCCACTGCTGCCTCATTGATTCTTCTGTGTTTGAGCTTGTTTAGTCTGTGGGAGAAGCCTTAGGAGGTGGTGAAATGGGTTGGGCTGATGCCTCAGGGTTTAGATTTTCTATTTTTCACATTCTGTGCTGCTTTAGTGGGAGGGTCTGGGCTCCATATCAGGGGATGGTTCTGATGAGGGGCAGTTCTGAGCTCTGTGCACAGAGCAGGGAGACAAAACAATTCCTGCTCCAGCTGGGCACCAAGGACAAATGACCCAAATCTCAGCCCCAGAGCACAAACCCCGTGGGCTGGAGAGAGAAAAACAAGCAGGGTGGGACTGCCTGGGCTAAAGCTGGGATGGGACAATGAACTGCAAGGTGCAAATGGAGCAGAACTGATCCCAGGGACAGAGCCCGTGCCCGGCCGTGCATTTTGGGGCCATTTTGGTTGATCTTGGGTGCAGCCCTGGCTGGGCTCTGGTGCTGCCCAAGGTGGATCCATGGAGGAGATGCTTTGGGTAAATCCCTGCTTTATTCTGGAGCTCCATCCAGCCTCTGCTCTAGGGCAGCCTGCACAAGGCATCAGTTTCTGGTGACCCAGATGGCACCAAAGCCACAATCCCTGGTTTAGGGAACTCAAGGAATCTCCAGGCTTTTTGTAAGGAAAGCCCTATGGACAACTGGGAGCTCCCACTGTCCCCAAAATGAGCTGGGAACTGGGAGGGAGGATGGAAGAGGGGAGCTGCCAAGAGAGAAGGGAGTCTGGTCATGCTGCATTCCACTGTTCCCACCATTCCTGATATTTTTGGGTGATTCCTGCAGAACCAGCAGGTGCTTCCCAAGCACAGTAGACCCCATGGAGCAGCAGGTGCTGAGGTTTGGGGCTGGCAGGGCAGTCAGTGAGAACAGGGCTGATTTCAGCAGGAATTCCTTGGATGGAGCTACAGTGGAGCAGGAGAAGCTGTCAGTAAGCTCAGGAGGAGGCACCATTATCTGTAACCCAACCATGAGGTGCAGAATGGAGCAGCCACTTGGATATCCTGGGTTTGGGAGGCTGGGAAGGGAATTGTTTTATTTTTTGGGTGGTCTTTATTTTATATTTATTTATTTAAGTGAACCTTTAATTGAGACCCTTTAGAGGGAGTAGAAAGACAAGCTATGCATAACAAGATCAGCTCTTTAAAAATTTATTACAGTGATGCCATTTACGAGAGGAAATTTGATAGGCAATCATATTTTTCATGTTTAAATCCAACCAAAAAATTGACTGATTTTAGGCAATGTAAAGTGGTTTTAGAAGTATTTTTACATGGATTTTTAGGACCTGCCAAGCTGTAACTACAAAAGGTTTGAAAGCAGTTCATGTTGCATTTACTGCACTAAAACCCTGTTCAAACTTTTCTTTCACAAGTTGGAATATTTTATGCTTTTTAAGACTAAGAAAGCAAATCAGGATTAAATCATAGACTGGCTTGGATTGGAAGGGACCTTAAACATCATCCCCCAATAAATATTACCTCAGCTCCATATACTGCTTAACCAAGCAGGTTTTAAGCTGGGACTTTAAATGAATATTCATTTTCTTTTCAGTTCCTTTTATATTTTCCTTTTTTTTCCCCTACTCTGCAGCACAAAGGTTCAGTTTCTAATCTTAGGGCTGGCACAGGACTGTTGGCAAGACACCAACCTGCATAAGTGCTCACTGCAGGTGCAGGGCTCCTGGTTTTGGCAGAGCAGCAAACCAGACCATTCCCAGGGCCTGGAATTCTGGAGCCTTTCCCAGAGCAGATCTTCCACTCCACAATTACCTGGGGGATCTGGAGTTCAGGAGTTGTCTTCATCAGATGATTTGGTTGAATTCAGTGCTTGGATTCTGGTCTGCAGAATTGCAAATGGGCACCTATTTGGAAATTTTTTTCTTAGTTATGTCCATGTTTGTGCTGAATTTCCCAGTAACAGCAAGTTTTTAGGGAGGAGGAGGATTAAAAACATGGCTGGACTCAGTTTCCAACCAGGATTTTCCAAGAAATATTCTTTTTTATGTTTACAAGATCAGATCTTTATAATGGAAATGCCACAATGCCAGAAGATTATTTCCCTATATCTGGCAGGAATCCTCAAAACACTTTGATTTCAACTGATTATTGCTATTTTGTTCTGGATTTTAATCAAAACCTTTTTAAATGGAGACCATACCAGCCAGCCCCAGCTCATCCTGAGTGACATTTCCAGCTCCAGCTCTGCCTGTTCACGTGTGGAAGTTTGTGCCCAGACTCTGTGTAGACCCAAATGGAAGAAGAGGCAACACCACAGTCAAAACTACTTGAAAATGGGTGTTTTGCTGCTCCTTTCTGCAGGCTGCTGCAGGGCTCTGGTAACCATCTCCCAGTGCTGCAGGCACAGCGTTTGTTGTGTGGATTCTCACTCAGTAAAATGTGTATCAAACACTGGCACTTCTGGTGCCATTCATATTTATATTCAGTAATGACTCAGGCTCTTGAAAAATCATGCTGAAATTATATGTTCCGTGGCTTTAATTTCCTCTTGCTAACAAGGGAATGATTTGCACTCTCTTGTTTGTCCTCCCTGCCACAGCCTGGAAGCATTGCTCAGTTTCCATGCTGAGTTTCACAGGCAAAGCTGGATTTTTTTTATTTGTTTTTGTTTGGTTTGGGGATGTTGGGGTTGTTTTTTTTTTTTTTTGTTGGGTTTGTTTGTTGGGTTTTTATTTTGTTGGCTTGTTTGTTTGTTTGATTGGTTGGTTTGGGGGGTTTTTTTGTCTTGATTTTTTTGTTGGTTTTGGGTTTTTTGTGGTTTTTTGGTCGGTTGGTTGGTTTTTGTTGTTGTTTGTTTGTTTTTTGTCGGCCAGTTCCCAAATCTCATGGTTTCCAGTGTTTCTCTCTAAAATACTTTATGGGAAGCTGTACCTTTTTATCCTGCAGGGTAGGGTTTGGGGCAGATAAGCTTCTCAGAGGCTCCATGAACATAGGACCAACATTTGTATATTTATTTATTCCTGTAGTACAATAGGATTGGTCTGTGCTGTTTAAGAACCATTTTGCACTCCTGCTTTTCCCCCAAAATTCCTCCAGGAAACCTATAACAAGAAAACTGGTTTTTTAAACATTGTTTATATCAAATGTTCAAATTCTGCCTCTGTTTGTCTCTTTTTTGTCTTTTTTAGTTCCTGTATCATCATCTTACCTGAGATGAGGCTTTTCATTTTTTAGCAGCATCGTTTCATTCTGATTCCTTGGGAATAATTCCCAGCAGGTGCAGGTGTAGGAAGGGAAGGAGGAGAGGAAGATGCCTCTCCTTTCAGCCAGGCACTGGGGAGGAGAATGGAAAAGCTTGATGAGTTCAAGCCTGTTTTATTTGATGAGTTCAAGCCTGCTTTACTGAGACCCAAAAGCAATTTGAGGATATTTTCCCAGAACCCATCCAGGCTCTCACTGCAGTCTGAGCACATCCATTTGAGTGGATTTCTCTCTTCCCAGTCCCCTGTTGCTCACAGGGATGAAGGGAGAAGGGGGTATGAGCTGTTTAGTAGGGTGATATGAAGGTTGTAGCAGAGATGTGAGTTTGATGCCTCAGGTTTTAGTTTTTCTATTTTTCACATTCTGTGCTGCTTTAGTGTGTGGGTCTGAGCCTCATTTTAGGGGATGGTGAGCTCTGTGCACAGAGGCCAGCTGGGAGGATGGGATTTGATGCAGCTTTTCTGGAAGAAATAGGAGTTGTTCCCTTTGTTGCAGTGTTTGATCTGCTCAGAAACAGATGAAGGTGCTGCATTTCCCTGCTCCCTCTGGAGGAGCAGAGCAGCTGACTGGGAAAAACATCAGCTCAATCCACTGCTGCCTCATTGATTCTTCTGGGAGGTGTTTGAGCTTGTTTAGTCTGTGGGAGAAGCCTTAGGAGGTGGTGAAATGGGTTGGGCTGATGCCTCAGGGTTTAGATTTTCTATTTTTCACCTTCTGTGCTGCTTTAGTGTGAGGGTCTGGGCTCCATATCAGGGGATGGTTCTGATGAGGGGCAGTTCTGAGCTCTGTGCACAGAGCAGGGAGACAAAACAATTCCTGCTCCAGCTGGGCACCAAGGACAAATGACCCAAATCTCAGCCCAGGAGCACAAACACCGAGGGCTGGAGAGAGAAAAACAAGCAGGGTGGGACTGCCTGGGCTAAAGCTGGGATGGGACAATGAACTGCAAGGTGCAAATGGAGCAGAACTGATCCCAGGGACAGAGCCCGTGCCCGGCCGTGCATTTTGGGGCCATTTTGGTTGATCTTGGGTGCAGCCCTGGCTGGGCTCTGGTGCTGCCCAAGGTGGATCCATGGAGGAGATGCTTTGGATAAATCCCTGCTTTATTCTGGAGCTCCATCCAGCCTCTGCTCTAGGGCAGCCTGAACAAGGCATCAGGTTGATTGCAGGTCATGTGTGGCTCAGGCTCCTTCCATCCTCCTTAAATTAAAAAAAGAGCTGAACCTTGATACAAGAGGAATGCTGTTGTGCTCAGTGCTGCAGAAAATGGAATAGAATCCAGCAAGAAGGGAAATACCACTGTGCCAGCAATCACTGGTGTGCCAGTGAGAACCAGGTGTTGCTCACCTCAGAGTGTTCTGTTCAGTACTTCAAGCACAGCTTGGAGTGTTTGAACTGTTGAAGTGTGTAATTTACTGAAGTGTTTATTTCAATTTGATGCTTTGGGCAGTGCAGTGCAGCAGTTTTAGGGTCACCACATGTCCTGTGTGGTGGCTCTGGAGGGAGGGATGAGCTTCTGGAGCCAGTGACCATCAGCCAGGCAGTTCCTGCTGGCCATGGGATTGAGCTCATCTTCCCAGCCTGATTTAACAGCAGTGGGTCAGTGTGGGGTGGGAACATTCCTGAACATCACCTGGAGCAGCAAGATGTGGATACTAAACCCTGTGTCCTCTCCCTCTGGCACAGCTGGTGAAGGGGCTGCAGCAGGAGCTGAACCGCCTCTACTCCCTGTTCTGCTCCCGGAACCCCGAGTTCGAGGAGAAGGGAGGGAAGGTCTCCATCGTGTCCCACTCCCTGGGCTGTGTCATCACCTACGACATCATGACTGGCTGGAATCCAGTCAGGCTCTATGAGCAGCTGCTGCAGAAGGAGGAGGAGGAGCTGGAGGAGAGTTGGATGAGCTACGAGGAGCGGCGTCTGCTGGAGGAGCTTTACCTGACCAAGCAACGGTAATGCCCCCTCTGCCAGGGATCAGGGGAGATAACTCAGCCCTGGAGATACCCTCTGGGTGTTTCCAGAGCCCTCCAGGGCTGTTATCTTTGGTGGTTGGTGTTCTTCTGCTGGGGCTGGGTGATAATGCTAAACACAGCACTGGGAGCTCTGAATCCACACTGGCCCATGGAGCGGTTTGGGTTGGAAGGGACCTTCAAGATCATCCAGCTCCAACCCCCTGCCATGGCCAGGGACACCTTCCACTATCCCAGGTTGCTCCCAAGCCTCATCCAACCTGGCCTTGGACACTTCCAGGGCTGGGGATGCTGTGGTGCTGTGAGACACCCATTGGAGAACCTAAAATTAGCATCCTCAGTCGTTCAAGTGGGAGATGACAAATGATGAATCACAGGCTTTGGTTCCTGCCTGAAACCAGTCTGAGTATTGGTGGTTCTTGGGAAGCATTAATTTAGCAGCAGCCCTGCTGTGGTGGCAGTCAGGATGTGTCTCACCAGGGATGGGTGCAGGATGTCTCTGTCAGCTGCAGGGCTGGACTCAGTGCAGGATTTCTGAGAAAAAGGAAGTTTAGAAACCTAATGAAGTGTTGCAGTGATAAGATGGCCCTTCAGGCCTGTCACAAACATATAATCAGGGAGAAATGGCCATTTTCACACTCTGCTCCAGCTCCTTAGGCATCTCCTGAAGTGCTTCCACAGAATCCCACGTGTCATTTGACACTGGCACTCTGCACAGAGTGAGTGGCTGTCCCTTCAGTGTGAAATGATGGGAAATAGACTCCTGACATCCTGTAACTTCTAGAATTCACTGGCACTGGGAACAGTTCTACCCATCCATATGTGTGCTTCACATTGTAGCTGCTTTTTAATTCAGGCCAGCTAGAAAAGCAGGTGAACAAGCTTTTTTTTCATGGGGGTTTAGAGGGTGGGACACCATCCTCCAGAAATTCCACCTCCATACAGAACTCCATAATGCCCAGACCATTTCCTGGGGCTTTGTTGTCATTTTGGGGGGTTTAAAACAAAATAAAGCAGGTGATTTGGCTGCAAAATCACCAAGGAAACAGGAGGTGAGTCAGCTGCTCCTGAGGAAGCAGGGTGGGCACAGGCTTGGGGTGGTGAGCAGGGGAATTGTCATGTGTGGATTGATTCCTTCTGTGGCCAGAGAAACAGGAATTGACAGACATTGATTGTTGATGAGTTGAGCTGCTCCAGGAAATACTGACACCATCCCTCTCTCTTCCCAGCAGACAAAACTGTTGGACCCCACAGGAATGCCTGTTTGGATCAGAGAGGTTAAAGCTGCATTTTTTATTGGATCTCAGAAAGATCTCTATTTTCTAGGTTGAGAGAGATAGAAGAGAGGTTACATGAGTTAAAGGCATCCACCATATCAAAACCACCTGTCTTAAAATTTAAGGTATGTATGTTTTAAGAGGTTTCTGCTGAATTTTTCTGCTTGCTGTAAAAATACACCTGCAGTGTGAGTTATTCTGCTTACTTTTATTTTTTCCCATGACCCTAGACATGATTTTGGCAGAATAATTTGGATGTTGGAGAAAGTGTGTGTACATATATGTAAAATTTTTGTTGTATTCATAGATTATGGTTATTTATTGCAATGCTGTATTTGTAATAAATTTTGAGCAACCTGGTCTGGTAGTGGGAGATATCCCTGCCCATAGCAAGGGGTTGGAATGAGCTGAGCTTTAAAAGGTCCCTTCCAACCCAAACCATTCTGGGATTCTGTTATATATGTTTATATTAAATTATATGTAAATATATATGTGAATATATAGATTACAAATAATTTTGATACTTAAACCTAGTTATTATACACACACACACAATTCTGTGGGAAGGTAAAAACCATTTGGCAGATTACATCAATCACATATTTTAAAGAGTTTCACTTCTACTCCATTGAATAATCCATCTTCCTTGGGGACTCCTTCTAGCATGTCACATCTCTGAGCAAATCTGATTGAATTTCCTCCAGGAGTGGATTTTCCTTCCAAATGATTCTGCTCTGACAGTTAGCACTCTTTCAATCTCATGAAGCAGCTTGCTTGCTAATCAGCTGTACAAATTGCTAGAATTCCTTATCTTTGGGAAAAGGCATTTTCCAGCTCCTGGGTGGGATGTGCAACACTCTCCAGTTGCTCAACTCCATCCTGAAGTATTAAACCATAAAAATGTGACATGATAGATGAGAATTAAGCGGATTATTGTTTCTTAACTTGCCATTTTTCTTTCCTTATGAGTTCAGAGGGGCTCCTGGAAGCCAAGGTCAATGTTGAGCCATAAAAAAAGAGGAAACCAGCCATAATTCATGTTGTCACAGCCTTCTTCTTTTCATCAGTGCTTGAAAGCATGTGTCAGGCTATTATCTCTCCCATCAAGGAAGCTGGAGTCAGGCTGGTCCTCCCCCAGCTCTGGGAAGGATTATTCTTCACTCACTTGGTTTTAAACTGAAGAGTTTTTGGACAGTTGATTTTTAGATGGAGAGGAGGAAAAAAATGGGGAAGAAACTTTAGATAAAGAGGACTTTATCTACCTAAACTGATAAGCTAGATCTGTAATCTTCAGGCAGCATTTCCAGTGCAGTTCATCCTTTTTCTCGCCCTTCCTGACAGGGAGGTGTTTTGTTTCTGTGAGGTTTCAGACTGGTGACTCCCATGGCTTGAGGCAGAGCTCCAGAGGGAGAAGCTTTCCAAGGAAATGATGGCAAGGGAGGATTTCAGCAGAGCGGCTGGAACAGGATTGCTCATCAGCAGGGCAGTCCAGCTCACTGAGCGTGGCTGGTTTGTTGAGAGAGAACAGCCTGGTTCAGAAACCACTCACCCATTCCTTGGCTCTTCCATGGACTGAAAAAAAATCAGGGTTCTCAGATGGGACAGAGTCACTGGTGCCACATGAAGGAGAGTTGTGCTTGATGTTGAGCAAGCACAAAGTTGCTTTTGGCAAGACAAATGCAGGAAGAAAAACAGCAGTTTGCTTGGTTCATGCTTAATACTAGAGAAAATGAAGGTATTGACTCCACAGGGAGAAAAAAACCCACAAAACATTAAGAAATGGGGTGTGTTGTTTTCTGATAAAATATTGGGCAAGCCACAAGAGTGGGAACTTGAGGGAGAGGGATCTTTTGTTTCTCTTTCTCTGCTTCTCCTCAGATGGGATAATGGAATTGCCTGCTGGACCAACAGGAGCAGTGGGAGTTTAAACCAACACCTGTTGTAAATTTAAGATTTAGAATCACAGTCTTCTCCCCACCAGCCTTGGAAGAGGAGCTGGAGTTAAAGGGTGAGGGGCTGAAGATCATAGGAACATGGGGCATGGTGTGACACCAGCCCCTGCATGCCTCTGGTGTATGAAAATTGGGAATTTTTTATTTAGGATGAATTCCAGTCATGGTAGGGAAGAGAAGAGCAGGATGTGCCTCAGTTGCTCCTTAGGGCTGCCATGGAAATGCATTTAAATCTGGCCTTGCAATGTCCTGGCCCAAAAGACTTCAGGGTTCCTCAGCACCTCTCACTCAGCCAAGGCTGGTGGAAGGTCCAGCCTGTACCTCGTGTTCTTTGTGCCCAGCACTAAAGGGCTCTGCTGCCTCACTTCTCTTGACTCATTCAGCTTTTTTTTCCCTTCACCTAATTATGAAAATACTGCAGTGCTAACTTGAATGGATGATTGCTTGGCTCAGCTTCTGCTTAAAATACAAATAAATTCATTAAGCCTTCTGTTTATGAATCATAACCAGGAGAGGAGTTCTCTCAAAGGTCATTTCATAAACACATCTCCTGTGTTGTTAACATTTACAGGAAAATGCCCCACTCCTGATTGCAGGAGAAACAACCAAAATTAATAAATATTTTCTAGAAAGATTTTGATCTTTTATTCCCACTAGGTTTTATAATACAGCAGCCTGATCTTCAGCCACCTTGCAACAGCACTGACAGTCTAATGGCTGCAGATTAAAGTATTTGGGGTAAAGAATCATAGAATTAAGGTTGGAGAAGACCTGTCCACCTCTAAACCATGTCCCCAAGGGCCACATCCACATCAAAACCCTACAGGGATGGGGACTCCAGCACTGTTTATCAATAGAAATGATGGGACAACCTTGGGACAAAAGCCACACACCTTGTGACCACTGAAGCCAGTTACCTTTGGAGGGTTTTCCCAGTCCCTTTTGAGTGTCCTCTGCTGAGTGCAACCTGGCAGGCACTGTCTGATTCCTCCCTAAAGCAGAAAAACCATAATTGTGCCTTTCAGGTGCTTGACACAGGGATATCAGATGGACAGGGTTGGAGGTTACTTATTCAATTTAAAGGATTGCACTGGGAATGTCTCTTTCTGCTGTGTTTGAAGATAAAAAAGCTTTTTGTCCAAGCTGCCAACACACAAGATCTGTGTGAAACTTGGGCTGAGGAAAGGAGAGGAGCTTTGAGGAAAGGAAAGGAGCTTTGCACCAAGTGACAGTTTTAATGACAGAGCGGTGCTGTGCAACATGTGACATGGAATAACCATGCTGAAGGTTGAGTTTTTACTTTTTCCATCAAGTTGAGACTTATTTTGGAAGGAAGAGGGGTGGTACCAGTGCCAAGACAGAGGAGGAGGAATGTTTTGTGCAGCACTGGAATCCAAGAGATGAAAGGGACCATTATTCCCCCTGCCCTCATTCCATGTGCTGACATACAGGGAAGGCACGTGGCATTCCAAGGATCCTCCACGTGCATTTAGCAAGAATTCAGCAATTTCTCTCGCTGGCTGAGCATTTGACAATGGTAAAATTAATTTTTCAAGTAAGAAAATAAAGTCTGAAAGGTCATTTTGATTTAGGGAAATGTCTTTTACCACTGAGT
Organism: Zonotrichia leucophrys gambelii; assembly: GCF_028769735.1. Classification (NCBI taxonomy): domain Eukaryota; kingdom Metazoa; phylum Chordata; class Aves; order Passeriformes; family Passerellidae; genus Zonotrichia; species Zonotrichia leucophrys. Next base: position 60,197,968 of record NC_088175.1, on the reverse strand, counting down.
TTTCCATTTGATGGTTTTAGGAGGTGATGCCTGAGGGTTGGTAGTGGGGGGTCAGAGTTGTGGTTGGTTGTAATGACCCCAAAATGCAGGTTCAGTGACTTCTCAGATGTGGCAGCTCAGATTTACTCAGTTGGTGTTGGAGGCAGGAGTTGAGAGCGAGGTCACAGCAGCTTTGGGTGACATCAGAGGGTCCCGGTGGCTGTTCCTGCTCCTGGGACATGGTGGCACTGGGGACAAGCACCGCTCTGTTCGCTTAGCACCAGCTGTGTGTAGCAAGAAAATCATGGAGAACTTGGTTAGGAACAGAATGAGGAGGACTGGGAGGTCTGGGAAGCTCCAGGAGAAATCAGACTCAATTCACTGGGCTGGGAGAGACCTTCAGGATCATGGAGTCCAGCCCAGCCCCAGCACCTCAACTCAACCTGGCATCCAGTGCCACATCCAGGCTTTGTTTTTCCTTTCGTGTCTCCAAAGTCTTCTTGCTCCATCCTTTCCAGTGCTGGTGGACCTCTCTGAGTTCAAATATCCAGCTTGATTTTTGCTTTTAGCACCCCAACAGGCAGCCAAGGGCAGTTTAACCCTCATTCATTGATGTTATGTTGTTCTACCCTGTTTGGACCAACCAACACTTTGAGTCCCTCCACTGAAACCAAGAAATGGAGAGAGAAACCAAATGCAGTGTCAGGAAACATCAATTCCATCCTTATGAAATCTCTCCCCAGGTTGAGAATTTCTTCTGTATGGGATCCCCCCTGGCCGTGTTCCTGGCCCTGCGTGGGATCCGTCCCGGCACCAGCGGCAGCCAGGACCACATCCTGCCCAGAGCCATCTGCAACCGCCTGCTGAACATCTTCCACCCCACAGATCCAGTGGTGAGTCTCTCACTGCCCTCCCAAGCCTCTGCCCTGCTGGTTTTAAGCTCTGGGATAACGTGGGACCTTCAAAGTGTGTGACTCAACACGAGTGTGTTCCAGCACAGGATTATTTGTTCATGGTTGTTATGCAATGGCTTGGGGTTTGGAACTGTAGAATTACATTTCCTACAAGTAATTGCCATAAATAACATATATTTTGGTTCTCTTTTCATAGTAATAAGCATAAGATTTTGGCTTATTCTGATTTTTTTTTCCCAAAGAAATAATCCTTTTTTAGACAAGGATTTTGTGTTTAACTTCATGGCTTCCATTAAAATATATATTTTTGCTGTTTAAAAAGGCTTCACAAGCAGTTTACAAGATAATATAGAAAAGCAAAGACTGATTTCTTTTTTTCCCAAAGGATCCTACGAGTAAAAGTTTGTTGATAGTATTTGGGAGAGGATTATTGGTGTAGCTTGCCTTTTCCTTTTTCCACAGCAGCCAATGTTGGCTGTTACCAAATTAGTTACTGGACCTTTGATCTGCATCCCCTTGGTAATTTCTCTGATGCAAATTGGATAGGGAATTTCATCTACAACAGCAATTTGGGGATGCTTTCCTATTTAAAGTAGCTGAATTTAAATATCTTCAGACTTCAATCCAAACATGGTCGTGTTCAGCTCCAGCTACTCCAGAATTTTCCTGGATTATCAGGGACAATTGGTTCCACTCTGCAAATAGTAAGTTCACTCAGTTTTAAAATAAAGAAATGCAAGATGTTTTTCTACATCTAAGTGGACAAAGATAAATAAATAATAATAGGAAAATATTTTTTAAGTAAACATAACTCATGATTTGCACAGGGATCAACAAAGAGCCATCAAACAAAATGTTTACACAGCCAATTCCTGTTTATTGTGTTAGAATCAGCTTAACTTCACATGAAGTTTGTTCTCTCAGTGAAGCCATCTGTTAGGAACCTGTGTGTTGGTAACAACATGTAGTACGAGTGTTGTAATGCAGGTGTTGCAGAGATGTGCAAAAGTGAGCTCACAGGCAGCTGTGCAGCTGATAAATCTTCCAGGCTGTGAAACTGTGGTGGTTTCTGGGGTCCCCATTGAAGGAGGGAAATTGATGAATCTGACTCCATGTTCTTAGAAGGCTAATTTATTATTTTGTGGTCTTATATTATATTAAAGAATGCCATACTAAACTATACTAAAGAATAGAGAACGGATACAGACAAAAGGCTACAAAGAACGATAATGAAAACTCGTGACTCCTTCCAGAGTCCTGACACAGCCTGACCCTGATTGGTCATTAAGTCAAAACAATTCACATGAAACCAATCAAACATGCACCTGTTGATAAACAATGTCCAAACACATTCCAAAGCAGCCAAACACAGCAGAAGCAAATCAGATAATTATTGCTTTCATTTTTCTCTGAGGCTTCTCAGCTTCCCAGGAGAGAAATCCTGGCGAAGGGATTTTTCCAGAAAATATGGCAGTGATAGTGAAACTAAAAGGGGTTACACATCACTGTGTCACCTCCTAGGCATTGTTTAGGAGAGGTATTCTGGATTTGAGGTGGGAGGGAGCTCTGGATGGGAAGGAAAACGGATTTTTTTTCCCAGTTTGTCCTCCCAGGACTGATCTTCACCCCGAATTCCCTTTCCAGGCCTACAGATTAGAACCCTTAATCCTGAAACATTACAGCAACATCTCACCTGTGCAGATCCACTGGTACAACACAGCCAACCCCCTGCCCTACGAGCACATGAAGCCAAGTTTCCTGAACCCCAGCAAAGAAGCTACCTCAGCCCCGGAGAGCGAGAGCGCCTCGGCGGCGCCCAGCCCCACCACGTCGCCGGTCATGGTGCGGCGCCACTACGGGGAGTCCATCACCAACATTGGCAAAGCCAGCATCCTGGGTAAGCAATGTGCCCTCTGTCCTGCTGGGCTGCGAGGGGAGATGTCCGGTTTTCGGCTGTTTGTAGGGCCTGGAAAGGCCCGGGGTGGCCTTGGGGCAGCTGCGTATCAAAGGACGAGAAGAGGCTTCAGTTCTTCTTTCAGTCTCTATGTTTATTAATTGTTTATCTAAAAGATTTTCTTTCGGCCCGACAGAGCTCTGCTCAGCAGCCAGCCATGAGCACACTGTCTGCCCTCCGGGCAGTCACCTATCTTTATACCCAAAGTTACGTGTACAATATTTATCATTTTTCCCCAATACCTTTCACCCTTATTGACCAGTGCACTTTTAGTAATGACCAATCCCAAAGTGCCACCATCACCACAGAAGATGGAGGAGAAGAAGAAGAAGAAGAAGGACAGGACAGGCCCCAATTCCTCCATCTTACTTCTCTAAACCCCCCTGTACAGAGATCCTAAACCCTGTGTCTCACCCTCTAATTAACCAATCCCTTCACCATTCACCCCGGTGAAACCCTCCTGTCCTCATACAGGTGTCGTCTCCTGTGTAGGATCAAAGTCCAGCCACCAGATGCTTCTGGAACATTCCAGGACTCCCGAGCCCCCCAAGGGTGGTCTTGGTGACACCTCAGTCCTGAGCTGCTGAGATCCCACAGGGAGAGGCAGCATTCTGGGTAGCTGCTGGTTCTCAGCTTCTTTTTCTGCCTCTGCTGAGGTCGGGGTTGAAGGGGCTTGGGATGGAATTTCGTGTTCAGGCTTGGATGTTTGTTATTTCTTACCTGTGTTACAAGTCCTGAGTTCTGCAGCCTCCCACTGACAAGCTGCAGAATGGCTAACTGTCTTTCTATACAAGGTGTTTTAAGGATAAACTGTCCAATTAAGAAATGACACCTGAACTATTTTCACTTTTAACCCAATCACTAATCACTCGATCAGTCTGCATTGCCGACTTTTCTGTCCAATTACACAAAAGCACCCAAACTCATGGAGAAGAAGGTGAAGAGGATGGACCATCCATCTTCCTCCATATATATTACTGTTCTAAAACCCCAAACTCTCCTTGTGATATCACACACTTCTAATCAAACTACACACCCATAATCCCAGTGCTATCAATCAATTTTGGAAACTTCTCCACAGCCTCAGGTCAGTGCAGTGTTCTCTTGGGGATCAGAGCCTGTCAGCACAGAAAGTCTGAAATTCTCAGTATCCAGAGCTCCAACAGGTCATGTCCCCTCTGTCCCTGGGAGGGGAGAGGCAGCATTTTGGGTAGCTGCTGGTTCTCAGCTTCTTTTTCTGCCTCTGTGGAGGTCGGGGTTGAAGGGGCTTGGGATGGAATTTCGTGTTCAGGCTTGGATGTTTGTTATTTCTTACCTGTGTTACAAGTCCTGAGTTCTGCAGCCTCCCACTGACAAGCTGCAGAATGGCAAACTGTCTTTCTATACAAGGTGTTTTAAGGATAAACTGTCCAATTAAGAAATGACACCTGAACTATTTTCACTTTTAACCCAATCACTAATCACTCGATCAGTCTGCACTGCGGACTTTTCTGTCCAATTACAAAATACCACCCAAACCCATGGAGAAGGCAAAGAAGGAGCAGCCTCCACCCTAGAACGTCCACCTTGCTTGATATCTATTTCTATATTCTAAACCCCAAACACTGAGTTTTCCACCCTGTGATATCACACACTTCTATTCAAACCCCACACCCACAATCCCACTGCTATAATTCCATTCTGGAAGCTTCTCCACAGCCTCAGGTCAATGCGGTATTCTCCTGGGGGTCAGAGCCTGTCAGGACAGAAAGTCTGAAATTCTCAGCATCCAGAGCTCCAACAGGCCATGTCCCCTCTGTCCCTGGGAGGGGAGAGGCAGCATTTTGGGTAGCTGCTGGTTCTCAGCTTCTTTTTCTGCCTCTGTGGAGGTCGGGGTTGAAGGGGCTTGGGATGGAATTTTGCGTTCAGGCTTGGATGTTTGTTATTTCTTACCTGTGTTACAAGTGGTAAGTTCTGCAGCATCCTACTGACAAGCTGCAGAATGGCAAACTGTCTTTCTATACAAGGTCTTTTAAGGATAAACTGTCCAATTAAGAAATGACACCTGAACTATTTTCACTTTTAACCCAATAACTAATCACTCGATCAGTCTGCACTGCGGACTTTTCTGTCCACTTACAAAATACCACCCAAACCCATGGAGAAGGCAAAGAAGGAGCAGCCTCACCCTAGAACCCCCACCTTGCTTTATATCTATTTCTATATTCTAAACCCCAAACACTGAGTTTTCCACCCTGTGCTATCACACACTTCTATCCAAACCCCACACCCACAATCCCAGCTCTGTCATTCCATTCTGGAAGCTTCTCCACAGACCCAGGTCAATGCAGGGTTCTCTTGGGCATCAGAGCCTGTCAGCACAGAAAATCTGGAATTCTCAGCACCCAGAGCTCCAACAGGCCATGTCTCCTCTGTCCCTGGGTTGGGATGGGAGATCCTTGGGGAGCTTTGCTGCTCCCTGGGGTTGGGGTGCAGTCCTAAGGAAACTGTGGAGATGGGATGGGAGCTGGGGGTGCTCACCTGGAGAAGAGAAGGATCCAGGGAGACCTTGGAGCTCCTTCCAGTGCCTCAAGGGGCTCCAGGAGAGCTGGAGAGGACTTGGGAGGAACAGGACACAGGGAATGGCTTCCACTGCCAGAGGGCAGGGATGGATGGGAGATTGGGAAGGAATTCTCTGTGAGGATGCGGAGGTTTTCCAGAGCCCTGAGGTTTTCCAGAGCAGCTGTGGCTGCCCCTGGATCTCTGGAAGTGTCCCAGGCCAGGCTGGACAGGGCTTGGAGCAGCCTGGGATAGTGGAAAGTGTCCCTGCCCATGGCAGGGAATTGAAACTGGCTGAGCTTTAAGGTCCCTTCCAACCCAAACCATTCCATGATTCTGTTCCTGTCCCTTGCACAAAATCAGAGAGTGGCTGAGGTTGGAAGTGACCTCTGGAGATCTTCAACCCCCAAAATCCCTGCTGGCAGAGGATGGGTTCAGTGAGTTCTGTAGGTGCCTGGCTTGGTTTAATCCCAGCTGACATTTACTTTGAAATAAAAAAAGTTTATGTCCATTGGAGTCAAAGCTGGGGGAGATGATGTAGTTCAGGCTATTGCTGCCTTATTTTTGTCTGCCTTATTGAAGTAACATCCTGGTGATTTAACAATTTCCACTCTGCTTCATGGGGAAAAAATTAAATTAAAGCTTGTCTTCTGATTGCATTTTCTGCTATTGGCCAATAGCAGAAAAATCACACCATGTAACCCAATACAGTTACCTTTAATTCATGATTCTGCAATAGGAAATTCAGGCTGGTTTCATATAAAGTCTGCTCCTTTCTGGCTTTCTGAGTCAAAATAAGCCCTGGTTTAAGTGAGCTTAAATTCCCTTCACTGGAGCTTATACTTGATCATGCACTTGCAGTTTTTGTTGACTCAAGGCTTTTCTTCAGCTCCCTGTGTGGGATTTGGGAGAATCCTAGTGCCAGGAGTCTTCCCAATCAAATAAGAATATAAAAGCAGTTTTTCCTCAAGTAGAGAAATGTGGTATTTCAGAGCAGAGTGCCTTTTTGGGGGGTTTCTATAGTGACTTTAATGTCTTGTCCATGAGGTGGCAGCAGAGTCGGGATAAAACAGGACAAAACTACTCTTAACTTTTATATCCCTCTTCCTGAGCAACCCAAATAGTCCTTTTAAAGGATGATGTAACATTTTTAAAGGTCTGTTAGGGCAGTGAACCTAAGAAAATATTAAGAGAAATAATAAGAATATAAGAAATAATAAGAATATAATAACAATAAGAGAAATTTCTTAAATGTGCTGTTGGGATTTTTAATTGCAGAAGGCACTAAAGTTGTTAGAAAGCATTTTTGTCTTAGAATTTATGAAAGAGGAATCACAACACATCTTTCAAAGTGTCAGATTTCTCTCTGCAGATGTGTTTCATGCTTCTCTTTTTCCCCCTAAACACAACTTCCAAATTACAGCTTTTGCTGTAATGAGATGAGTTTGGGGATGAACAGAGCCCACTACAGTCAGATGTTCCCACCCTAGGAAAGCAGCAGGAGTGTTTCCCATCCCTCAGCTCTAATGAAGGGGTGTTGCAGTGGCTTTAATTTGCAGTGGCTTTAATTTGCAGTGGCTTTAATTAACTTGCAGTTTGATTGATGAATCTTGGGTGTTTTTCCCCTCTGTGCTGGATGCAGGAGCCGCGAGCATCGGGAAGGGCCTCGGTGGGATGCTCTTCTCCAGGTTTGGCAGGTCCAGTGCCACCCCCCAGACCATGGAGACAGGAAAAGATGGCCCTGAGGGGGATGAGAAGAAGGCCACGACTGTTGGGACCCCACCTCTGCCCCACAGCAGCTCGGGATTCCTCGAACCCACAGGTGAGTGGTGCCCACCCTGTGGGTCCAGGGAAACCAGAGTGGGGTGGGGGCTGGAAATGCCAAAACTGCACATGAGAGGGTTTGATGTTGTGAGTTTGCCATAAAATAATAAATGTTGAATATCAAGGCCAGCTTGGACAGGGCTTGGAGCAGCCTGGGACAGTGGAAGGTGTCCCTGGCCATGGCAGGGGTGGGATGAGATGATTTTTAAAGTCCTCTCCAACCCAAAGCATTTGGGGATTTTGTGAATCTGTTCCTGTGTTAGATTGGAAGGGACTTTAAAGTTCATCCCATTCCACCTCTCCCATCACAGAGACACCTTCCACTGTCCCAGGTTAGTCCTGTCCAGCCTGGCCTCAGGCACTGCCAGGGATCCAGGGGCAGCCACAGCTGCTCTGGGCACCTGTGCCAGGGCCTGCCCACCCTCCCAGCCAGGAATTTCTCCCCACTATCTCATCTAACCCTGCCCTCTGACAGTTTAAACCCTTTTTTTTCCACCTAAACTCCCAATTCCCCCATGTATTTCCCATTCTGAAGCAATCTGGATTTTAGGACATGTATGACTGGGAACAGAAGCTGCCCTTGTCCTGATCTGAACTGCTCAGGACAGAAAGTGCAATTTTAGCAGCTGGGTTTTTTGAAAAGCATAGGTCCTTCCTCTCAGGAAATTCTTCCTTGGGTTTATTTCTGAGCTCCCCCTTGGCACTGCTGCAGGACACACAGGGGGTTTTTTTGCAATTGAGGGAGTCACAAGTGTCCTGTGACAGCATTCACATGATGGATTGCTGTCTGGTCATACCAATTGCAACAGATAACCTGTCTGAGTCAGTGTTTGAGGGCAGGAAGCTTGGGGTGAGACGTGAGGGAAGCAGAGAAGCAGCACAGGGAACATGACAGAGCTGCCAAGGGGGTCATTTCAGGGGGGCTGGCACGCTGAGAGCTTCCTGCATGGATCCCACATCCCTCCCTGCTGGAAAGCCATCCCTGCTCCATAGAAGGAGAGCGTGGAGCAGGGCTGGCAGCTGAATGATGCAATCCCCACCGAGCTCTGCTCTCACAGGGCTCTGCTGGGGTTTGGCTCCCGCCCAAGCTCCCGGAACGGCCTCTCCGATGGCCCTTCCTGCCCAGCCACGGGGGTTTGTGTGGATATAAACTCTCCTGCTTGGAAATGGCTCTGCCTGTCTGCTGCTGCTCCCTGGCTCCCTGTCCCTGCTGCAGAGTGGGGAGCAGCTCTGGGCAATCAGAACCCGTGTGATGCTCCCTGTCCGTGCTCCTCCAGCCAAGAATCCAAACTCCTTCAAACTGCCTTTGAGAAATGGCTGCATTTTCCACTCAGTCTGGGCCTTTGGCTTTTGTAGCTCAGCAGGCTTTTAGGTTTTTTGTCTATTTTATTTTATTTTATTTTATTTTATTTTATTTTATTTTATTTTATTTTATTTTATTTTATTTTATTTTATTTTTTATTTCTGAAGTGCCTTAGCAATAGGTTGACGTTGGCCCAGTTCAAATGCAGCGGTAATTGCTTTGAACGTGGCATGAATCAAAGCAGCCATTGAAATAAAAGGGTAACTGCTGAAATATGCTTGGAATAATCAGGATATTAAAAGGGCAGAGCTGTGGAGGGATGACTTTGCAGGAAGGGCTTGTAGTAGTCGGTGTAGTCTCCTTGTGTAGACACTAAAAATGCAAGAAATCCATTTATTTCCAAAAGTTTCCTAGTGGGGCCTCAGCATTTGCTGGATATCTCTCTGTAGTTATCATAACAAGTATAAATAAATATATTTATAGAGTTACTATAAGGAAAACAGCTGCTTGAAAAAAACCCTGTCTTTTCCCAAGTTGAGAATCACAGAATCATTCAGAAAAGATGTCTAAGACCAGGAATAGTTTTCTTTTTTTTGCTTTTTTTTTTTTAAAAACTCTCTTAGGTTTGTGCTAAATGCAGGAGGTGCATTAAAATGTATTTCTACATTATTAAATCTTGGTTTTGTTGAGTGCCCTGTGAAATGTAAACACAGAGATGCTGAGTGTGTTGTTTGTGCAGAATGAGAACCCGAAACACCCCGGTGGTTTTTGCAGCTCTGACATCCCTCTTGTTCCTTTTCTTGTTCCTTTCCCAGTGGAACTGGAGCACAGGATCGACTTTGAGCTCAGGGAAGGTCTGGTGGAGAGCAGATACTGGTCTGCAGTCACGTCCCACACTGCTTACTGGTCATCTCTGGATATTGCCCTCTTCCTCCTCACCTTCATGTACAAGCAAGACCAAGAAGAGACTGACAAATCCAATTTAGACACTCTCTGAATCTTGGACTGAGGACAGGAGAGGAAACTTGAAAAACCAATGGCACAAAGCAGATGTTTGACTGCAGAGCTGCAGGACCAGTGGCATGGAGGTTTCAGGTTTAAGTGCATGTTTGGGGGGTTTTCCTATTTCTAAAGAGGAGAGGTTATTTGTATTTCAAAGCACTTTATAGTTTTCAACGTTTTGCAGTGCTGAATTAGACCTGAAAGGGTTCCAAATTCCTGTCAACATGGGCTGTACAAAGAGCCAAGACAGCATTGTAGCATCCCATGAGCAGTTGTGCTTGGGTGACATCCTTGTTAATGACCATAATTGCTGTTTAGTTCATTAAAATATTTTAAAAAAATTAGTGGGTTAATAAAAAAAAACAAAACAAACAAAAAATACAACAACAAACCAAACTTAAATTGATTTCCATTAACAAAAAAAAAAAAAAATACATGTTCAGTACAAACCTAAACCTGCCATGTGCTGATGTTTTATGTACCTGTGAATTACAAGCAGTGGTGTCATTTTTCCAGGACTTTATTCAGCTCCACATCCAATTATTCCCACATTGGAAGCCCATTCTGACTGCTGGCTTCTGAGGTCCTATCCTATGTGACACATTTAGAAACTAATGCTGAACAGAAAAAAAAAAAGAAAAAAAAAAGCATGAGGCAAATATTTGAAATACTGTAATTATAATTTATTATTCTCTCTAATCGTTTCATTTTATTCCAGTGTATAAAACATTACTTTTTTACTGATTTCTTTTGACATAATTTAAGAACCACATTTATTTTCTACAGTGTTAAGACTTTTTCTCAGAAATACATATCTTTGTACTACTATTCAAATGAATATATGGACACTGTGGCACACTTTAAGTATTTTTTCATTAAAAATAAATATTTGTGGTTTCACACAAATGAGATCAGTCACCTTCTTCTCAGAGGTAAGTGCCTTTGCTTTTTCAGGTTCCAAAAGTGAGATTGGTTTGCAGAGGACCCAGCTGTCCTTTGTTTACCATAATTAAATCCATACATGTGTGTGTTTGTATAAAAACATATGGATGTGTATATTTATGTGCAGGGGGAGGGAGGCACCATAAAATAAACTTGGTGAGGCCTGAGAATACCAACATTTAGATTAAGTTTGTATCTGAAACTAATTCAGAAGTCAAGAGGGAAGTGTTGGGATGAAAGGGAATGATCTCCAAATAAAACACCAGAGGGTCATTGCTGAGATTTTAGAGCAGGGCTCTGGAGCAGGAGTGTTGGATATTTGCCCTCAGAGCTGCCTCTCCCTGAGGTATTTATGATCTGGATGGCACATGTGGGAGCTGCAGAGCCTAAACTTGAGTTAAAACAGCAAAATATTGTAAAATAGCAAAATATTTTAAAATAACAAAAAGCCTGGGCTGTGGTGTTGGTGAGTGATCGTTGTGCTCTCAGTGTGAGCAGATGTGGCAGCATCAGCCCAGAGCAGTGGCTGGAGCTGTGGAAAGCCCAGAGTTCCCTGCCTGGGGGGAGTGGGTGGCTCTTCTCCCAAATTCTGTTTATTTGGGCTGCTCCTTCCATGAAAGAATTGGGAGTTTGGATTCTCTGCTGGAGTTGGGGATTTGGGAATCATTCTGAAGGGGGAGAAACAAAGAGAAAGGGAAGGGAGGAGTGGAGGGGAGTGGGAAAATGACACAAACAGCGCTGCAGTGAATATCCAACGTTCAGCTGGTGGAAAGGACCTTGCTTCAGTGTGGATCTGTGAAAGATCCCATCTGGCCTCAAGAGAATTGGAGCTCTCCTGCCTGACCTGTTTACCCTGGTGGATGAGCAATCCCAGGAAAGGAAAATAACCCCTGAGAGGAGGAAGCCTCTGCTCCAGCAAACAGCCTCGTGTTTACAGGACTAGCCCATCCAGATAAGTTGTTTAATCAACTCCTCCTAATGAGGACAACTTCAACACAAAAAGGAGAATCTCCTTTTATATTTAGACCGTGCAAAATGTTTCCAAATGTGCATGGTTGGTGTTTCAGGGCTCTGAGCTGGGCTGTGGTGCTGCTGCCTTCTCCCTTTCCACCACTGGATCCACCCTGGATCCTTTTTTAAGGGCTGTAAACAAAAGGGGTTAATTCCTGCAATTCTTGTGGTCTGTGGAAAGCCTGCTGTAGCCCAGGACATGTTTCAGATTTATGGAATAGCTGTTCCCCTGGCCTCAGGACGTGCTGGGACTTGCTGCCTGCTCTCCATATAAGGGAGGAGATCCGACTTGGAGGTGCTGCGTGCCCCTTGGAAAACAGGGAGAGCTGAGGGGTGAATCTCACTGCTGGGAGGAGAAGGGACAGTCAGATCCAATACCTGATCATCCCTTTGTGCTTCTCCTGACTTGATGGGTGTGTTTATTTGTGATTCTGCCCTAATTAGCAACTTCCTGGACCACCAGCTGATCTCCCGAGCTAAATTCCGAATATGAAACACACCTTGAAAGAATCAATGGGGACTCGTTCTAAATTGTATGCAGAGATGTTAAACAGCCTTTCATCTTTTTAATCCTCCAAAACCACCCCTCCTCCTGCTGCAGAGGTGAAATCCTGTTTGCAGAGCAGATGCTGAAGGGGCTGGAAGGGTTTGCCCCATTTCTGTTGTGGTGCAGCACAGAATTCAGGCAGGGTCACGTCTGCTGCTCCAAACTCCCTGGTCAGATGCTCTGTGTCATAATGTGGAGCTGGAATGTCCTGGCTGCCAATTACTGACTTGTTTTCCTCTGCAAGGACGATGTTGAGCTTTCCAAGCTGTGTTGACTGGTGGTTTTTCTTGAGAAACCAAGATAAGGGCAATGCTCCTCACTGCTGTCAGTCCTCTGCCTGATACCGACCTGTTTTCCAAACTTGGCCTTGAGGTCTTTGTCCAGCTTTGTTGCTTACAATGGTTTTGCTACAAGGTCATTTTTTTGCAGATAATGAGCATGAATTTTATTCTTTTTCTTCATTCTGTCTCCTTGCTCCTAATTATTCTGTCCTGGTTCTGCTGCAGCTTCCTCTCCATTTGCATTCACTCCCTCCCTGCTCCAGTGCCAGAGTCTCTGCACTCAGACACCCTTTGCTTTATTTCACCATGGACAGTCTGGCTGGCCAACTTCAATTATTTTATCTCCTTTCCTAATTAGTATTATCAGGCTGAGCTGAACCATATTTCACGTTCCCACATTTCTATTTTGCCACCTGTTTTTCCTGGTTTCCTGCTCTCCTGGTGCTCCTTTCCCATGTGCTTGGCTCTTGAGCTGACTCTGATGTGTCTGAATTGTTGGGAATTGATTATTTTTTCCCAAGCTGAGTTCATGAATCACTGTGTCAACTGTTTGCACTGTTAGTTAATGTATATTTGTGTGCCCTCTGCCAGGTGAGTTTATTTGGATTTCCTTGTTCCCCGTTTTTTCTGTTATTAGCTTGGAGATGAGATTTCTGCTTCCACACATATTTTATCTGCTGAATTGGGACTGCAGGTGATTGACCTGTGCAGGGTCACCTCCTCAGGCTCTGCCAAACATCCTCAGTCACCATCAGAAAGCTTTTACACACCAAGGCCCAGCTTGAGCTGTATTTAATAATAATTTTCCTCCAAAAGAAAAAAAAAATCTACAATTTCTCTTGGTTTGGCTTTTTTGCTCCCTCTTTTTTTGGGGGGCTTTTGTCTCTTTCCCACTGCACTCCAACCTGTTCTGCAGTGCTGGGATTTCATTCCTGCTGGAATCACCGTTTGTTTTGTGCTTCTCTGAGCATCCTCAACACTTTTAGGGGAAATCTTGGAACCCCTTTGACCCCCGAGAGTCCCATCCTGCTGTTGTGATCCCCAAGAGTTCTGCTGAAAGCTCTGCATCCCCTCTGGATGTGCTCATCCCAGGATGGCTTTGCAATGTTCCCTCTCTGTGTTTGTGCCTCTCTGTTTGCTGCTCCCAGCTCAGCCCCAGCACTGACAAAGCCCTTTCTGTCCTTGTCAATGAATTCTGGCACTTCAGCCAGGGCTGGGCTCTCCCAGGGCTGCCTCCTTGCTCCTCGTGTTTCTCCTGCCTCCCTGGGGGCCCATTTGAGCCCCACTTTGCTATAGAAATCAGAGTTTTGTGTTTCCCTGCGTGCCTTTGCAGAAGCTGCAGCGCTGCCAGCGCAGCTCTGAGCGTGTCAACACTTCTCCTCTTCCAGGAGAATTCCCAAAGCAGGGAGAGGAATACCTGGAAAAGTTTCAGGTCACCCTGGGGGTCAGTGCTCGCTGCTGCCACTGGGAAGCAAATTCCAGCCAATTTTCCCCTCTCTCCCTCTGCAGCTCTCCAGCAAACCTCGGCCACTCCTTCCCCTTTGGGAGTGAGAATCTCCCTGCAAAAATGAGCAATAAGGAGCCATCTCTGGTGGTTTGGAAATCCTTGATGATTTATCCAAAAAGAGAGGGGCTTCATTTGATGGTTCTGTGAGCATCTGCCACAGATTAACTCCTCCCTTTGTTTCCTAAATAAAATAGCAGCTCTTGCTGCCCATTCCCTGGGGCCTCACTGTGGCCATGGACAGAGAATTCCCAGAATGGTTTGGGAAGGGACCTTAAAGATGATTTGATTCCAACCCCCAGTGGGGCTGGGATGGGAGAGGGAAAGTCCAAACTTCTCCAGCTCCAAGGACCCCACAGCCAGTTTGTTCTTGCTCGTTTTATGGCTCTTCCAGTCAGGATCTGATCTCAGGCCGGTCCCAGACTGTGCTCTCAAGGGGCAGCTCTGTCTCCCCTTTTCACTGCTCCATTCTGGTTTTCTGTTCCTGTTCCTGTGCCTGCCAAGCTCAGACTGGCTGGAAACCAAAGCCATGGGAGGAGGGAAAGGAGAGCAACTCTGCTGAGCTGGGATTTGGGGTCTCTCTCACCTGCTGGTGTCTCTCACACCTTCCCAAAGCTAAAAATGAGATTGTGCTGCCGCCAGAGAATCCCAGAATGGTTTGGTTGGGAAGGGACCTTAAATCCCATCTCATTCCACCCCTGCCATGGCAGGGACACCTTCCACCATCCCAGGCTGCTCCAAGCCCTGTCCAACCTGGCCTTGGGCACTGCCAGGGATCAGGGGCAGCCACAGCTGCTCTGGGCACCTGTGCCAGGGCCTGCCCACCTTCCCAGCTGAGGATTTCTCCCCAAAATCCAAACTAAAGCTCCTCTTGCAGGTCCATCCCTGCCCTCTGTCTCTGTGAGCCCAGCTGGGCAGGAACAGCCCCCCCTGCTCTCAGGACAGGGGTTTCCTGTTGGAAATGCAAAATGGCAAAAAAAAAAAAAACCTCTGAAAGATGAGAAGAGCCAAAACATGCACAGATGTTTTATCTTCCCACCTTTCCATCCCACTCCTGCTGTGCTGAGCTGAAAGTCCAAATGAGGAACATCCATACTTTGAGCCTTATAGTGCCAATGTCCTGCTCTGATGACTTTCCAGGATGTTTATGACTGCAGCATTTGTCAGAAATGTTCACGTCCCTAATTACTTTTTAAGTGACCAGTACTGAAGTTTAAAAATAACTTTGATGTACTTTCAGCTTTGCTAGAAGCACTTTCAGTATGGAAATTTAGGTTAGAGTAATTTGCAAAGAGGGACAGAGCACTTCCAAAACAAACTCCAACTTTCTAGGACAAAGGGGAAGGGTTTCAAACTAAAAGACGAGAGATTTAGATTGGATATTGGGAAGGAATTCCTGGCTGGGAGGGTGGGCAGGCCCTGGCACAGGGTGCCCAGAGCAGCTGTGGCTGCCCCTGGATCCCTGGCAGTGCCCAAGGCTGGGCTGGACAGGGTTTGGAGCAATGTGGGATAATGGAAGGTGTCCCTGCCATGGCAGGGGTGGGGCTGGATGGTTTTTAGGGTCCCTTCCAACCTGCAATTCTATGATTCCATTTTCCTTACAGCCCTTTGTTCCAGCAATCTCCCCACTGCATTCCAGCAGCATTTTCCCAAATAGCTTCACAGCTTCTGGGCTCTGTGCTTTGGACAAGGTGAGATCCTGTTGGAAAAGGATCTGGGACGTGGCCCTGCGTGCTGTGCAGGGAGGGCTCACACTGAGACAGCAGCTGAATATTTTGTGTTTCCAAAGCCCCTTCAGATGGGATGGTTCTGTCTCTTGGCAAACTCCTTGGGAATTCTCCTTTCTGCCTTCCAGGCTGCCCCTCCTCGCATGCAGCTGAGTGTGTGGGGGGGTTATTTTGGTATAAAACCGAGGTATTAAAAAGCAGCAGGAGCTGGGCAGGGAGGTGAGGCTGCTTTGTGGTGGCTGCAGGAAAGGGAAGAGGGCAGAAACGTTCCCTGCAGCGCTGTCACGGATCCACCTTCGCCTCGGAGACACCGCATCTGCCCGGGGAGGGAGGAGGGGAGGCAGCCCAGGCAGGAGAGGAGCTGATTAAATCAAGGAGAAGTTTGGCAGCCTGGGGAGCAGCCAGATGGGGATCAGCCTGATGGGGATCAGCCAGCGCAGCACGTGTGCAGCACATGTCAGAGCTTGATGCTCCCAGCCAGAGCCGTGGGCAGGAGCAGGGTGGGAGCTCAGCTCTGCCCACAGCACCCTCTCACTCACTGAATCCCTGCAAGGTTTGGCTTGGGAGGGCCTTAAATCCCATCCAGTGCCACCCCTGCCATGGCAGGGACACTTCCACTGTCCCAGGGTCATCCAAGCCCTGTCCAGCCTGGCCTTGGGCCCTGCCAGGGATCCAGGGGCAGCCACAGCTGCTCTGGGCACCCTGTGGTTTCACCCTCCCAGGGAAAAATCTCTTCTCAATATTTAATTTAAACCACTCTCTTTTTGTTCAAAACCATCAACCTTTGTCCCACCAATTATTCTTCAGTTATTCTACTCACCCTGAGCGCATGTGAACTCACCCAAATCGTGGCTGTCCCAAGGTTTGTCCTGCTGGGATTTAACTCTTCCAGAGTTCTGCATGTCCTGTGTGCTTGGATGGGATCTCCCAGAGCACAATCTCTGTCCAGGGATCTGCTGGGCTCTGCCCCAGGGAACAGGGACAGGACAAGAGGAAACAGCCTCAAGTTGCACCAGGGGAGGTTTAGATTGGATATCAGGGAAAGTTTCTCCATGGAAAGGTTTGTCCAGCCCTGGCACAGCTGCCCAGGGCAGTGGTGGGGTCCCCATCCCTGGAGGGATTGAAAAGCTCTGTGGATGTGGCCCTTGGGGACAGGGAACAGTGGTTGCACTCGACCTTGGAGGGGTTTTCCAGCCTAAACAATTCCCTGATTCTGAGCCTGTCCCAGCCCTGCTGCACCATCTCAAGGCCATTTTCAGGAGCAGCTGATTCCTGTCCCAGAGCCACCCAAACCCAGGCACTGATGTGGCAGCTCCCACCCAGCATCCCCAGGCTGCTTTCTAGGGATTATTCACTTCCCTTCCCAAGTCCTGGGGCTCCCTCAGAGTTACAGCTCTGACATCTGCAGCCACAAGGGGAAAAAAAAAATTTAAAAAATTAAAAATTGAGTTTTCACTGCTTCTTCCTGCAGTGAATTTCAATCCTGAGCGGCCTCAGCCTGGGAATGCCTGGGAAATCTGCAGCCCTGAGCCCTGCAATGCATCCCCAAAGGAAAGCAGAGTCATATGGATTTTGCAGCAAACACTTGGCCAGTTTCTAGCTCTCCTTCATAATCCTGATGGCATTCTTGGCCTGCTTGGGTCCAGGATTTATGGGGACGAGTTCCCAGCCTGGTGGGGGAGCAGCAGCTCTGGCTGCAAGCTGTTCCTGGGCCTGGATCAGGCTGCTCCTGGGCTTGTGCTGTGCCCTCAGGAGAGGCCGTGTGTGCAATCTGAGCAGGGATGGATTTATTTTGTGCACCACTTACATCTGCAGCGCTCACTTGTTACTCCACAGCCAAAGCTGTGTTTCAATCAGGCCTTTTAAAGCCTAAAACCTGCTGCAAAATTCCCCCCCCTCTAAACAATTATTTAATTAACCAGCTAACTCAGCTCTGGCTGGCTCTGCCTGCAAATACCCCGTCCTCAACAAGATTTTTCCTTAGATTTGGATGAAATGCAATGATTGAGTCATGATTTTTTTTTTTTTTTCCCTGGCTCAGTTGCTGGAGCAGGGAATGTTGTTCACAATACTGGCTGTTGCCATATGCTTTTTTCATCAACTTAAAGGGTGCAACTTTCTTTTTTGCTTCCCCCTGAAGCACTGACTCACTCCCCAAATATGTTTCTGGTTAGGATGCCTTGTGACTTCTTCCTGACATAAGGTTTTCTAGTTTGCAGCAGCTTTGGGAATCGCCTCTGTGAGCTCTGGAAGGTCCCAGCTCCTGGGAAAAGTGTCCTGGAGAGCAGGAGCAGCAGGATGCTCACCTGGGCTTTGGGTCCTTGCAGCCTCTGGGAGCTCTCCTGCCACAGAAATGCTTTTCCAGAAGCCTGGAATTCCCACTCCGATGCATTTTGTGTGAGGATTGCTGTGCTGGGAAATGCCCGAGGGAATTTTGGAGAGATCTCTGTCCTGGATCTGTGCAGAGCCAGGAGCTGGACTGGATGACCCTAATAGATGTGTGTTTCTTGAAGGGAATAACATACTACAAGTAATTTTTTTTTCTTTTAATTCAGAAGAGGATTTTTGGATAAAACAATCTTAATCAGCAGTGTGAATGTAGTGTGGTGTCTGAGCTAATCCTGGGGTCTATTTTAAAATTTGAGGCTATTTAAAACAATTCTTGGCACGGCAGTTGCATTTCCAAGCAGCTCAGGATATGCTGTGATGCTGTGATTAGGTGAACTTGGCCTTTTGTCTGTTTGCTTTCAGGAATGCTGTGGGTGAAGGACGGGAGATGCTGCCTGAGAAGGATCCTGCAGGGACAGACAGACAGACAGACAGACAGACTTGTCCCTCCTGGAATTCCTTTAAAGGCCGCCTTGTGCTGACCCCCAGACCTTCCCCAGTGATGCCAAATTCCCTTGGAAAAGGTGAGTGAGGAGCCATCCCAGCACGTGGCCAAGGGAAGGAAACAGCTCCCCAAAAAAAGCAGGAAAAAATCAGGCTAAGATCATTCCAGGGGCACTTCCTGGGGGTGACTGTCTGAACACCAGAGTCCCCCCAAAGTCCTCCCAGCCCAGGAGATGCCAGAGGCTGGGAAGAAAGCCCTGCCTCTCCCTCTCTCCTCCAGCTGCAGGAGCTGAGATGCTGAGAGTTAAGTGGCTGGCCTGGAGCCAGAGTGCCTGGAAATGAGCCCAAATCTTCCTGTATGAGCTGGGATCTGACCCTGCAGCGTTCCTTGCCCTGCTGGAAGTGTCACCCATGATCTCTGGAGCAGCCATCCTGCAAAGAACACCTCCTGCCTTTTTGTTTTCCCCTCTTGAAATTGCTTTTCCTCACAGGACACCCCCATCTGTTTGATGCTGTGGGATGCAGGATGGCAGGAACGCGCCAGCCTCTCTCTTGTAGCACTTCTCATTTCCTACAGCCCTGCCTGGAAAGTTGGCTCTGGGCTTCTCCACACTGGGAATGTTCCAGAGAAAGCTGTTCCAGGTGAGGGGCTCTCCAGCAGCACAGCCCTGGCGGTGGGTTGGTGGCAGGAGACACACGAGGACACAGCAGGGTGGCCCTGCCTGACAGGGGAAAGGAAAAATTGGGATTCTGGCACCTCTCCCAGGGAAAAAAAATTGGGATTCTCATTCTCCCAGAATTGGGATTCTCATTCTCTCATTCTCATTCTCATTGGCAGCTCCCCAAACCCAGGAGTCTGCTCTTCCCTGTGCCACCTGGGATGTCACCTGCACGAGCACAGGTTGGGTATGGAGGTGGCAGCTGTGGTGTCACTGCCAAAGCCCCCTGAGATGTCTGAGATGCTGCTGCCAGGATTTGGGTTCTCCTGAGGAGGGGCTGGTTCTGCTGGGCAGCAGGTGCCACCTTTCCATTGGGGTCTCTTCCAGGAAGGACAGGTCACTTATGGCCACACGGGGACCTCTCCTTGGAGATCCAGGAGTGAATCCTGCAAGATTCACTCCCTAATTTCCATTGTGCCTAATCTCCACTGTGCCTAATTTCCATGGTGATTTAAAGGAACTTTGGTGTTTTTACTGTGGGTTTTTTCCCCTTATTCTTTCCAGTGCTGCTATCACAATTCTTGTCTTGTCCTGGCTGTCTCACCACCCGGTGTCATCGCTTGGAGATGGAGGAGGAGGAGGAGGCAGAGGTGTTTCCTTGCAAGGAACAAATGTTGGAATAACCCATCCTTGTTCAGCTGGCAGCACCTCCAGTGTCCCAAAATGTTGGAATAACCCATCCTTGTTCAGCTGGCAGCATCTCCAGTGTCCCAAAATGTTGGAATAACCCATCCTTGTTCAGCTGGCAGCATCTCCAGTGTCCCAAAATGTTGGAATAACCCATCCTTGTTCAGCTGGCAGCATCTCCAGTGTCCCAAACACACTGGAGAGCTGGAAGCAAAGCTTGGCCACTCCACAGCCCTGCAAGGAAGGACAGGGGACCACAGGTTTGGAATAAACACCCTGGCAGCACAACCTCATGGATTTTCCCTTTAAGAAAAAAAAATCAGGATGTGTCAGGACTGTGGTTGTTGGATGGGGATGGGGTTTCCCTAAAGCAGCCAGTGCTTGGTGCAGAGAGCTTTGGGAGCCAAGCAAGGTGATAAATCCCTGACTGTTCATCACTTGACTTCCCAAGGTGGGAGAGCAGCAGGGGCCTGGGCTGGGATGCCAAATCTGCCCAGTGCCCCCCTCCATCCATGAGAAGGTGACACTGAACTTCCCAATTGTTCCTCCAGTTCCTGGTCCCCAGGGCTCTCCCTTGCTGATCCCATGACAAAGATCATGGGGAAGAACCACCTTCATTCTGATGGGTTTACACTGCCAGGGGCAGGGTGGGATGGGATATTGGGAAGGAATTCCTGGCTGTGAGGGTGGGCAGGCCCTGGCACAGGGTGCCCAGAGAAGCTGTGGCTGCCCCTGGATCCCTGGAAGTGTCCAAGGCCATGGTGGTCATGGCTTGGAGCAACCTGGGATAGTGAAAGGTGTCACCCATGGCAGGTGTGGAACAAGATGGGATTTAAGGTCCCTTCCAACCCAAACCATTCCAGGATCCTACAATTCCATGATCTCTGCCACCAGAGAATCCCAGAATGGATTGGGTTGGAAAGAACCTTAATTCCCATCTCATTCCACCATGGAACATGGCAGGGACACCTTCCACTGTCCCAGGCTGCTCCAAACCCATCCAGCCTGGCCTTGGGCACTGCCAGGGATCCAGGGGCAGCCACAGCTGCTCTGGGCACCCTGTGCCAGGGCCTGCCCACCCTCACAGCTGAGAATTCCTCCCCAGTATCCAAACCAAACCTCCCATTGTGAAACCTCTCCGTGGTTTGGAGCGGGGCTGCCCCAATCCCTCAGTGGGACCCTCGGTGACCTCACCTGAACCAATTCCCCCTCTGTGCCATTCCCCTTCCCAAGAGCTTCCTGCTGGCCTGTTAAGGCACTGCAGAGCATTGACCTGAATTTCTCCTTGTCTCCAGCATGTTTCCTCTCCTGCTGCCATGGCCAAGGCTGCTCCTCCCAGCCTCCCACGTCTGCGGCGCATTCCTCCGCCTCGGAATCTCCGCCTTGCTATCTAAGGAGCTGAAGGATATTTCCAAGCCAGCCCTGCCAGAAAATATTGGCATGCACCTCCATCTCCTGTCCTCCTGCACACACATCCAGCTCCTCGAGCGCTCTGATTCCCTGCCATGGTTAAACAGCCATCACTGACAGGCTGCTCTCCATCCAGCAGGTTATTTTCTTTCCTGGCTGGAGGGTTTTTTCCCCCTTTTCCAAGCCCCAGCTGGTTCCTGCAGTTTCCTCTCCTGGTGACTGGGTTGGACTCTTCCTGCTGAGTGTCCACGCTGAGATTTACCTGCAAGGCTGTGCCTGGCATTAACTTCAACCCACCTTTGTGGATAATCACAGAACGGTTTAGAAGGAACCTTAAAGATCAGCTGGTTCCAACCCTGCTGCCATGGACAGGGTGCCACATGAAGCTGGAATGGAGCTGTTGCAGATCCAGCATCCTCCAGTTCAAGCAATGAGCTGTCAGGTTTTTCTGGCCAGAGAAGGTGGGAGAGCCCTGCTGGCACAGAATGGGCACAGCGACCACCCAGGACTCCTTTTTCTGGCTTTGAAAACCCTCTGATGGTGGGGTGGCTCCTTCACTCCCTCCCATCTGAACAGCCTCCCCAAAGAGCCACTCTGAGTCTTTCTCCAGGTGATTTCTCCATTGCTCTTTGCCCATCCCTTGTGGAAAGGCAGAAGAGGGCATTTCCTCCCTCTTCCATCCCTCCCTCCCTACAAACCCTCTTTTATCTACCTCAAGATGTCATCACCATTCTTTCTTTCTCCAGGGTAAACAGCCTGAATTCTTTTAACCTTTCCTCCTCTTGTCCCACCAGGATCTCTTCCTCCCCACTCTCTTGTTCCTTCTCCTCTCCTCCTCCTCTCTCTCCTCCTCCTCCTTCTCCAGCCCCACAGCAGGGGTGGGATTTATCCCAAGGGTGTGATTTATAGGGCAGGTGTGATTTATGGAGCCTTGCAGAGCTCCCTGCCCCTTGCCCCTAGTCCCTTATTCCCAAGGGTTTGGGTGTTTCTGGGATCAGGCAATGGGAACATTGCCTCTGGGGTTCCTGCTGCCTCTCCCTCCTTCTGCCTGGGCCTGGGGCAGTGAATCCCATCCTGAGGGAGCTCGAGGCCTCGTGGATCCTTCTCAGGATGCCACAGGAAAGGGAGCTGTGGGATTTTGGGGGATAATTGGCCCACAAGTGTGTCCCACCTGCTCTCCCCATCTGGGTGCTCTCATTCCCCTCCCTGAGGAACTGGGGCTGGGGGTCCTCAGTGGGGCCCTCCCTGATCCTTGTTTCACAGGGAATGTGGGGCTGCACCAGAGGCACCACAGCACCCTTGGCTGCAGGTACCCTGTGTGTCTTCCAGGAGTTCCCAAATCACCTCCATTCCATGGGATTTGGGGGATTCCCAACACAATTCCCATTCCCAGCCAGCTGGGAGCCCACCTCCCTTTCCTGGGGGAGCTGCTGATGTCTTCAGAGCGCTCTGCTCGGAGATGGAGTTCATCCCAGCCAGCTGATTCAATAACACTGAGCTGATTAAAGCACTCTGCCCTGCTCTGTCTCTATTTTTCCAGCTCTAACTGCATTACCAGCCTGCTCCATCCCATCCTTCCGCTGGAGGCTGGAAAAGCACAAAGCCATGCAGCTGTCTGGGCATCGTCCATCTCCCCTTCCCCCAAACAACAGGTTCCCAAATGTGCTGCAGCTTCTCACAGCATCTCAGGTGTCTGAGGGGAAAATAAAAGGTAACAACCCCTTCAAGAGATGGATTTTTCTGGTTGTGTTCCCAAAATCTCCTTTTTCAGCTCTCGGAGAGCTGCAGTGATCCATGGTGGAGAGATGTGGATGTGACCAGGAAATCTGAGTTTGGTGTCCATCAGGGCACAATCCCGTTTCCCTGCAGCCTCCCAGTGTTAATTCCCCTTCAAAAGGAAGCAATTTGGGGTTATTTTTTAACCAGTGATGCACATTTTTTAACCACTGCTGCTTTTCCACCCCAGCAATCCTGGGCAGAGAGATCCCTGCTCCAGTTGGGATCGTCATCCTCAGGGGTCGTAAGTCATTGCTGTGTGTCCAGCCTGGGCTTCTCCATCTGGAAAATGGGGAGAAAATGGCTGTGATTGATTCCATGGGATGCAGCCATTCCTTGGGGGATATGATCAGGGAATTTGGGTGACCTGTGCTCACACACACCTCCAACACAGCAGGAAGAGCTAGGATACGGAATCCCAAAATCCCAGAATGGTTTGGGCTGGAGGGGACCTTGAAGATCATCTCACTCCAACCCCCTTGCTATGGGCAGATATCTTTGGTTTTGGTTAAAAAAAAGACACCAGAGATTTTGGGGGGCTGAAAAGGTCATGGGGGACGATGCTGAGTCGCTTCCCCCAGACCTGTGACTGGGGTCTGGTGTCTCACACAGGGTGAAAATGTCCTTCTCCATCAGGGCTGTGTCCCCAAACACCCCACGGAGCCCTGTGGAGTCGGTGCTGTGCTCAGGGACCTGTTATCAGCCGGCTCTCACAGAGCTCTGACGTGGGAATCGATAAAAACTCTCCTTCAGTGCTTTTCAGTCTCTGGCAGCACATGAGCAAAGGCAGCCAAAGCCCAGCGGCTCCGTCCTTGGTGCCCTGCTCCTCCTCCTTCTCCTCCTCCTCCTCTCCTCTCCATGGGATTTGTCCCAGGGGTGTGATTTATAGGGCAGGTGTGATTTATGGAGCCTTGCAGAGCTCCCTGCCCCTTGCCCCTGGTCCCTTATTCCTGAGGGTTTGGGTGTTTCTGGGATCAGGCAATGGGAACATTGCCTCTGGGGTTCCTGCTGCCTCCCCCTCCTTCTGCCTGGGCCTGGGGCAGTGAATCCCATCCTGAGGGAGCTCGAGGCCTCGTGGATCCTTCTCAGGATGCCACAGGAAAGGGAGCTGTGGGATTTTGGGGGATAATTGGCCCACAGGTGTGTCCCACCTGCTCTCCCCATCTGGGTACTCCCATTCCCCTCCCTGAGGAACTGGGGCTGGGGGTCCTCAGTGGGGCCCTCCCTGATCCTTGTTTCACAGGGAATGTGGGGCTGCACCAGAGGCACCACAGCACCCTTGGCTGCAGGTACCCTGTGTGTCTTCCAGCAGCTCCCAAATCGCCTCCATTCCATGGGATTTGGGGGATTCTCAACACAATTCCCATTCCCAGCCAGGTGAGCTGCTGCTCTCATACCCCTGGCCATGGGGATGAAGAACAAACCCACCTCAGGGCATTTTTGGGGCTGTGGGGTGGGGACAGGACTCTGGAACCACGTGGGTTGGTGGTGGAGCCAGCATGGAGAATCCCAGTGCCATCCAGTGGGGATGGGTGGCCCAGGCTGGAGCTTCTGGGGGTTCCACAGGAGGAAAATCCATCCCCATCCCCACACCCCTGAGCACCACTGGCCAGCCCCGTCCCCAGGGCTGCATTTCCTTCTCCACTCCACAATTTGGGGATTTTTGCCAAGCTCCAGAGCAACCACCAGGGCACATCCATAGAGTGGGAGTTTTCCAGGGTGTCTCAGGGATGCCCCAGGCCCCAGTTCCTTCAAAAAGCCCGTCAGAGCAGCTCCTCCTCCCGCTGAGAGAGGGAAAACTGATGGGCTGGGCGCCAATTTCCCGAGGAGCCGTTGGGGAGGGAAGGGCTGGGGCAGGGGAGATAACGGGATGTGCCAGGGCTGGGCTGGTGCTGCAGCACTCCCTGCCCCTCTGGAATCTCACAGCGTGCTGGGCACAGTGTCCCTCCCCTCCTTCAACACCTGGAGCTCACCAGCACAGGGTGAGTTCAACAACTCCACTGCCCATCCAGTGGCTTCCCCCCAAAAGGGCCTGGAGAGCAGCTGGGAATAATTGATGGTGGAATTTGGGGATTTATTTTTTTTTTTCCCTCCAAAATGATGATTCCCAAATAGATGTTTCCCAGAGAAATGTCAGACCCATCAGATGAACTATTTGGGATTTTTGGTGTCTCTTCGTGCTGACTAACAGTGGATAAATGATTCAGGGTGTTACTTCTGACACCCCAGAGTCACCAGCCCCAGGGATGGTGATTGAGTGTTGCCTGACATTTGGGTTTTCTTTGAGCCTCAGCTCCATGGGAGAAATGGTATTTGTAAAGGCAGAAGAATAGGAGGCCTTCTGGAGGTGGAGAAAAGCCAGAACGGGAGTGGCAAAGGCTCAAAACATCTGATGGACAATAGAAAGTGGTTTAATACGTTGCATATTGTGGGAGAAGAGGGGGTGTGGGAGATGTTTGAGCTTTTGGGCTGGATGGAGGCAATGATCCAACATCCCTGAGGGTTCTGGAGATGTCTGAAAGATGGATGTGGGCAGCAGCACCTGAGAGGGACAAATTCCTGCATCCCTGTGCAGGATTTACCACGGGAAGTCACAAGCTGAGGATGATGAGTGGTCCCAAAACCATCAGTCAGGCACAGGTGATGCAGAGGAAGATGAGCAGTGGGAGGAATTCCTAGGCATGGCTCTTGGAGACACTCAGGCACCAGGCTGGAAGGTGCAGGGATATTCTGCAGCCCTGGAGATGAATCAGCTTTTAGGAGAATTTACCTGGGATTTATCCAAATTCTCCATCACATGGATTCCAGTGTTCAGCTAACAACTCCCTTTGGCTCCAAGTGATGTTTTAGGATGTTCTAGAACCCACCAGCCCTTCCAGAAGGACACAAATTTCAAGGACACTCCTGACACTGGGGACCACCAACCAGAAAATTATTTGGGGCACGTTGCTTCCTGTGTGGGCCAAAGCAAGAGTCACACTCAGGGGAGGTCACTCCTGGCAGCTGGAAACATCAGAAGGACACAGAAAAAGGCTAAAAGAGAAATGACAGCATGGGAATTAATGTCAGCAGGAAAGCAGTGGCTGACACAGGCCCAGCCAGAGAACCAGCACAGTGCTGGGTTGTGAAGAGCTGAGGACAAAACCTCCCAGCCTGAGGCTTTGAGAGCTTAATTGACCCAAATACCTGGAAAGAAGGTGAAGAGGGGCCAGAGAAGAGCCCTGCAGGGAGGTTTGTCCTGCAGCACAAGCCTGGCAGGCTCCAGTGCACCGTGGCTGATTTCAGGAATTAGAGGCAGGGAAATGAGAGGGGAATTTGTAGCTGCAGGGCCTTGAAACCTCATCAGCTTGACTTGCCAAGGAGGAGGCACCTCAATGCAGCTTTGTGCCTCTTATCTCAGTGCAGCCATCTCTTACAGCCCAGGGTTTATTCCAGATATTGCCAGGAGAAGCTGTGGATGCCCTGGAAGTGTTCCAGGCCAGGATGGACAGGGCTTGGAGTGACCTGGTCTGTGGAAGGTGTCCCTGCCCATGGCAGGGGGAGATAAAGATTATTTTTAAGGTCTCTTCCAACCCAAACTATTCCAGGATTATTTTCTATGATTTTGTAACCTTTGGGCATGGAGGACCAGGCTGGATGGTTGTGACAATGTTGAATCCTGGTCCCTGGCTTCATCCCAGGTGGCCTTGGCCATCAGAAAAGGGACATGGACAAGGGATAGAGGGACAGGACATAGGGAATGGCTCTCACTGCCAGAGGGCAGGGATGCATGGGAGATTGGGAAGGAATTCCTGGCTGTGAGGGTGGGCAGGCCCTGGCACAGGGTGCCCAGAGCAGCTGTGGCTGCCCCTGGATCTCTGCAAGTGTCCAAGGCCAGGCCGGATTTCAACCAAATCACAACCACAACCTAAAAAACTAAACCTTCATGTCTCCTGTGCCTCTTCAAGATGCTCATCACAAATATCCTTCACCCTTTCATGATGGGAATAACTCCATGCACCACCCAGGTGGTGGCACATTCCTAGGACACGTAACCACCACAGCATCATCGCTCTGCCTTTACATCCAGAAAATCAGCAGAAATCCACGTCATGTGGATGCTTCTGAAATGACAAAAGCAGGGAAGAGCGAATGTGGCCAGGAATAAACAAGGAAGCAGAGTTACCCAGCATGTTTCCTTTGCCAGAAGCGTGACCTTGTCCCTGCTGGGAAATGGTCATTTGTGAAAAGGGAGCCTTGGCTGCGTCCAAAAGAGGCAGAAGGGGATGAAGAGGTGGGGGTTTGGAGTGAGATGGTCTTTAAGGTCTTTTCTAACCCAGACTATTCTGTAATTCCATGATTTTGTGAAGCAAAGAGCTTGCAAACCCCATGTGAACAGTGGTACCAGTGGCAGCGGTTTGGAAGGGAGAATATGGGCTGGGAAGTGTTGGAGACACAAAAAGTGGAGGGAATAACAAGCATCTACATTTCTCCTTTTTGGCTGGCTCTTTTTTTTCCCTGACACCATCCTTTTTAAGAAAGAAGCTGCAGACAGGGAATATCAAGACCCAGGGGTATGAAGACCCAGGTGACAGGAGCCTGCTCACCACCAGGTCACAGCATGTTGTGCTTGGACCATCTGAGGAAACAGCCTTTTTTTTACACAGAGATTTGGGGAGTTTCTGTGTCTCTGTGTATGGAGACAGGCCAGGCACTCAGTCCTGCTGCTTTCCCAGCTCCAGCCACCCAGCAAAGGCACCGAGCAGCAGAGTTCCATGGCTGGTGACCCTGGGAAGAGCCAGTCTGACCGGCTTGCCCGGAGCAGCCAGGCAGGAACGCCAGCTGCCTTCAACAACTGCCCAGAACACTTTAACTATCAAAACAGAGGTCACGGGCTAAAAAAAAAAAAGTGACAAAACAAACCGGGGACAGGGAAATTGTCACTCAGCTTCACCTCTGTTTTCCCAAGGATGCCCACAGAGCCGTTTCACTGGGAAGGAATTATCCTGGTTTCCAGGAAGAAGGAGCAGATGGGCTGGGAGCTGCGGGGCGGGCAGGTCTGGTAGGTATCATCCCAAGCCCGATGGAAGTGGCCATGCATTTCGGCACCTTATTTGGCGTTGCTGCTCCCAGGGAGCGAGGACTTGTTGCAAACAGTGGGAAGAGCCCTGGGGATGCTTGGCTGGCTCTGACGCAAGAGCTGCGCCGGTGCATTTTTGACCTTGCTTCGCCTCTCTGCCGAGCGCTGCAGCTCAGGGAGACTCTCCCTCTGCAGAGAGAAGGAGCCCCCGGGATGGAGAGGGCAGGGAAAAGGGCTCTGGGGAAAGGGAAACTCTGCCCGTGGGTTTAGGAGCAGAAGGAGCCGGCAGCCTTTCTTTCCTCAGCGTGCAGCCAGCTGTACTAAAAGGTTACCAGCTCCGCGGGGCCGTATCCAATTGCATCAGCTGGGAACCTCGTCCAACACGCCTTTGGGCCGAGAGTAACCCTTTCTATTTATTGCCCTATTGTTTGAGGCTGGAGGAACACGGAGATACCATCTGGGAAAGCTTTGTTGTTGCAGACCGGCTCTCGCCTGTGCTCCAGAGTCACCCTCCAAACCACGATCCCGTTTCCACGTTTGGGGGGCATGGAATGGGGGCTCCTCCGAGCAGGAATTGAGGCTCCAGGAGGATTTGAGGGGGGAGGTCACCTGCTGCAGGGTCACCCAATTCCCCTCTGCCAGCATCAGCCACGTTAGCAAAAACCCTTGGATAAAACCTGGCTAAGTGTGCCCAGAGTGACCTCGGGAAAGGTTTTATTAGTATTAAAGGTATATTAGGTATTAAAGCAAAAGGACAGCCTTGACAAATATCTCCATTATATTATAAATATCTCCATTTTAATGGCAAAGTGAAAATTGGAAAAAAATTACCGTCCTGCTAAGAGGTTTTGTTGCCTGTGCAGTGCCAAAGCAACCTGGTCTAGTGGAAGTTGTCCCTGCCCATGACAGGGGGCTGCAACCAGATGGTCTCATGGTCCCTTCCAACCCAAACCATGCCATGATTCCATGGTCCTAAATCTCCCACTGCCATTCACCAGGGATGCGGGAATGGTGTTCCTGGCTGGCAGAGCCATCCCCGAGTCTGCCAGGGCGGGCACAGCTTTGCTGGGATGTGACTTCCCATCACCTGGCATGGGGCAGGATACATCCAGAGCGCTGGACCTCAAAGCACAGCCCCTTCCGCGTGTTGGATTTTCAGGAAGCGCGGTTGCTTGGCGGGATGTGTGTATCACTGGGTGGAGGAGCTACAGGAAGCGGATAATATTTTTTTTTCCTCCATTTGTGCCGGTTCAGACCCTTTTATTTAAAGACAGTTCCCATTTCCCCATATTCACACGGATTATGAGGATGGAGGGAACCAGCTCATCTCCCAGCCTCAACGGGGGCACGGGCTACTATGCCAAGGTAGGGTTTTGCTGAACGGGAAGGATTTTTCCTATGAATTTGGGGGCAGTGCTAAAAAACACCCCAAAAGGTGCGGAGTGGGCACGGCTGCCATGGAACCCACGCGGGTTTGGGATGCCAATGTTCCTAATGGATGCTCTCCAGGCTGGCTCCCGAATTTCCCACTCTGGATGCCCTGGGACCAGCGGCCACGAGCTGAGGAGGGCAGGGCTGAGCAAAGCCGGGCACAGGGATGAGATAAACGGGGATGAGCTGAGCCGGGATGAGGAGGGCTGGGCTGGGCAGAGCCAAGCCGGGATTAACCGAGCTGGGATAAACTGGGCCGAGCCGGGATGGGCAGAGCCAAGCGGGGATAAACCGAGCTGGGATAAACTGGGCCGAGCCGGGGTGGACAGAGCCCAGCCGAGATAAACTCGGTCGAGCCGAGATGGGCAGAGCCCAGCCGGGATGAGCCGAACCGGGATGAGCCAGGCAGAGCTGAGCCGGGATAAACAGAGTTGTGTTGAGCCGGGCCGAGCCGGGCCAGGCACAGCCGAGCTGTGCTGGGCCAGGCCGGGCCGAACCGGGCCGATCCCAAGCCGGGCCGGACCGATCCCGGCCGGGCCGCCCCCCGGCGATTCCCGGATGTTGGAGCGGCCCCCATTTACTCCGTCCTTCGCTTCCATAAAAGGCCAAGGGGCCCGGCAGCCACAGGCGCGTTTTTCCTTTAATTATTATCCCCCTCCTCCTCCTCCTCCTCCCTCCCTCCGCCTCCCGCTCTGCCCGCCCGCGCTGCCTCTCCCGGGCGGCCCCTCAGGAGCTGCGGCGGGGTCCCGATCCCGCCCCACCGCGCCCCCAGCCCTCCCCCGGGGCGCGGAGCGGGCACAGCCGGGCCCATCCCGCCGCCGATCCTGATCCCGCTCCCGCTCCGTGCCGGGCGCGGCCGGCGGCGCAGGAGGCCGGGGCCATGGCGCTGGACGGGATCCGCATGCCGGACGGCTGCTACGCCGACGGGACGTGGGAGCTGAGCGTCCATGTCACCGACCTGGGCCGCGACGTCACCCTGCGGGTCACCGGCGAGATCCACATCGGCGGCGTCATGCTGCGCCTCGTCGAGAAGCTCGGTGAGTGCCCCGGGACCCCCCGGGCAGCCCGGCATCCTCCCAGTGCTCAGCACCCTGCTCCAGTGCTGTGCTTTAACTCCCAGCACCCTGACTCGTGCAGTGCCCAACTCCCAGCACTCTGCTCCAGTGCTGTGCTCCAGCTCCCAGCACCCTGCCCAGTGCAGCGCCAGAGTACCCAGTTTAGCCCCAGCCCTCTGCTCCAGTGTTGTGCTCCAGCCCCCAGCACTCAGCTCCAGGATTGTGCTTCAGTTCCCAGCACCCTGCCCAGTGCAGTGCCAGAGTACCCCAGTTTAGCCCCAGCACTCTGCTCCAGTGTTGTGCTCCAGTTCCCAGCACCCTGCCCAGTGCAGTGCCAGAATACCCCAGTTTAGCCCCAGCACTCTGCTCCAGTGTTGTGCTCCAGTTCCCAGCACCCTGCCCAGTGCAGTGCCCAGCTCCCAGCACTCAGCTCCAGTGTTGTGCTCCAGTTCCCAGCACCCTGCCCAGTGCAGCGCCAGAGTACCCAGTTTAGCCCCAGCCCTCTGCTCCAGTGTTGTGCTCCAGCTCCCAGCACTCTGCTCCAGGATTGTGCTCCAGTTCCCAGCACCCTGCCCAGTGCAGTGCCAGAGTACCCCAGTTTAGCCCCCAGCACTCTGCTCCAGTACTGCTTCAGCTCACAGCACCCTGACCCAGTACCCTGACCCAGTACCCTGCTTTAGCTCCCAGCAGCCCTGCTCCAGTAGATTGCTCCAGAACTCTGCTCCAGGACTGTATTTTTGTCACCCAGCACCCTCTCCCAGTACTGGGCTGTAGCTCCCAGCACCGTATCCCAGTCCTGTGCTCCAGAGAGGCTCCCAGCACCCTGCCCCAGGTCTCAGCATCCTGCAGTGCTGTGTTTTAGCTCCAGCACCCTCTCCCAGTACTCTGCCTTAGCTCCCAGCAGCAGAGAGCCCCCCAGGCCCCCACACCCTGCCCTAGGCCCCCATACCTTTCCAGGCTGCCCCTCTCACCGATTTCACCACCCCGTGGCCTCAGCCCCATCCGCCGGCTGCTGCGCTCCCGGGGTTTTACGCAGAGTTCGGAACCAGCTCCGTTTTCGGCTTGGGGCTGGGGATTTGTTTGGGGGCGCCCCACAATTTACACCAAAACTCCCTCCTGAAGTTTCGTGCGAGCAAAGCGCTCCCAAAGAACCCATGGGGCGATCGGTGGGGTGATGTGGGCCGGGGGACCTGGGGGACAGGGCGGTGTGCGGTGGCTTTGGGAGCACACCTGGACAAAGGGCCCGTTTGTCCGGGACGCGTGGGAACGCCGGGGCTCGGCTCGGTCCCCGCCGAAAGCGGGGAGCCCCGGAACCTCCTCCTCCTCCCCCTTTGTCTTTTTATCGGTTCTTTATTGCTCGGCTTTGTTTACTCAGCGGTGCAGCCCGGGCTGATGGCTGTAATTGCTCAAATAAAATATTAATTGCGAGGTCCCGCGCGTGCCTGCGGCTGTGGGAGTAGCGGAGCTGTCAGCTGCAGGTCCCGCTCCAATGCGGAGCCAGCCCTCGTGTGGCTTTAAAAAAAGCCCATCTCTTCCCCCGTGCTTAGGTTTTGATTTATTAATTATCTCGGAGTCGCAGGAAGGAAGAGATGGATATAAATGGATATAAATACGCTGCGTTTCCGAAGGAAGCGAGCGCTCGCATCAAAGGGTCTTCGTGCTGGAGGTAGCCTGAACTCCCCGAAAACTTGAGTTTATTCTGGTTGTTGGTTTTTTTATTATTATGGTTGTTTTTTGTTTTTCTTTTTTAATTAAACGCTGGAGGTGCAGAAAGTTTTGCTGAAGTTCAGTGGGGAAAAAGCAAGGCTTTCTGGAGGTGATAAAAAATCCACTCGTGAGTGAAGGCGCGATGCTCCCCTCAGTGCCGGAGCAGCTCCAGGAGCAGCTCCAGGGCCGGAGCGTGTGTGGAAATGTGGAAATGTGGAAAGCCAGGCATGTGCACGGGGCCGGACCTAAATTAGCCCCTGACGTAATCCATCCCCCCCGAAATGTGTGCCCGGGTCCTCTCCACTTGTTAAATTAGGGATTGTATGAGAGGGAAGGAATGCGGCGGCGGCGTGGGGAGAGAGAGGGGCTCAGCCCCAGAGCCTCCCTTCCCGGCATGGTCACATCCATGGAGATCTCCAGCTGCTGCCTTCCCTTTCCCCTTGGCTTTCCTTGCCCAGCCAGGCTATACGTATTCAGTTCCTTTTAATCTTCCTGCGTGTCAGCTCTTCCAGCCCTCTCATTATTTTTATGGCTCTTCTTTGAGCTGCTGCCAGCTGAGCGGGGTCGGGTGGGACGGGGCTCGTTCCTCATCCTCTCCCCTGCTCCTCAATGCCTCCCTTCATCCAGCCTCTGCATCAATTCATTTTGCAATTTTTCCACATCAAAACCCTTTCCCTGCGTTTTTAACCTTTTCCTCTCTGTCGTTCCTCTGTTTAATTCCTTACTTCCACAACTTTCAGTGTTAAAAAGAATTATTCTTCTCCTGCCAAGCAGATTTTCTGCTTTGAGCTTTAAGGAAATTTCCTAATAATAAAGTTTCCTTGCGGTTTTGTGCTTCCCTGTGGGATGCCCCACACTGTGGGGGAAGGAAGGAAGGAAGGTGGGTCAGTGCCTTAGGCTGGGATTTGCCTGCTCCATCCTTTGGGACAAATCCTTTGGAAAGGAGATTTCTGTGGCCTGCATGGAGTTCCACTGAAGTTTAGGACATCAGTGAGAATCCTGCAGCAGATCAGCCACACTGTGGTTGCAGGGTGCTGGTAGGAAAAATGCCTTCCCTCCTCCCAGCAGCAAGGAAAGCTTGGAAAGGCAAAAAATCTTGATTTACATCAGCATTTATTGATGCTTGCAGGAGGAAGACTGCAGTAAATATCCTGTTGGGATGAAGCAGGAGCCCAGCAAAGTTTTTCCTCCTTACATTCAGGGCTGCAGATATCCATAAATCCCATGGACTCGATTCCTGCCTGCACAGAGCTGCAGTTGGACTCTTTGGGAGCAAGCAATTAAAATCTGTGGCTGATGCAGGCAGGGATTGGAGGAAACCCAAGCAGCAGATAGAGATTCTGGTAACTCAAGTGAATTGCAATGACCTGTTGGCTCCCCTGTTATTCATCACCCGCTGGATTAAGCCACTCCATTAATTGAGCCGTGCCAAGTTCTTGGCAAAGTCATCCCTGAAAAATAAGCAAAAAACTGCTGAGGTTTTAAGAGCAGCAGCATTTAGTTGCTCTTTGAGGGCTGGGGTCTGTAGTGGAAACTCCTGGTGCTCTCTCAGGGTTTTTTAGGAATTTTGCCACTATTGACTTACAAACAAAAAAAAATAAAGCGAGGTTTAAAATCACTGGGAGCAGAGGAAGGAAGGAAGTGAACGCAGGTTATTGTTGTTGTCAACTTGAGGCTGTTTTAAACACATGGAATTAAAAAAATCCTGTTTTTTTTTTTTTTTTGAAACATGCTTGGGAGGAGCTCTGTGGAGTTGATGGAATTCTGTGGGATATATGGGGGATGCTCTGTCTGGTCATGGGAATAAAGGAATAGCTGACAGAAACAGGGCAGGGGGGACAAATGGTGTCTGGCAGAAGCACAGCCTAAGACAGATGACCTAAATGTGCACTGAGCAGATTCAGAAAGTCTGTGCATAGAAGTTTTGTGATGGAAATGTGGATTTCTCTCTGGGATGTGAGTGGCAACTCCAGCTCCCAGGGTTTGCTGGAAGCACTGAGCACCTTTTTGGGCTTTTACCTGAGGAAAATAGATAAGTGGGTGAAAAAAGAAAAAAAAAAACCAGCAAGATTTGGAATTATGGATGTCCTTCTGGACCAGAAGGGGTTAAGGATGGGTAATGTGGTGGAATCCCTATTTTAGTGACCTGGGATGGGCAGGAGAGCTGACATGGATAAATGTCAGAGCAAACCCTCTGCCCTCAGACTGGCTGATAATGGCAGGCACTGATGACATCTCCTGAAGCCTTGGGGTTTGTTTTTGTGAATTGAAGGTGGGATAAGGTTTGTGCAACTGATTTAACCTCCATTGTTCCCTTTGGCAGCTCCTCCATTATCTCTTTGTGTCACCTGGGAGAGGGTGGGATGTCACCTGAGGACTGGCACAGGACTTGTCCCATGTAGTTTTGGTTGTAGTTTTGGTTGTAGCACTTCAAGCTCTTTTTTAAAGTGATTTCAGCCTGCAGATGTGTCTGGGATTCACCCCAGGGGCTCTCTTCACCATTAAATAGACTTTGCTGTGTTATCTTCCAAGGGTTTCAGCTCCACTCCTTGCAAGATCAATTCTAAATATTAGTGTTATTCTGCCTGTGAAGCCTCCTCTCCTTAATGGACCCCTGAAAGGTTTATGAATAAAACACCAGCAAAGTGCAGCGTCATTGATTTGCCCAGGTTTGTGTTTGAGGTTTTGCAGTGCTTATAAACACTCCAGGCCCTCGTGAGACTGGCTGGGGAATTTTTTTTTTTTTTGCCTTGCAACTGGAATGAACTCTTAGAAACAGCTTAAGGCTATGGGAGAGAAATGCAGAGGCCTTGTCCCAGCCCATTGCTGTTGTGAGCTCAAGGCAGGAGGAGGCTGCAGGGCTTGTCTTGTAGGTGGCTTGTTCCCTCTGCTTTGGATTTTGCTGCAATGCTGCTTCCAGATCTGGGAACCTCATGGGAAGGACATGGAGCTGCTGGAGTGAATCCAGAGGAGGCCATGGAGCTGCTGCAAGGGCTGGAGCCAGGCTGGGAGAGCTGGGAATGTTCCCTGGAGAGGAGAAGGCTCCAGGGAGAGCTCAGAGCCCCTGGCAGGGCCTGGAGGGGCTCCAGGAGAGCTGGAGAGGGACTGGGGACAAGGGATGGAGGGACAGGAGCCAGGGAATGGCTCCCAGTGCCAGAGGGCAGGGATGGATGGGAGATTGGGAATTGGGGATTGCTGGCTGGGCTGGAATTGCCAGAGCAGCTGTGGCTGCCCCTGGATCCCTGGAAATGTCCAAAGCCAGTCTGGACATTGGGGCACCCTGGGACAGTGGGAGGTGTCCCTGCCATGGCAGGGGTGGAATGAGATGGATTTTAAGTTCCATTCCAACCCAAACCTCTCTGGGATTCTCTGACTGTAGCCACCCTTCCCAGAATGAGGTGTCTGAGCATCCCTGCTCAGTGCCAGGTGAGCTCAGGGTGTTTCCCAGTCTGTGCCCACAATGTCACCTGGGCACCTTCACTTGGGGCATCCCCAGCTCCTCATCTGTCCCTGAGGTGCCACCTGAGGTGAGAAGGATTTTTTTGCCTCAAAATCAGTGCTCAGTGTTGCTTTCCAAGTGCATGACGACCATGAGGGGACTCCAGGTGCAATTCAGTCCTCAGGGATCTGTTTGTGTCCCCTCTGGGGCTGATGCTGAGACCTTGTCCCAAACAATGTCACAAATGGGGATGGTGTTTGCTGTGCTTTGGGCAGGCACTGACCCTGCTCCAGATTTCCCTGGAAGATTTCTTCCCAAACTTTCAAACAGCAAAACCTGCCCAGCTGGCAGCGGGATGGTGAGCACAGAGGGGATCTGGCACCTGCTGAGCGCCAAAATCCTCCTGCTCCAGATCCTGGCAGGATTTTGGGCTGTTCTGGGTTGGAATTGGTGAATTGGTACCTCACTGGATGCTTCCACTTCAGCAGCATCCTCCAGGAGACCAACAGCTCCCATTCCAATTTCCTTAGTGCCACTTGATGAATTAATTGTGGCTTCACCCTCCAAACAGCACATTTTTGGTGACATTAAGTGACCCCATGCACGTTTTTGGTGACATTAAGTGACACCATGCACGTTTTTGGTGACATTAGGTGACACCATGCACGTTTTTGGTGACATAAGTGACACCATGCACGTTTTTGGTGACATTAGGTGACACCATGCACGTTTTTGGTGACATATAGTGACACCATGCACATTTTTGGTGACATAAGTGACACCATGCACGTTTTTGGTGACGTAAGTGACACCATGCGCGTTTTTGGTGACATATAGTGACACCATGCACGTTTTTGGTGACATAAGTGACACCATGCACGTTTTTGGTGACATTAGGTGACACCATGCACGTTTTTGGTGACGTAAATGACACCATGCACGTTTTTGGTGACATATAGTGACACCATGCACGTTTTTGGTGACATTAGGTGACACCATGCACGTTTTTGGTGACATAAGTGACACCATGCACATTTTTGGTGACATTAGGTGACACCATGCACGTTTTTGGTGACATTAAGTGACACCATGCACATTTTTGGTGACATATAGTGACACCATGCACGTTTTTGGTGACATATAGTGACACCATGCACGTTTTTGGTGACATTAAGTGACACCATGCACGTTTTTGGTGACATAAGTGACACCATGCACGTTTTTGGTGACATATAGTGACACCATGCACGTTTTTGGTGACATGTAGTGACCCCATGCAAGTTTTTGGTGACATAAGTGACACCATGCACGTTTTTGGTGACGTAAATGACACCATGCGCGTTTTTGGTGACATGTAGTGACCCCATGCACGTTTTTGGTGACATTAAGTGACACCATGCACGTTTTTGGTGACATTAAGTGACACCATGCACATTTTTGGTGACATATAGTGACACCATGCACGTTTTTGGTGACATATAGTGACACCATGCACATTTTTGGTGACATATAGTGACACCATGCACTTTTTGGTGACATTAAGTGACACCATGCACGTTTTTGGTGACGTAAGTGACACCATGCACGTTTTTGGTGACATTAGGTGACACCATGCACGTTTTTGGTGACATAAGTGACACCATGCACGTTTTTGGTGACATTAAGTGACACCATGCACATTTTTGGTGACATATAGTGACACCATGCACGTTTTTGGTGACATTAAGTGACACCATGCATGTTTTTGGTGACATTGGGTGACACCAGTGCTGTGAGCACGCCCCCCCAGCCATGCACACTGATCAGTGAGGGGCTGCCTCATTCCTTTACATCCAAATTTGGGCTCCAGGAAGCTCCAACGTGGGCTCAGCTCGATGGTGGCTCACATAAAGTGCTCTTTGTGAGCCTGAGTGGAATATTCAGCCGAGCTGCCAATGAGCAGAGGAATTCAGGCTGGGGGGAGGTAAAACCCACATAGAGGCAGCTCTGAGCTGCAGTCACAGCAATTAATATCTGTACTCAGTGTGGTGATGGTTCTTTAAGGGCAAAAACAATTAAGATTTCATTTTTATTTATAAATTTTTTTGTTGGTGCTCCTGCAGATCCCAGAGCCTGGGTTTGCCACACCACAGACAGGAAATTGTTGGGGTTGCTGCTCCCACCCGGCCCAAATCAGCAGTTTCCTCTTCCAGCTCCCTCAGGTTTCGATTTGACACGAGGCACGTGGGGAAGCTGAAAAATCATAGAAATCATCCCATTCACACACTTCCCCTTTTTTTTTTTAATCCTTTTTTTTTTTCCTTTTTTTTCCATCTTCCTCTCCATCAGGGCTTGTGTTTCACCCAGGCATCTCCTGGGTCTGTCTAAACCATACAAAAACCCCAAGAAATTGTGCTCAGAATAGAATCCCTGGAAATGCTCAAGGCCATGTTGGGCTTGGAGCACCCTGGTCCACTGGGAGGTGTCTCTTGGGGTTTAATTCAGATTTTTAAGGTCCCTTCCAACCCCAACCACTCTGTGTTTCCATGATTCAGCAAACCAGCACCTGGATTTTAACCCTTGGTCTTTGATGTGATTTAAAAAAAAAGGATTGTGGATAAGTGCCTGAAATTGTGGATGTGGGGAATGTTTGCTGAGTTGGGAAAGATGAGGGATTATTTGCTGTGCAAACTTCAGTTGTTTCAACATCACCAGGGTCACCAGCACTGCCAGCTCCTGGTTTGGGTGTTGGAGGAGTTATTTTAGTGGTGGTTTTCCTGACAGATGAGGGGAAGGAAGGAGATTTACAGCCCTTGTGGAGCTCACTGACTTCAGCCCTGGGTGTGCTTGGGGGGAAAAGCCTCGTGGTGAGAAAACATCCTGGGGAAGCTGCATTTCTTCACTCTCATTCTGAAATGTGAATTTACTGATTGCTTAGAAAGGGGCAGAGAAACAAGACTGAGCAAAACTCAGCTGGCAGGATTCAGTTCTGAATGTTCCAGTGGCTTTCCGGGGTTTATGGTGTGTAATTTGGAAAAGTGCTGAGACCCCCAGATTCCTGTTGGATGGAATTTTGGCAGAGTTGCTGTAATTTTGTTTTCTTGCCCAGGTTTGCTTTTGACACATTGCTGTCATCCAGGCTGACGCTCCTACCAGGTAGAACTGTTGGGAGTGCTCAGAAGTGCTGAGAAAGTGCTCAGAAAACCAGAGGAAATATTTTTTATTTATTTATTTTTTATTTCTGGAGAATTTGTTTTGGTTTTTCTTTTGCTCACCCATTTTCCAGTGAGGATGCAGTGGGAGCTGTGTCCTCGCTGGAAAATGGGTGAGTAAAAGAAAAATTCAGATGTGAACCTCAGCTGGGAGCTGGGTGCCAGCAGTGATCCCCCTCTCCCAGACCAGCTGGGATCTTGGGGCACCTCCACTTTTGGGTGAAATGTGCCTGAATTTGGCCAACAGGTTGAGAACAGCTCTGGGAGAGGATGCACATAAAAGAGGATGCACATAAAAGAGGATGCACGTAAAAAACCAGCCCCACCAGCTGAAACCTTCACAACCTCAGCTGATTTTTAGCTTGCACAACATCCTGACAGCACCCAAAAAAAATCTGTCTTGCCAATGGATTTTAAATCTCTCCCCAGCCCATTACACCTGCTTGGCTGGTGGTTGTTCTCTTTCTTTTCCCCTGCTCCCTGCAGGCACATGTACTTGGGGAAGGGTGAAACTCCAACTCAGTTAGAAAGTCAAATTTTATGAAATTACCTGGAAGAAGCTCTGTCCCTGTCTTGCTCAGCTTCCCATCCTGGCTGATGCTCCACAGAGCAGCTCCGGAGCTTCTGCAGCAGGAGTTGTCGCATCCCTTGTTACTGTAACTTCTTCAGACTAGGTCTAATGAGTTTTTGGAGGTTTATAATACACTCAAGATAGCTCAACTATCTTTGGAGGCATAAAAATTAGCAGGATGGCTTCTGTTGTGGTGTTGGAAACAAAAAGGTTGAATGAAAGGCAGAATAACAAATAGACAAACTGAGCTAAGTGCTAAACGTTTTGACTCTTAGTAAAAACACTTCCTTTATTTACTTCTTTTTCTAGTTAATTGCTCAAGCAGAACTTTTTAGCTTCTGTCTAATTAGCTATCTTTAAGTTTGTAGTAAAGTCTCCTGAGTGTTATGAAGTGTCTTTTCATTTAATCAATAGGAAAAATTTCTGAATTTCTTTCCTTTTAGGAAGACAAAAGTAGTTTTATCACTCCCTCAACAAAGAGCACACTCCTGCAATCCCTCAGAGCACACTCCTACAATCCCTCATGTCCCTCATGTCCCTCATGTCCTGTCCCAAGGCTTCAGTGCCAGGATTTGAGCCTGTGATGGGTGAGGCAGATCCAGGCTCAAGGCTGGGGGTGTTCAAGTCCTTTAAAAGTGTTTTGTGTTCATTAATGAACAGGCAGAACCAAAAGAAATCATGGAATCCTGCAATGTGTTGGAGGGAGCATTTCATCCCACCCTTGCCACAGCCATGGACACTCTGCACTGCCCCAGGTTGCTCCAAACCTTGTCCAGCCTGGCCTTGGACACTTCCAGGGATCCACAGCTCCTCTGGACACCCTGTGCCAGGGCCCTGTTCTTCCAGCCATGATCCCACATGGATCTGTAGGAGAAGGACCAACACTCACAGCTATGGGGTGGGGTGAGGCTGCCTGAGCCATCCTCAGGGCTCCAAAGGTCACTTCCCAGGGATCTGAGCTTCAGCCAGGGATTAACCATCACTGAAGCACTTGGGGAATTGCCTGGTGAGGGGTTGGGAATTCAAGGTTGGGAATTCAGGTTGCCCATCATTCTCCTTTCCCTGCCTGATGCTTCATCTCTCCCAGCACACATCCTCTGGCTCCCTTGCTGGCTGTGATGTCTTCTTGGCAGCAGCAGCTCCTCTGGCTTGCACATTCCTTGGGGATGAGTCAGGGCTGCAGGCTGCTGTCCCCCTGGGACACTTGTCCTTTTTGGAGAGGGAAGGGAGCATGGTCCCTGGAGAATTCCTTTCCTTTCCTTTCCTTTCCTTTCCTTTCCTTTCCTTTCCTTTCCTTTCCTTTCCTTTCCTTTCCTTTCCTTTCCTTTCCTTTCCTTTCCTTTCCTTTCCTTTC
Organism: Zonotrichia leucophrys gambelii; assembly: GCF_028769735.1. Taxonomy (NCBI): domain Eukaryota; kingdom Metazoa; phylum Chordata; class Aves; order Passeriformes; family Passerellidae; genus Zonotrichia; species Zonotrichia leucophrys. The sequence continues at coordinate 60,157,271 of NC_088175.1, read as the reverse complement.
CTTTCCTTTCCTTTCCTTTCCTTTCCTTTCCTTTCCTTTCCTTTCCTTTCCGCACCTTTCCGCACCTTTCCGCACCTTTCCGCACCTTTCCGCACCTTTCCGCACCTTTCCGCACCTTTCCGCACCTTTCCGCACCTTTCCGCACCTTTCCTTTCCGCACCTTTCCGCACCTTTCCGCACCTTTCCGCACCTTTCCGCACCTTTCCGCACCTTTCCGCACCTTTCCGCACCTTTCCGCACCTTTCCTTTCCTTTCCTTTCCTTTCCTTTCCTTTCCTTTCCTTTCCGCACCTTTCCGCACCTTTCCGCACCTTTCCGCACCTTTCCGCACCTTTCCGCACCTTTCCTTTCCTTTCCTTTCCTTTCCTTTCCTTTCCTTTCCTTTCCTTTCCTTTCCTTTCCTTTCCTTTCCTTTCCTTTCCTTTCCTTTCCTTTCCTTTCCTTTCCTTTCCTTTCCTTTCCTTTCCTTTCCTTTCCTTTCCTTTCCGCACCTTTCCGCACCTTTCCGCACCTTTCCGCACCTTTCCTTTCCGCACCTTTCCGCCTTTCCTTTCCTTTCCTTTCCTTTCCTTTCCTTTCCTTTCCTTTCCTTTCCTTTCCTTTCCTTTCCTTTCCTTTCCTTTCCTTTCCTTTCCTTTCCTTTCCTTTCCTTTCCGCACCTTTCCTTTCCTTTCCGCACCTTTCCTTTCCTTTCCGCACCTTTCCTTTCCTTTCCGCACCTTTCCTTTCCGCACCTTTCCTTTCCGCACCTTTCCTTTCCGCACCTTTCCTTTCCGCACCTTTCCTTTCCGCACCTTTCCTTTCCTTTCCTGAAATTTCCTTTCCTTTCCTTTCCTTTCCTGAAATTTCCTTTCCTTTCCTTTCCTTTCCTGAAATTTCCTTTCCTTTCCTTTCCTGAAATTTCCTTTCCTTTCCTTTCCTGAAATTTCCTTTCCTTTCCTGAAATTTCCTTTCCTTTCCTTTCCTTTCCTGAAATTTCCTTTCCTGAAATTTCCTTTCCTTTCCTTTCCTTTCCTGAAATTTCCTTTCCTTTCCTTTCCTGAAATTTCCTTTCCTTTCCTGAAATTTCCTTTCCTTTCCTGAAATTTCCTTTCCTTTCCTGAAATTTCCTTTCCTTTCCTGAAATTTCCTTTCCTTTCCTTTCCTTTCCTGAAATTTCCTTTCCTTTCCTGAAATTTCCTTTCCTTTCCTGAAATTTCCTTTCCTGAAATTTCCTTTCCTGAAATTTCCTTTCCTGAAATTTCCTTTCCTGAAATTTCCTTTCCTGAAATTTCCTTTCCTTTCCTTTCCTTTCCTTTCCTTTCCTTTCCTTTCCTTTCCTTTCCTTTCCTTTCCTTTCCTTTCCTTTCCTTTCCTTTCCTTTCCTTTCCTTTCCTTTCCTTTCCTTTCCTTTCCTTTCCTTTCCTTTCCTTTCCTTTCCTTTCCTTTCCTTTCCTTTCCTTCCCTTCCCTTCCCTTCCCTTCCCTTCCCTTCCCTTCCCTTCCCTTCCCTTCCCTTCCCTTCCCTTCCCTTCCCTTCCCTTCCCTTCCCTTCCCTTCCCTTCCCTTCCCTTCCCTTCCCTTCCCTTCCCTTCCCTTCCCTTCCCTTCCCTTCCCTTCCCTTCCCTTCCCTTCCCTTCCCTTCCCTTCCCTTCCCTTCCCTTCCCTTCCCTTCCCTTCCCTTCCCTTCCCTTCCCTTCCCTTCCCTTCCCTTCCCTTCCCTTCCCTTCCCTTCCCTTCTTCCCTTCCTCTTCCCTTCCTTTCTTTTCCCTTTTTTCCCCCCCTTCCTTTTCCCTTTCCCCTTCCCTTTTCTTTCCTCCCAATGCTTTCTGTTTTGTGCTGGATGAATCATGGAAACCACATTCCTTAATCAAATTTTCTGCCATTCCATGGAGGCAGGAGCAGCCAGTGAAAGCCTCCTGCTTGATCAATGTGGGGGAGCAAATTGGCAAATCAGGTTGTGAAGATCCTGTTTCAAAACAAATCCAATTAAAAAAACACTAACCCACCCTTGCTTTCCTTTCTCCCATGCCATAGAAAAATGAGTAATCCACATTTCTCTGGGTTGCTGGTGCAAGGATTTAAAGGAATTTTACACAGCCCTGGCAAAGACCTTCCTGAGCCCATCAGTGCTGAGGTGACCTCTGGAGAACTCCCCAATATTCCAGCTGGGTTCAGCATCACTGGAAAATTTCTCTCCCTGCTCAGGGGTTCAGATAGGATTGGGTATGGCTGTGCAAGCATTTAAATGGAACATAAAGCTACCAAATATCCAAAAAGCTAAAGATTACAGGGGAAATTTTGCAGGAAAATGTGATGGCACATCCATGGAAGTGTTCAGGGCCAGGCTGGATGGGCCTTGGAGCACGCAGGGATAATGGGAGGTGTCCCTGCCCATGGCAGGGGAGTGGAAGGAGATGCAATCCAAGTTAAAAACTTTCAAATAAGCTAATTGAGCAATCCTGTTAACACTGGAAAGAGCTTCCTTCCTCGAGTTTACTTCAGAAACTGAGTGGCTTTCAGGCTTGTCAGGATTTGCTCTTCTCCCTGCATCCCATGGGCTGAGCATCTCGAGCCCTGCCCTGCCAGGAGCAGCATTTGGGGACACTTGGGGTTGATGCATCAGCTCTGCAGGACTCCAGTTACCACCCCTGCCTCATCAGGACACAACTTTCCATTGCAGAGCTCCCTTACAATCCCAATAAAAGCCACCAAAAGAATCCCACATCTCTTTCCAGCAGCCCTTCCCTCGCTAGCAGCAGACACTCCGTAATTCCCCTGAGCAAGGACAGACACACGGAACGTCCACATGCAGCACTGCATCCCAATGGGCTCAGTGTCCTCCACTGGGCTTGCTTTTGCCCTCCCTCCTCCTTTATTCCTTGCTCTTAAATCACTTTGTGCCACTGCACAGGAGCTTTGACATCAGGGCTTTGCCATGAGCCTGTGCCCTGGCAGGCTGGGATGAGAGGGAGGGCTCCTCAACTGGGTCGTGCTCATGGAATCACAGAATTTGGAACAAGGCTCCTTTTGTCCATTTTCTAAACTTTATTAAGTCAAACTATTTTTTCCTGCAAGAAATATTCTTGTAAGACTGAAATTCCACCCTTTTTTGGGCACCTCCATGAGTGGGTGTGAATTTTCTCCTGAATGTTGTTTTCCTGAAAATGAAGTAGGATGAAAATTTTGCAGACAGTGATAAGACAAGGGGGAATCTCCTGAGCTGGGTCATGCTCGTGGAGTCACAAAATTGGGAACAAGGCTCCTTTTGTCCATTTTTTGTACTTTATTAAGTCAAACTATTTTTTTAATGCAAGAAATATTCTTGTAAGACTGAAATTCCAACACGGGTCCACTCTTTTTTGGGCACCTCCATGAGTGGGTGTGAATTTTCTCCTGAATGTTGTTTTCCTGAAAATGAAGTAGGATGAAAATTTTGCAGACAGTGATAAGACAAGGGGGAATCTCCTGAACTGGGTCGTGCTCATGGAATCACAGAATTGGGAACAAGGCTCCTTTTGTCCATGTTTTCTACTTTATTAAGTCAAACTATTTTTTCATGCAAGAAATATTCTTGTAAGACTGAAATTCCAGCATGGCTCCACCCTTTTTTGGGCACCTCTGTGGGTTGGTGTGGATCCTCTCCTGAACATTGTTTTTCTGAAAATGCCCATTGGGCTTTTTATATTTTTCCCCCTCCCTCCTCCTTTATTCCTTGCTCTTAAATCACTTTGTGCCACTGCACAGGAGCTTTGACATCAGGGCTTTGCCATGAGCCTGTGCCCTGGCAGGCTGGGATGAGAGGGAGGGCTCCTCAACTGGGTCGTGCTCATGGAATCACAGAATTGGGAACAAGGCTCCTTTTGTCCATGTTTTCTACTTTATTAAGTCAAACTATTTTTTCATGCAAGAAATATTCTTGTAAGACTGAAATTCCACCCTTTTTTGGGCACCTCCATGAGTGGGTGTGAATTTTCTCCTGAATGTTGTTTTCCTGAAAATGAAGTAGGATGAAAATTTTGCAGACAGTGATAAGATAAGGGGGAATCTCCTGAACTGGGTCGTGCTCATGGAGTCACAGAATTGGGAACAAGGCTCCTTTTGTCCATGTTTTCTACTTTATTAAGGCAAACTATTTTTTCATGCAAGAAATATTCTTCTAAGACTGAAATTCCAGCATGGCTCCACCCTTTGTTGGGCACCTCTGTGGGTTGGTGTGGATTTTCTCCATTGAACATTTGTTTTCCTGAAAATGAAGTAGGATGAAAATTTTGCAGGGACAGACAGTGATAAGATAAGGGGGAATCTCCTCAACTGGGTCGTGCTCATGGAATCACAAGGCTCCTTTTGTCCATGTTTTCTACTTTATTAAGTCAAACTATTTTTTCAAGCTAGAAATATTAATCTCAGACTGAAATTCCAGCATGGCTCCACCCTTTTTTGGGCACTTCCATGGGTTGGTGTGGATCCTCTCCTGAACATTTGTTTTCCTGAAAATGAAGTAGGATGAAATTTTTGCAGTGATAGCACAAGAGGGAATGATTTTGGAGAGAGGAGATTTTTAGTTCCAGCTGACTCCTGTTGCAAACACAAGGCAGGAGGAGGCTACAGGTGTCTTGTTCCTTCTGCTTTGGACTTTTCTCCATCCAGATTTCAGATCTTTGTAGGAAGGACATGGAGCTGGTGGAAATCTAGAGGAGATGGGGAGGAAATCTAGAGCCAGGCTGGGAGAGCTGGGAATGCTCCCCTGGAGAGGAGAAGGCTCCAGGGAGAGCTCAGAGCCCCTGGCAGGGCCTGGAGGGGCTCCAGGAGAGCTGGAGAGGGACTGGGGACAAGGGATGGAGGGACAGGAGCCAGGGAATGGCTCCCAGTGCCAGAGGGCAGGGATGGGTGGGAGATTGGGAATTGGGAATTGCCAGAGCAGCTGTGGCTGCCCCTGGATCCCTGGAAATGTCCAAAGCCAGGTTGGACAGGGCTTGGAGCAGCCTGGGATGGTGGAAGATGTCCCTGCCTGCCCATGTGGGGCTGGATGAGCTTCATTGTCCCTTCCCACCCAAACCATCCTGGGATTCCATGAAAACAGTGGTGAGAGTTGCTCATGGTGGCAGATCCAGGAGGATTTCAGGTGCCTTTCTGTGTTATCCATGGATAGAATCCCTTCCAGCTGTCCAGGCTGTTTCCCATTGCACGTGTCGGATAAATGTGGGAGATGTGATTGAAACCCCTCTCAGTTCCCATTAGCTCTGGGAGCATCAGCTTGTCCTGGCTGCAGCTTTATGACATCAGTCTGATGATAATTTTATGGGCTGTTTATCTCCCCATTTCCAAGTATCATTTTTCAAGTGTTGTGACCAGAGGCCTGGAGGGATTTTTGTTCCATTTTGAACTTTGCTCTGCAATTAAATCCCTGTTGGGGGATGGAGGGGATTCTACTCCAGAAAGACTCCTATTTTCCTAAAATTACAGCTTTTGCCCCAGGACAGTGGCTGTGTCACCCAGCAAACACATCAGCAGTTCTGCTGGACTTGTGATAAATGAAAATAGCTTTGTTTTTAATTTTTTTTTTTTTTTTGCCCCATAATTATCCTGTAAGGAGTGGCTTTGGCATGTTTAAAGGAATTTGGGTTTCCAGAGGTCAGTGGGAGCAGTGAGGACATTGGAGGGAGGGAGCAGTGGGGTCAGCTACACAGATATATGAGTTTTACACCTTATATATATAAAATAAGTAACCAATATGAATAAATATTAATAAAAATGAATAAATAAATATTTTAAGAAAAATCTTCATCATCTTTCAGTAACTCTCTTGGCTGTTGGGGTCGTCCAGGGCAAGAAGTTGGGCTTGATGATCCTTTTTTATCCCTGCCAACTTGGGATTTTCTTTTCCTTTTTCCCCTTTCCTTTTTCCCCTTTCCTTTTTCCCCTTTCCTTTTTCCCTTTTCCTTTTCCTTTTCCCTTTCCTTTCCTTTCCTTTCCTTTCCTTTCCTTTCCTTTCCTTTCCTTTCCTTTCCTTTCCTTTCCTTTCCTTTCCTTTCCTTTCCTTTCCTTTCCTTTCCTTTCCTTTCCTTTCCTTTCCTTTCCTTTCCTTTCCTTTCCTTTCCTTTCCTTTCCTTTCCTTTCCTTTCCTTTCCTTTCCTTTCCTTTCCTTTCCTTTCGAAATTTCCTTTCCTGTAATTTCCTTTCCTTTCCTGTAATTTCCTTTCCTGTAATTTCCTTTCCTTTCCTGAAATTTCCTTTCCTTTCCTTTCCTGAAATTTCCTTTCCTGAAATTTCCTGAAATTTCCTGTAATTTCCTTTCCTGAAATTTCCTTTCCTGAAATTTCCTGAAATTTCCTGTAATTTCCTTTCCTGAAATTTCCTTTCCTTTCCTGTAATTTCCTTTCCTGAAATTTCCTTTCCTTTCCTTCCCCCCTTTTTTCCCCTATTTCCCTTCTTCCCCCTTTCCTTTTCTTTATCCTTGCCCTTCCCCATCGCTGCTGTCCTGCTCCAAATTAGCCTCCTTTTTTTTTAGTATTTCTGGATGTTTTAGGAATATTTACCCTCTTCCCTGATTTTCTTAGTGCTCTGAGGCTGCGCCTTCCCCTCTCCTGGACACACAGAAAAGAAAAACCCACACAAGGTTCTGTGCAATGAATTTTCATGGTTGGTAGTGGTGATTTTTTTCTCTTTTCTTCCACTTTCAGCCTTAAATTTCTCTTTTTCCCAAGTTTTTAAATCCTTTTGCCTTGTTTTCCATGGGTATTGATTTCAGGGGGTATGGATTACATCCCCAGGGAGCAGGAGAGGGTCTCCCCCATCCCTGAGCTCACCCAGGGCATTCCCAGCTGTTTATTGCTGGAAATCTCCATTTCTTTTAGGGATTTTTTTCTCCTCCTCCAGCTTCCCAAGAGGGAATTCAGCCAACACCCAGCCCAGGGCTTGGAGAGCTCCTTGGAATTGTGAGGGCTGGATTAAGGTGTTATCAGCAGGAATTTGTGCTTAAAAGGGCTCTAATCAGCTGCCTCCACTCTGTGCTTTTTGTCCACATCTGTATTTTTTCACTTCAGTGTGAAGTGCACATTAACTTTAAAATACATAAATCGTAAATTAAAAAACAAGTGAGCACTTTTATTTTTAATTTTCTTAGAAAAACCTTTGAGGAATTTCAGCCCATCTGCACCAAACTCAGTGAAAAGGTGGAAAACTTGGGGTTGGCTTTGTGTAGATTATCAAATACAAAAATTACTTTTTGCAAGAGGAAATGCTTGGCTTGTGAGTTGATTTCAATCCCTGCACTGTATCTTAGATATATATATAAATACATATATATATAAATAAATAAATATATATAATATGCATTTATTCTGTGTGTTTATCTATAATTATATATGCATATAATTCAGTATATATATAAATACATACATATATATATATATATAAAATATGCATTTATTCTGTGTGTTTATCTATAATTATATATGCATATAATTCAGTTTTGTCTCTATTTTATATATGCACATATATATATGGGGTAAATGTTTATGTATATGTTTATATGCATAATAGATCTTAAATATCTTATATCTTTATATATATTTATATTTTTCTATTTTATATTTTTAATATTTTATATAAATATTATATATTATATATATATTATATATAACATAGGTGTTTAAACATATACATTTGTTTTTAAAATAATTTTTTGGAGATAAATTTGAGCTAATGGAAAGGCATTTTTTGCCACCTCAGCTTCCCAAGTGTGCCTAGAGCAGAGCAGGGATAATCCTGATTAAACCCAGCCCTGGGTCAGAGCCAGGGAAAGCTGTGGAGCTCATTCTGCTCCTGTGGAAACCCCCCCAGTGTTTTGGGCTTTGCCTCTGGAATCTTTTGCTCCAGAGGGGGATGGTCCTCATGGGCTGTTCCTGTGGGAATGCTGCAGATTGAATCCATTGCTCTAAAAGCCTTCCTTTTTAATTAAGGAATGATCATTTTTCATTAAGGAATGAGCTGCAACCTCTGCTGCAGCTGCTTCTGCTGCCTCTCTGAAGATGGAGAGAATTCCAGGGAAAACAGCATCAGCTGCAAATCCTCTGCTTCCAAAATTCCGCCAAAAATCCATGTTCCAACCTAGGCAGGCTTGCAGAATTCCTCCTCAAGCTTATACAGGACATTTTTTATTTTTTATTATTAACCCCCACTGTTAAAGTGATGGAGGCGTTTGCAGGGTCTTGGCTGCCCTGTGGATTTAATCCTGGAAGTGGGTGTGAAAGGGAATCTGGTGATTCCCAGGAAAGCCTCCAAATACCCATCCAGTGAGATTTAACCATGCACTAGGAAGGGGAAAAAAAGAGATTTATTCAGTCATATCAGGGCTGTGTTGTCCTGAGCAGTGTGCATGGAAGGAGAGCCCATCTGCAAGAGGGGATATCCCAAAATAACAAGGAAAATTCAGTGTTTACACAGTGCTGGAGACTTGAATCCTCCTGCCTGTGAGTGCTGAGCTGGCCGGGAGGAGCTGCCAAGTGACAGCAGAGCTTCTGCAGGACGGAGCTTCAGCAGGAAAGGGACCTTAAAAAACCTGCATTGGCAGGGGAGAGTGTTTGGGAGAGTGTTTGGGAGCAGCCAAGTGCTGGGATAAATGGGATTGTTGGATTATTCCCTTTTCTGACCCGGAGATGGGGCAGCTGAGAGGTGTTTTAAAACTTCTGTTCCATTTTCAGTCTCATGTGGAGGGTGAGACAATACAGATGTTGTAATTCACACCATCACAATCAGAAGCTAATTATTTCCTAATTACAGTACACTCTAAGTGTTTCTTGGCCTATCAGCTTTTGCTACACCATGATATAAATGCCTTAAAGCCAATAATCTAAAATTACCCTCATAAATCCTACTACAATACACCTTTCATAATTCTATTTCTCCAAAATACCTGATCTTATTTACGAAACCACCCTTTAAAACTTATTTCTAGTTCCATTTCAATGCACCTTTCATAATTCTATTTCTCCAAAATACTTAATCTTATTTACAAAACCACCCTTTAAAACTTATTTCCAGTTCCATTTCTCAGCAATGTCTATCCTATTCCTTAGCATCTCTAAATCAACATTTCTTATCTCAAAGTTTACATGCAAATATATATTATGTGAGTGTTCTACATTAAAAACTTTAAATTTTTTCTACAAATCCATTTCCCACATGGGACAAATGGGCTGCCAGGAAGGGCTGCCTGGATTTTCTTTGCCCTTCACTCAGATTCAGCCTTGCTGCTGGAATTCTGATTGTGTTTGAGGGTCTGTGTGAGACAGACAGCTCAGAATTAAAGCACACCCTGTGTGCATCTCAGTTCGGATTTATTGCTGCTACATCCTCTGTGCATCTCAATTCAGGCTTGTTGCTGCTTGGATTCTAGATTTCGGGGGATTTATTGGTGGCTGTGGGAATTGAAATCTGCAGTTGTAATTCCTGCTGGACAAGCTGGCGGGATGTGACTGCGTGGATTGAAAGCTGAGGATGTTTCAGGTTTAAAACACTTCACAGAGCAGCCCTTCACTCCTCCTCTGGCTGTTCTGTCCTCACAGAGGTCTCTGCAGGCATTTGTGTGATTTAAGATGCCTCTCACACTCCCAGCACTGTCTGAATGGCTTTCCAAGGGGAGCAGCCCCGTGGGTTTTGCTGTACAAAACATCCTGGACGTCCCTTGTGCACGTTCCTGCCTCTTGGCACAGCTCTGGGAGGCAAATGAAACACCAGGATCTGCCTGGAGGGGAAAAAAATAAAAACCACAGCTGGGTTTGCCAGCCCTGCCAGGCTCCAGGGGTTTGGGTTCAGGCTGCAGGGGAAGGTGGGGGTTTATTTTGGAGGCCGGGAAGGAAGCGCTGTGCTTCCCTTTGCGAGGGTGTTGCTGCTGGGCTTGGGCTCCTGGAGCTCAGTCCCAGCTCCAGCTGGTGCTGGCAGCTCCAGCTGCCCCATCCCTGCTGCCTTCACCTGGGGCTCCTTGGCTGGGAGGGTGGCAGTGACTTCTGGTCACCCTTGCACGTGTGCAGCTCATTAATGGAATCCTGGAAGGGTTTGGTGTGGGTGAGAGCTCAGAGCCCACCCAGTTCCACCCTCATGTGCAGGGACACCTTCCACCATCCCAGGCTGCTCCAAGCCCTGTCCAGCCTGGCCTGGGACACTTCCAGGGATCCAGAGGCAGCCACAGCTGCTCTGGGCACCCTGTGCCAGGGCCTCAGGGAACAATTCCTTCCCAATCTCCCATCCATCCCTGCCCTCTGGCAGTGGGAAGCCATTCCCTGTGTCCTGTCCCTCCATCCCCTGTAAATAATCTCTCTCCATCTTTCTTGTGGCTTCCTCAGGCGCTGGAAGGCCACAGTTAGATCAACTCACAGCTGCTTTTCTCCAGGCTGAGCAATCCCAGCTTTTCCTCACACAGAACTGCTCCATCCCTGTGCTCATCCTGCTCGGGGCTCCCTCCAGCAGCTCTGTGTCCATCACATTCAGCAGCCCAGAGGAGCTGCTGGATCCTCAAACACCTCTGAGATCTGCAACCTGTAGTAAATTTCTACATTCCAGGTCTGGGATCTCTAAGGTGACTTTGCAGTGCTTGGAGACTTACCTGAGCTCAGATAAATTAATGATAAATTGATAATAGTTGATAATATGAATAAACTGGTGAATATGATGGGTAGATAAGTATGAAGTAGCCAGTGCCTGATGGGAGTAGATGGAAAAGCTAGAGCTGAAATATTCAGCCTTGCTGTGCAGCTGTAACCCCAACAAATCAGTAACTCATGAATTGAGATTCTGGTGAAGGTTTATAAACCTTTGATCAGGTTTAACCAGGCTGCTGCCATTCCCTGGCCTGCAGGGATTGCTCCAAGCAGTCCTGGATCCCTTGCAAAGCATCCAAGGCTCTGGTCAGTGTGTAAAACTCAGCTCCACAAAGCAGCTGCTAAACATTTGCCAGCCTCTTTTATATCTAACTACCCCCTGGGACAGGCACTGACCTTCCCCTTCCTGCTGGAACCGACATCTCACTGTTAATTGAAAGTGTTAATTACTCTCAGGCCCAGAGTGTTGTTTTTGTGCCGTGGCCTGAATGGTTAATCAGCAGTGTAAACCCAAATCCCCTTCTGTTAGGCATAAATGTTACTGATTCCAAATGCCTTTGGTTTTCGCCTCCCCCTGATTTTTGGTGCCAACTCGTTCAGCTTTCAGTAGGGCAGAAGTTGGACTCCATTACCAGAGTCCATTGTAATGATTTCTTGGATTTTTTTCTGGGTAGACAAGGCTTGTGCAAGTTTGCATGCTTTTCTATATTTGGTTTTGTTTAATTTGATTGTACAAAGCTGTTGAAAAGCCCAGCTGAATGTTTCCACTTTCTGCAGAGCTGATTGTGCCATCAAGCCGGGAGTTCAGAGGGAAAATCCAGCTCCTGCTGGGTTTTCTCAGTAATCCCAAGCTCCAGATCCTGGTTTGAGATAGGGACAGACAAAAGTTCATTTGTCACCTTGTTCTCATCTCAGCTTAATTCAGATGTGGCTCGTGGGGACAACCTTCACTCTCACAGGATCATGGAATATCCTGGGCTGGGAGGAACCACGAGGATCATCCAGCCCAGCTCCTGTACAGGACACCAGGAACCCCAGCATGGTGCTGGTGCTGGATTGTGTTCCTTCAGTCCCTTTGGCACTGTGTCTGCTGGAATTTCACCTAATCCTGGAAATCCTCCAATCCTCTGGAATTGCTGCCTTTCTGGCTGGTGCCCTGTGGTGCTGATGGATGGAGACAGGAGCTCTTGGAATAAATGTCAGCTGGTGGTTTTAATTTGGGTTAAACTGGTGTTTCATGGTGGAAATCCAGGATCACAGGGAGATCTGGAGCTGAAAACTGATGTATTCTATTACTAAATATATTGTCAAATTGCATATAATTCCATTCTCTTTTCTGTGTGGTGGAAGGACATGGCACTATTATTGGTTGTCAGAGTGGAAAATGCTCTGCAGGAATGGCAGGGCTAGTGAAAAATATCCCAGGTGTTAGGGAAAATACTGCACAGGATTTATCTTTTGGTGTTATCACCATTCTTTGGTTCCCCAAATGCTTCCCAACCTGAAGGTGACCTCCAGGGATCCCATGGTTACATCCCTGCTGGAAGGAGATGTGGCTGTTGAGTTTCCTTGGTCATTTGTGAGGCAATTTTTTGTTTCAGTAGGGAATTTTTAGGGTTTTTTGTAGAAACTGAAGGTCCTGTTGAATCCTCCTTGCAGAACTCCTCCTGCTTCTGTTTTCCATGTGTGCCAAGGTGGTTGGGCTCACCTTGGGATAGGGAAAACCCCAAGAATTGGTAGTTAACCCCAAAAACTGTGCAAAATCCCTGCTGGGAGAAGTGTTGGGTCACTCATGACCCCTTGGCTTCGTGTTCCTGGTGGGATCACAGCCAGGCTGGTGATCCACACACACGCTGAGTCTCATCTTTATTTTATCCTTTGATTCCTCCCTGCTTTTATATCCCATCAAAACACTATTGAATACAAGCAGTTCCTTGTATCCAGAAAGGGCTGTTGGGAGTTTTTTGGATCCATAGTTCCTTCTCAGGAAAGGAGAAAAAAAAACCCCAAAAACTTTAAAAACTCCTTTTGTCCTCGTTCTGGTGCCGCTTTTAACCGGGGGGAAAATGGCTTCTTTGTTGCAGATGTCAAGAAGGACTGGTCTGATCACGCTCTGTGGTGGGAAAAGAAGAAAACTTGGCTCCTTAAAACTCACTGGACGTTGGATAAATACGGGATCCAGGCGGATGCCAAGCTCCAGTTCACCCCTCAGCACAAACTGCTGCGCCTGCAGCTGCCCAACATGAAGTACGTCAAGGTCAAAGTCAACTTCTCTGACAGGGTCTTCAAGGCTGTTTCTGACATCTGCAAAACCTTCAGTAAGTGTTGAAAAACCTCCCCCCTCTTGGGCATTTTTCTGGTTGGTTTGGCTCCTGCCTTTGCTCTGGTGCTTGTCCTGTAAATTTGATAAATTTTTGGTGTTTTCTGGGTTTGGACATCAAACAGCCCAGGTGTCCTCTCTTTTTCCCTTCCAGATCTACTCTTTTGTGTGTAAATACTTCAATAACGGGACCAATTGAGCCAAAAAGTGATTAAAAAATGCAATTTTTTGTGCTGAATTCTCTTCCACAGCAGAGCTGTCCTCGGGTTTGTCATAGGTGAGGTGGTACCAGCCCTGCTTGATATTCAGACTGGTTGTGATGGGTTCCCCCTCACCCCTGCAAATTTATGTGCTGGATGAAAAGCAAACCCTGAAATGGGAAATCTGCCAGTCCTGTGGGTTGTCTTCTAGTGGAAAATCATATTAGAGATTAAGTGGTGATGCTCCACTGTAAAAGTGTCTGGTGGAGGGAAGGAACTGAGTCTTGCTGTCTCCCCTTCACCCTCATTTCCTGGTGGAGGAGAAGCCCATGAGAAAGAAGGGATCATTCCCTACCAGGTATCATTTTTTTACCCATCTTCACAAATTCCTCATCCCAAAACCCAGTGTTTCTTCCTGCCCACCAACAAAAAACCCAGTGAGGAGATGGCGACTCCAGGAAGCTCTCCATACTGGAATTCTCCCCTCCCAAAAGGGCCTGCAACCCATCCTCAGCTGTAGCAAATCTGTTCCTGCTCTCAGAAGGCAGCTGAGGTTACTCTTGGCTGACCCAGTTGTTTGGGGAGGCAGGAGGAGCTCATCCCTACGTGCAGTGTCCAGCACATCCGTGGTTTGGTTGGTATTTTTAGCTGGTTACAGAGCTTTGCTGTTGCTTTCCTGTTTTGTTGGGTTTTTTTTTTTTAAATATAAATATTGGGCAATTTCTCCTTAAAATAGAAAAGGCTTAGCCAGCATTGTGTCTGGGTGGATTTTGCTTCCCCCACCCCCATGTCCCACATTTGGGCATTTGGGATGTCGTGCTAGACAGGGAGGTCCCAGGCTTGGACGCTGATGAATCTCTCCAGCAGTGACTCACGTCAGGAAATTCTGATATGGTTTATCATGAGACAGGAGATCTGTCACTGATGCTGTCAGAACTTTATGTGGGTCTCAAGCAGCTTTTTCTTCCAGCTTCAGAGCTTTTGGTGGATTTAAGACCAAACCAGCAGAATAATCCTGATATTTAAAGGTTTGGGAGCCTCTGGGATAGCAGAGGTTGGGGCTGTGAGGAGGCAGCAGGGACACATCCATCCAGGGCGGTGCTGACTTCCCTTCTGCAGCATCCCAAGTGGTGACATGAAGTTCCTGATTGTGGGGAAAGCAGGGCTTTTACTGGAAATTTCACTTTCCTTTGAGTGCCTCTCAGCAGCCTGAGCTGTCTGAGGACACACACAAGCTGCAGTGATTAAGTTGTTTAGCCCTCCCAGTTGTGTTTACTGGGAGCCAGATGTTCAGCAGAGCTACTGGGAAGATGATACATGAGCTTGGCATCAGCCTGAGGGAAGAGGGGTTGGGATGTGGGGGTGCAGAAGGGCTGGAGTTGGAGGGGCTGGGATGCTCTCCCCAGAACCACAGAGGTATAAATACAGATGATGCACAAATACATTTATATTTATATTTATATTTATATTTATATTTATATTTATATTTATATTTATATTTATATTTATTTAACATATAAGTGTTAAATTGCTCCTATAGATGTTGAAATACCACTGTTTATAGATGTCATATCTAATGTGTTTTATTTATATATATAAATAATATATATTATGTTATATATATAACATATATATTATATATAATATATAATATGTTATATATATCCAATATATTATATGTATTAAGTATATTTATATATGCAATACATATTTATATATTAATATAAATATATACTTATTTATATACTTATAATTTATCTATTTAATACATATATTTTATATATATAATATACTTAATACATATTTATATACTTAATATGTATATATTTTATATATATATATGTTATACATTAATGTAAAAACCCATATATTATAAATATATATATATATATATATATATATATATATTTCATATTAGGATCAAAATCTTGGCTCTGAGGGTGCCCAGAGCAGCTGTGGCTGCTCCTGGATCCCTGGAAGTGTCCAAAGCCAGGCTGGACAGGGCTTGGAGCACCCTGGGATAGTGGAAGGTGTCCCTGCCCACGGCAGGGGGCTGGAATGGGATGATCTTTAAGGTTTTTTCCAACCCAAACTATTCTGTGATTTTGTGATTCTATGGTTTTCCTTTTTCTCCTCCCCATTTGTGTTTTCCTGCCCCATTTTTCCTCATTACCTTTCCCTGCCCTCCTCAACATCCCTGCACAGAGCTCTCATATTCCATCTTAATCAAGCTAATTGTCTCTCCAAGGAGAACTGAGCAGACCTTTCAAGGTGGAAGGGAAGGTGATCCCAGCATAGTCCTTGTCTCTGAAATCCCTTGATTTCTGAGCTCCAGGGAGCTCAGGACAGAGCTGTGCCTGGGAGTTGCTCAGATTTTGGCTGTACCTGTTTGCTGTCATTGCCCTGTTTGCTGTCATTGCCCCTGGACCATTTAATTACACACCTCAGTAAGTCCAGCACAAAGCATCACCAGTGAATAATTGAAGTAATTCCTGATGTTCTCAGACCTCTGGCTGGTTGCATTTATAAAATCCTCACTACACAAGCAGGAGCATACATGGATGAATTATTTAAGGCTGTCCTTTGCTTCTGTTTCCTTTCAGTTGTTGCCCAGAGGTGTGACCTTGCAGAGTGGGGTTGATTTTTAAAGAGAAGTCTCTGTTCTTGTGCAGAGGGAGGTTATTCCAAAGGGCAGCTCCCCAGGGCTCCCAGGGAAGATGCTGGAGCCACTCACACATCCCTCACTTTCCTGGAGGTCATGTGAAGCCGGAAAAAACCCCAATCTCACTCCCAGTGCTGGATTGCAGCCCCTTGATTCCCACAGCAGCCGCTCAGGAGGGCTGAAGGCAGGGATTGACCCTGGCAGGCACGAGGAGAGGAGCAGGCAGGGCATGGCATGGGCAGCCCTCATCCAAAGGGTGGCCTGGAACCCTGCCCAGGAGCAGCTGCTGGCAGGCAGCTCCAGCCTGAAGGGCCAGCTTTGATCTGCAATTAAAGACCAGAGAAAGAGAAAGTAAAACTTCAAATTTTTTTTCTTTTTTTTTTTTTTTTTCACTGAGCAGCAGGGATTTATGCTTCCTGCCTGGCTGGCAGTGGGACAAGGGGGTTGGGATGGGGTGATCCTTGCTCTCATCATCCCACTGGGAGATAATTCCACCCAGAAAACTGCCCATCAAATGTCCAACTGCAGATTGGATGGGCTGTGATGCCTTGAGAAGGCTGCCCTGGAGCAGAGGCTGGATGGAGCTCCAGAATAAAGCAGGGATTTATCCAAAGCATCTCCTCCATGGATCCACCTTGGGCAGCACCAGAGCCCAGCCAGGGCTGCACCCAAGATCAACCAAAATGGCCCCAAAATGCACGGCCGGGCACGGGCTCTGTCCCTGGGATCAGTTCTGCTCCATTTGCACCTTGCAGTTCATTGTCCCATCCCAGCTTTAGCCCAGGCAGTCCCACCCTGCTTGTTTTTCTCTCTCCAGCCCACGGGGTTTGTGCTCTGGGGCTGAGATTTGGGTCATTTGTCCTTGGTGCCCAGCTGGAGCAGGAATTGTTTTGTCTCCCTGCTCTGTGCACAGAGCTCAGAACTGCCCCTCATCAGAGCCATCCCCTGATATGGAGCCCAGACCCTCACACTAAAGCAGCACAAAATCTGAAAAATAGAAAAGCTAAACCTAAGGCATCAGCTGCACTCAGCATTTTATTGGTGTGAGTGGGAATATCCTCATTGAAGGTGGGATTTGGGGAGGTAGGAGATACTCACACATCATCCAACATAACAACAAATGGAAAAATCTTCTTTTCCAATGTGAACAGGAGGGAATTCTCAGCTGTGAGGGCAGTGAGGCACAGGGTGCCCAGAGCAGCTGTGGCTGCTCCTGGATCCCTGCAAGGGTCCAAGGACAGGGCTTGGAGCATCCTGGTGTAGTGGAAGATATCTTTGCCCATGGCAAGGAACTGGATGATCTTTAAAGTCCCTTCCAACCCAAACCATTCTGGGATGGCTTCACTTCATTCCAGCCCAGTGGATGCCTTACAGCTGCTTCCTCCCAGCATTCTGCCTGCATTTTTTTCCATGTATCCCAGGAGCTCCAAGGGACTCCAGGCAGGCTCTGCTGCTGCTCTGTGGGACAGGAAAAGCAAACAGCAAGATGAAACAGTGAGAGTTTTTCCCAGGGCTCGGCGTTTCCTGCCCCAGCAATGCTCCTTCTCCTGGGGACACGACTTATGTTGGAGCTGCAGGGTGAGGGGAGATGCTGTGACAGCAGAAAACCTCCCATCCTTCTCCTCTTCTCCTGGCTGTGAAGATTTGGGACCTCTGCTGCCCTCCAGCCTGAGAAGAGGAGCAGGAAAAATTCTGTTTGGTCTTCATGGGAGCACAGAGAGAACAACTCAGTGCCAGAGCTGGGAGGAGGAAGCTCTGGCAGAAAACACTCCAAAATTCATGAGCAATCCTTCCCTACCCACCCTGAGGCTGTGTACGACAGAGAAATTCCCTTCAGGCTCTTTTATTTCCCCAGAGTCTGGTGGAGCTCACACCCAGCTCCTGCCTCATAATCCCTGGGAATTAGTCACCTGTTTTGGAAAACTGAGTCTGGGGAGCATCCTGTGCCCAGCTGGGGCATTTCCATGCCCACATTCCATCTTCCCTTCTTGCACAGGATGAGGGTGGTGTGATCCTGAGGAGCTGGTGGAGCTGGGGGTGCAGAGAGAGCTCCTTCCCATCACCCCAAAAATAAGGAGGTTCCCGAGCCTGAGCGAGCGGTGGGAAGGTGACAGCCAGCCTTGCCTGCCTCAGCCTCCAGCCACCAAATGCAACCTGAGCCGAGGTGGCAGTGGCATTTGGGAGTGGCAGGGTGCCAGCCCAGCCCAGCCCAGCCCAGGGAAGGTGACACCATCCCAGTGCCAAATGTGACCTTACCTTTTTTTTTTTTCCCCTCTCCAAACGCTCCCTGCTCCAGAACAGAACGTCCTCTGACTCCTGAAGTATTTGCAATATTTCCACGCCCTCAGCTGCCAAAAAGACTTCTATAAAAAGCCACTGTTTGTTGTTTTTTGGGGGATTTTTTTGTTGTTTTTGGGTTTTTTTGCAAAACTGAAACCCTTTGGTAGATGAAGTGCAGCATTCCCAGGGCTCTGTGACAGCCATGTGGAGCTCCATCCCTGCCCAGTTGCTTTCCAGGAGGCAAAGCTGCTTGGAGTTTGTGGGATCACAGAATATCCTGATTGGAAGGGACCCACAAGGATCATCAAGTCCAATCCAATCAAGTCCCTCATCCTGGCCCTGCACAGGACAGAATCCCACCATCCCTGGCCACTGCAAACCTCCTAAACTTTCTTTTCTTCCTTCACACCCTGCTGGTAAATAAAGGAGCGTTTTCCCTAAAATCATGGAGTCCTGGTAGATGCACATGAGCAGCTCAGGGGGAATTTGGGGAGCAACAGCAGCATTCAGGAGGAATTTCTTCATGGAAAGGGTGGTCAGGCCTTGGAAGGGGCTGCCCAGGGAGGTCTGGAGTCCCCATCCCTGGAGATGTCCAGGGAAGGACTGGATGTGTCACTCAGTGCTCTGGGCTGGGTGACAAGGTGGGGATGATTCACAGGTTGGATTTGATGATCCTGGATGTCTTTTCCAACCTCAGTGACTCTGGGATGTGGGGATGCAGGCTGTGGGTGCTCAGGAGCATCAGGAGGATGCTCAGGGATGACGTTCATGGTGAAACCCCGAGCACGGATCTGCTGCCTTTCCCTGCCACGAGCACAGAGCTTTGGCAGTGGCACAGCTATTTCTAAATATGTCCAGGGAATGGGTGTGGAAGGAAATCTTCCCATTTCCAGAGCTGGCCAAACTGCAACGTCCTCAGCTTTTTCAAGTGCAGAGCCCGAGCATTCGCTGCCAGCTGCGGCGTTTTCCCCTTTTATTGCCTGCCCGTGCTCAGCTGTCAGAGCAGCCCCAGGAACTGGGGTCAGGGAAATAACCAGATTTAATTACAGAGTGTCTGAGATGGACAAAAAAAAAATCCTTTCCTCTCTCCCCCCCTGTCCCCACCCCATGGTGTTCTGCGTGTGGAGGAGCAGCAGGTTTTATGTCACCGTGTGAGTCAGTGAATTTTTTCATCCTTACTCTGCTGTTGACTGAGACCCTTTAAATAGAATTCCATCCTGAAGACATTAGGGGCATGCTGGCCAAGCCTTCCTTGGAATTAGCTGGATTGCTCTTTATGGGCTGAAGCAGAGAGAAGGGTGTGAGTGGATTGTTTTTCTCTTGTTTGGGGGATTCAATTAATGGAGTTTAATTGGACTGGAGCTGCAGTTCAGCCACTTCAGGGGCAAGGCTGTAGTGCTGCCCATGCTCCAGGAGGCATCCAGATAATGGGAGCCTGGGGATTTCGTCCCACTTATGGAAAAAAACATCCAACCATTCAAGTGTTTGTTGACTCTGCCTCTCCAATGGCTCTTTTTATTGGCCTTGCAGTAATGCTTGGCTCCTGCACTGCCTGCATCCTCCTCCTCCTCCTTTTCCTTCTCCTCCTGAGTCTCTCTGGGCTGGTGGTGCTTGATTTCAGCTCTGGGAACCAGTGGCACAAACATTCACACCCCTCCAAACCCCACTGACCCCATTTTTGGGTGGTTTTGCACATCATTGCTCCCCTGGCAAATCCATAAGTCAACAGGCACTTGGATTTTCCACCCACAATTTGGGAAGGCTCCAGCAAAACCTCTGCCAGGGTCAGCCCCAGCTGATTCCACACCCATAGCGCTGCTTGGGCATCTCCAGAGGCTTTGTGGGATGTCCTGAGAGAGCTGCAGGGCCCCAGGCAGTGAGTGGAGAGCTTGGCTTTTGCCCAGATAAATGTTTAAGTTCCTGGGCATCTGAAGAACCCATAATAAAATGTACTGAATGTACAAAGCCAGTAAACTGTGCAGGGGAGGTGAGGACCTGCTCCATCAGATACTGCCCAGTGCCCAACACAGCCACAGCCTTATCTCCAGACACTCCTCAGGTTATGTAAGTTCCTTTTTTAGTTTCTTTTTTGGGTTTTTTTTTTTGTTCCTCTAGTTTTGCAGAACTTTATCTCAAGAGAATTTGTGTTGCAGATAAGTCAGAGGCTTCGTTCTGTAAACTTACACTGTGAAAAAACATCCACAGAATTCACTCATTTCAAGGGAAAAAACACCTTTATTTTTGGTTTTAAGTCTGAAATGGAAGAAAAAATGAGGTTTGAGGTCTCATTTTTCTAAGATTTGTCAGAGTGATGCACAAAGGCTGTAATTTTAATGAGTCACTGGTTGGAGGGAGCAGTGATGGAGTGCAGAGCAATCCCACTTCCCAGAGATATCCCACTTCAAAACACATTTCCTGAAGGAGGGTGGCTGGATCAGCATTAAAGAGAGGATTTCCCCTCAGTGCTGTCTGTGCTACAAGTAAATTTATGGAGTTTTTATGTTCAGGAATTAAGGAGGTGAAGGAGCCCTCTGGCCTTTAGGGGAGCCAGAAATGGGGAAGGAAATTGGACGCCGGAAGCTTCTTTGCAACATTAATTTTCTTTCTACATCAGAAATTTCTTTGTGTCTCAGATTATTATCTGTATTTATGAGAACTGAATACTGCAAGTAGTGTGATTTCCCATCATTTCAGGTTTTGGGGACATCCATCCATACTAAGCCCTTCCAGTCAGTGATGTCATGTTCTAGATGTGGGTGATGTAAGAAAACCATAAATCTGATTTCTGGTGGGAATGGGAGCCCCTGGATCCCTGGAAGTGTCCAGGACCAGGGCATGGAGCAGTCTGGGATAGTGGAAGGTGTCCCTGCCTGTGACATGGGGTGGAATGAGATGAGCTTTAAGGTCCCTTCCAACCCAAACCCTTTTGGGATCCCCATCACAACACACCTTGGTGGGTAAAGATGCAGCAGCTGCAAGATTTACTTGGTGGATTTAGTGCACAAGGGCATAAATTGGGAATTTTACACCCTGTAAGGAAGATTTTCTTTTTAAAGTCAGTTTGCAGGATGCAGATGGTGCTTTGTGAAGGAAGAGGGTTTAATCCCAGCTTTGGAGTTTGTCATAATGTCTCAAAACAGCTGGGCTGGGTGAGCTGTGCAGGGGCTGGGTGAGGAATGAGGGATTACACTGGAAAAAAAGGCCAAGGATTTCCCTTCAGCCACACACAGCAGGCACAGGAGCATCTTGCAGGCAAGTGGAAGAGAAGATGCTGCAGGCAGCAAAATGGCTTCATCCAAAAGTTGGAAAAATTTCTCTTGGAGATTCAAAGGCACCTTTCTGATCATATTTTGAGCTCCAAAACTCTTCCTTCCAGGCTCAGACCTTTCTGTCTCCTTCCCATAGAATCCCAAAATGGTTTGGGTTGGAAGGGATCTCAAAGCCCACCCCTGCCATGGCAGGGACACCTCCCACTATCCCAGGCTGCTCCAAGCCCTGTCCAGCCTGGCCTTGGGCACTGCCAGGGATCCAGGGGCAGCCACAGCTGCTCTGGGCACCCTGTGCCAGGGCCTGCCCACCCTCACAGCCAGGAATTCCTTCCCAAAATCCCTTTAAACCTCCAGTTTGAAGCCATTCCCTGCCTGTCTTGGTGGGTTTGTAAAGTCCTGGAGGCTGTGGATGGATGCACTTGGGAGGAATTTGCTGCTCATCCATAGGATCCCTGCTCATCCCTGGGATCCCTGTTCATCCAAAGGATCCCTGCTCATCCATCCATAGGATCCCTGTTCATCCATCCATAGGAAAGATCCCTGCTCATCCATAGGAAAGATCCCTGCTCATCCATAGGATCCCTGTTCATCCATGGGATCCCTGTTCATCCATAGGATCCCTGCTCATCCATAGGAAAGATCCCTGCTCATCCATGGGATCCCTGTTCATCCATGGGATCCCTGCTCATCCATAGGATCCCTGCTCATCCATGGGATCCCTGCTCATCCATCCATAGGATCCCTGCTCATCCATCCATGGGATCCCTGCTCATCCATGGGATCCCTGCTCATCCATGGGATCCCTGCTCATCCATAGGATCCCTGCTCATCCATGGGATCCCTGTTCATCCATAGGAAAGATCCCTGTTCATCCATGGGATCCCTGCTCATCCATGGGATCCCTGTTCATCCATGGGATCCCTGCTCATCCATGGGATCCCTGTTCATCCAAAGGATCCCTGCTCATCCATGGGATCCCTGCTCATCCATAGGAAAGATCCCTGTTCATCCATAGGATCCCTGCTCATCCATAGGATCCCTGTTCATCCATAGGATCCCTGCTCATCCATGGGATCCCTGCTCATCCATGGGATCCCTGTTCATCCATAGGATCCCTGCTCATCCATCCATGGGATCCCTGCTCATCCATAGGATCCCTGTTCATCCCTGGGATCCCTGTTCATCCATAGGATCCCTGCTCATCCATAGGAAAGATCCCTGCTCATCCATGGGATCCCTGTTCATCCATGGGATCCCTGCTCATCCATAGGATCCCTGCTCATCCATCCATAGGATCCCTGCTCATCCATCCATAGGAAAGATCCCTGCTCATCCATAGGAAAGATCCCTGCTCATCCATCGGATCCCTGTTCATCCATCCATAGGAAAGATCCCTGCTCATCCATAGGAAAGATCCCTGCTCATCCATCCATAGGAAAGATCCCTGCTCATCCATAGGAAAGATCCCTGTTCATCCATAGGATCCCTGCTCATCCATAGGATCCCTGCTCATCCATGGGATCCCTGTTCATCCATAGGAAAGATCCCTGCTCATCCATGGGATCCCTGCTCATCCATGGGATCCCTGCTCATCCATAGGAACGATCCCTGCTCATCCATGGGATCCCTGCTCATCCATGGGATCCCTGCTGGCATCCCCAGGCTGTGCTGCCTGCTGCACCCCCTGCAGCCATGTGCTGCTTCCAAGCAGCTGCCCAAAACTTGCCCTGGATCCTTGCTATCCCGCTGGGAGCATCAGGAACGACTGAGGGGCTATAAAAAGTCTCTTTGCTATCAGATGGTCAAGCCCTGGGATGATTCCAGGATTGCTTCCAGAACCCCAGCCTGGCCCAGAGCCTCCTCCTGGCCTCCCTGAGTGCTCCCAGCTGAGAGAGTCGCTGATGCACCATAAATAAACCTCAGAGCCTCAACCCTGCTCCAAAATACCAGGGGAACTCCTGCATTTAGGCTGTGCTGCCTCTTGTCCCCTGCATGTGACCCTGGTTGTCCCAGCAGATTCCTGCTCCATGAGGTAAGCTGGCTGGGATAAATGGGAATGCATGGAGCTGCCTGCACTCAGCCTCTGGGTATTTGTTGCTAGAAATGGTCAAAAAGTTGGGCAGGGAAACTGGAGGGGTGGCTGGTGGGGTTTAGTGAGATTTGTGTGGTAATAAATTAGGGTTAAATTAATGCTGGAAATAAAAGTTGTATATATAAAAATGAATACTATAAATATAACTATAAATATAAATATAAACATAAATATAAATATATTTATAGTTATATTTTATGGTATTCATTTTTATATATGCAACTTTTATATATTTTTATATATACAACTTTTATATACAACAATATATATATTATATATAATATATAATGCTATATAATATATTATTATATATTATATATAATATATAGTATATATAGTATATATTATATACTATATATATTATATACTATATATACTATATATAGTATATAATATATACTATATAATATATACATTATATACTATATATACTATGATATATATTATATATAGTATATATATTATATACTATATATACTATATATAATATATATCATAGATATATTATATATAATATTTATATTTATATCAATATTATATTTAAATTATTTATTTAAATAAAAATAAATAATATAGGAATAAATATCTCTAAATACAGAAATAAGACTAAATTATAAGCTCAAAAATTTCTCTATAAAATATAAATGTATAAAAATATATATATTTTTTACAGATTTAAAATCCATATAGATATCTAAATCTATATATTTTTAGCCTGGAAGTGTTCAAGGGCAGATTGGGCAAGACTTGGAGCAAACTGGGATATTGGAAGTTGTCCCTGCCCATGGCAGGGGGTGGAACAAGGTGGACTTTAATGTTCCATCCAACCCAGACCATTCTGGGATTCAATGATATGATTGAAATAAATAAATAGAAATATATAAATAAAAATAAAGCTTAAAATAAATATGTATATATATATATGTGTGTGTATATATATATGTGTGTGTATATATATATATATAAAATGTGTAAGTAACTACAAGAATATAAATTAAAATAAAAAATTGAAGCAAGATAATGGAATGGGACACCTACAGTAGAAAAAACCAGTTAAATCCAGAAGTGTGCAGCCTCTGGATTCAGGAATGCCAGGTTTTGTGGGATCCCTGCTGAAAATCACCTGGATGGAGGAGGTTCCCAGTGTGGCATTTCCCAGGGATGATGCTGGTCAGGGTGGGCACTGTGGGGCTGTGTCCTGCTCAGGTCACGTGCTGGGGACCAAATTCCAGTGTTAATTATAATCCTGTGTTAATTTATAATCCATTCCAAAGGGAAAGCTCTGCAGCTGAGCATTTTGGGGTGATAGATGCGAAAAACAGAGCAGGAAACAGCACAGGAGCTTCAGCATGGACAGACAGCTGCACAGGAGACTCCAGAGCCCCCTCCAGGCTCAGGCCTGTCCAGAATCCCCATCAGAGAATCCCAGGATGGTTTGGATTGGAAAGGACCTTAAATCCCATCCCATCCCACCCCTGCCATGGCAGGGACACCTCTCACCATCCCAAAATCCCACATCGCTCCAAACCCCATCCAACCTGGCCTTGGGCACTTCCAGGGATCCCAGGCAGGAAAATGGGAGAGGTTTGCTGTGAAAAGGAATCACTTTGGCCAAAATCTCTTTAAAAAGTGGGTAAATTATAGGCTTTAAACTTTCCAGTGTGATGTGTAAATAAATGGCTTAACTCTTGGATTGCTCCTGTGGAAGTGAGAGGGTCTGGCCTATTACCTACATGGCTAAGTAGGGATTTGTGTGCTGATCTCTCTTTCTTTTTTCTATTTCTGTAATTTTTATTTCCATTTCTTTATATTATTTCTATATTATTGTGTGCTACTATAATACTATATATTATTTTAATTTTATATTAATGTGGAGGTTATTATTTTTTACTATTTATATTTAATGTTTGAAGGTGTTACTAGGCTCTGTCACAGCGCTCACATTTACATATGAGTGACTACACCTGGGAAATTCCACATTTTATCCAAATGTTATGTTACCTTTCCAGCCAAGGACAATACTTTTTTCCAACAGGCTTGCAGGAAAAACGTTCTCAACTTGATTTTTAACCATTACAGAGCAGGAAATTCATCCAAGGGAGATACTGGGCATTGCTGGATGTTGTTCTTAATGGAAAGATATTCTTCTTTTTCCCCTTTTTTATTTCTCTTTTTTCTCTCTTTTTTTCTCTTTTTTTTTTTTTTCTCTTTTTTTTTCTCTTTTTTCTCTTTTTTTTTTTTCTTTTTTCTCTTTTTCTCCTTTTTTCTCTTTTTTCCTCTTTTTTTCTCTCTTTTTTCCTCTTTTTTTTTCCTCTTTTTTCCTCTTTTTTTCTCCTCTTTTTCTCCTCTCTTTTTCTCCTCTTTTTCCTCTCTTTTTCCTCTCTTTTTCCTCTTTTTCTCTCTTTTTCTCCTCTTTTTTCCTCTTTTTCCCTCTTTTTTCCTCTTTTTTCCTTTTTTTTCCTCTTTTTTTCCTCTTTTTTCCTCTTTTTTCCTCTTTTTTTCCTCTTTTTCTCCTCTTTTTCTCCTCTCTTTCTCCTCTTTTTTTCCTCCTTTTCTCCTCTTTTTTCCTCTTTTTCTCCTCTTCTCTTCTCTTCTCTTCTCTTCTCTTCTCTTCTCTTCTCTTCTCTTCTCTTCTCTTCTCTTCTCTTCTCTTCTCTTCTCTTCTCTTCTCTTCTGCATTTTTCTCTTTTTTTCTCTTTTTTTTCTCCCTTTTTTCTCCCTTTTCCTACCTTTTTCCTCCTTTTTTCCCATCCCGCCATTACAAAAGTTGTCCATTTTCCCCTCCAGACATCAGGCATCCAGAAGAGCTCTCCCTTTTGAGGAAACCCAGAGATCCATCAAAGAAAAAAAAGAAGAAATTGGACGATCAATGTGAGGACGACACCTTCGAGCTGGAGGGGCCTCTGATCACGCCAGGGTCGGGTGAGCTGGCAACAAAAAAAACCGGGATCAGGGTTAAAAACGGGCACAGCACCGTGGGGCTGCTGGAATTTCTGAGGGTCTGTGCAAGAAGCAGAGCCCAGGTCCATGGCACAGGTCCTGGCAGGCTGCAGCACTCGCTGGCACGGATGCATGTGTGGGGCTGGAGCTGTCACGCATTTCTGGGAGCTGAGCAACCCCCAGGCTTCACAGGGCAGCCCAGAGCCCAGGGGTGGCCGCTGGAGCACTCAGATGGTGTTGCTGAGAGCTTTTCTTAGCCTGTTAAGAAAGGAGTTAAATGGAAAATCGTTGCTCATGTCTACATTCCCGGCGTGGTTTAGGCTGTGCCACCGTTCTGCTCCGTGTTCACAGCCCAGCAAGGGCAGGGTTTTATTAATTGCTGTCGTGTTGCTTTACATG
Organism: Zonotrichia leucophrys gambelii; assembly: GCF_028769735.1. NCBI lineage: Eukaryota > Metazoa > Chordata > Aves > Passeriformes > Passerellidae > Zonotrichia > Zonotrichia leucophrys. Next base: position 60,130,531 of record NC_088175.1, on the reverse strand, counting down.
AACGGTGTAGCTGTGGATTGTGATGCTAAAAAAATCCTTTTATTGCTGGGGGCTGGTTGGCCAGTGTGGATTCCAGATCCAGAGCAGGATTGGGAAGGGAATTTCTGCTGGAGTAACATCCCTGATGAAGTAACATCTCTGATGGAGTTGCCACAGGCAGCAAATTGATGCAGGTGTTTGCAAGCAGAGGGGGTTTTTCAGCTTTTTTCCATGGCTGCTGGAAGTCTGGTGTCTGAAGGCAAATGGCAGGAGTTTAAACCATAATTTTGGCCAAGTGGGAGCACTTTATCCCAAATGGATTTGTGGAGAAAGCCACAGTGGTGAGCAGGAGAGACGGGTCTGGCTGCCAAAGCTCTCGGGTTTAAATCCAGCAATCCAAGGGCAGCAGGGCAGCTTTAATTAAAAAAAACTACCTTGGAATTGTAAAGTTGTGTTAATTGATGTTAAATCAGCTGCAGGGAAGGTCATGGAGTGTGGTTAATGCCAGTGGTGGCACAGGGCTTGCAGAAAGGAAGGTTTTGGCTGTGCGGGCTGATGTGCACCACGGGGCTGGAACAAGGAAAAATAATCCTCCTTCTGCTCTGATCCCACTCTTTCTCCTCTCTTAAAATTAAAAATACTTCTGGCCTTGTCCTCTTCCACTCCTGGCTCAGAGAATTTGGGCAAGGCTCCAGTCAATTTTCATTTCCATTTGGCATTTTCATCTTGAAAGTCCATTCTAAGCCTTTCCAACAGGCAGTGTTCACAGAGAGCATCTCTGTTAGATTAATAGGAAAGACTTGGCCTTCTTTGGGGGAAATGTATGCAGAAGCTGGGCTTTATTTTAATTATTTATGGCTCTTCCAGCGAGTCACTTGGCTGGTTTTGCTCTCCTTGTGAATGAAATCACTCACAGCAGGTTGAATTCCTGCCTGTTCAGGTGCCATTCGATAAAAGCCGTGGGTTTCATCTGAATAAATCATTGCTAGTGTTGTTCCAACATCAGTTTGTGTGCTGAAAGCTTCTGGAAAAATAATTAATAATTCAGGAGGTGCTGATTTCAATGTCTTGGCAGTGTTCTGTCACTGAGTACCCCAAACCTGGCAGTGAAACCATTTAAATCCCAGGGAGCAGAGTTGTCAATACACCCACAGGATGTGTTGCCCAACACTTTCCATTAGAAGACCTGTAGTCACTTGTTTATATAAATTAGCCAAATTTGTAGCTATTTCTGCTGGAACTTTCCATGACACTGCCTGCCTGGGGCAAATTTTTTAAGGGAAGCTTCTTTTGAGATGTTTCAGGTGTTTGGAGAAAGAGATGAGGAGAAAAGTGCAGGGGAAGCTTTGCTCTGATGGAGCAGACACTCAGTCAGGAGTGTGGGGGATATTCATGGAAAAACTTGCCCAAAATTTGGGGCAAAAAGTGGGATTTTCTCTTGTTGTTCCAGTTGATGCTCAGCCTTGTGTGCTTGAGCCATGTGAAGGCTGAAGCTGCAGTGAGGGTGGATGGGGAGGAGGGAAGAGCTCCTTGGGGAAGTGGTTTATGGGGGTTTATGGCTGGTTTTTGTTGGAGTTCTCTGCTCCATTGCTGTAACAATCCATGGGGAGAGCAGCTTCCTGCTGCTTTTGTAATCACAGGATAGCTCAAGAAAGGGATCCTCAGGATTGTGGAGTCCCAGCTCTCAAAGTGCAAACACCTGGTCTAAATACCTGGAAATCATCCCTGGCCTTTTCCTTGCAAATGAAGGTGGATTTTTCCATCCTTTGACATCCCTGCTGCTTTTTTTCTCCTGCCTGGTTTGCTGGCTCTGTCTTGGTGACAGATCCCCATGGTGCTTACAGGTCCCCAAATTATTCATCCAGACTGGGATGCCAGCAAAACGAGCAGGAGCATTAAAAGCATCCTTGTTTGGTGGTTTTCACTTACATTTTCCACACTGTCAGGCAGTTCAGAATCAGGTTTGTAATTATTTGGAGTTTCCTAGCCATGATTTTGGCTGTCAGTGACATTGATGCTGCTGATTCCCACCATCCTTCCCGTTCCTTGGAAGCCCATTGTGACAACTGAGGGTTCAGAAAGGTTTTTCCTTTGGTTTGGTCTTGGACTTTTCCAGTCCAGCTCAGTTTTCTGTCATTCCTTGGCCATGAGGGTGTGAGGATGGTTTGGAGCAAGGAGCTGGAGCCAAGGTGGTGGCTCAGGGCAGCAGCAGGAGGTGGCACAAAAGGTTTTGTTTGTGACATTTCAACTTTGTCACCGTCTTCAACACCCTCAGCAGAGCTCTGGGAGGGAGAGCTTGGGTGCATTGAGTTGCAGGCTCATGATTTAGGAAGGATTTTTTTCCAAAAATCCAGTGTGGTGTTGGACCTGCTGGTTCTGGTGGGCAGATTTGTGCCCAGCAGGTGATGCTGGGTGAGCTCCTGGCCTGATGTGTGCACACAGGGGAATTCCTGGCATTAGGAGATGGTGGTTGATCCTCCCTTATTCTGAAAATCTGGATTTTATGTAAAAACTCAGTGTCCCTGTGAGGTGAAGAAAGGCTGTTTGATTGGATTGTTTGGGATGGAAGGGACTTAAAAAGGGACTTAAAGCATTTCTCATTCCACCCCCTGCAAGGGCAGGAACACCTTCCAGAGACCAGGTTGTCCAAGCCCCATCCAGACTCTCCTGGAACATTTCCAGGGATGGGGCAGCCACAACCTCTCATGTTAAGCTCTCAGCTATTTTAAGCTATGAGATACCGAGCTGGATTTGTTTTTTTTCTCTTCAAATTAATAATTTTTAAATGTTTGGGTGTTTTTATGTGTGCTTTGAGTCGGTACGAGCTGCGAAGCTTCAAAAGGCCTGGGAGAGTAACATTTGCTTTGGGATCAGTCTGGCACCACATTGCACCACTCAGCACATTAATCCTGAACTTGTGTGGCCACCTCAGCAAGCTTTTCCATCCGGGAATGCCACATTTCCATGCCCAGCTGTCCTGGGGACGTCACTTCAGTTGCTTTGCTGCCACCAGCGCCGCTGCAAACGCTCCATTAGGGTGGTGCAACCTCACCTGTGCTGTTCTGCCCTCTTCCAACAATGCCCATTTTTGGCTTCTGTCCTTCTCCTGCTCTCCGGGTGACTTTCTCTCTCCTTCTCACTTCCCTCCTTTCTTTCCCTCTCTATAGGCACCGATATTCTTTACATCGGCCCCGTCAAAGGTGAGCTCCACCTCAATAGGACTTTTGCCCTCTGCCTCTGGTCTCTTTGGCTGCACCCTTAGTTTATTTTCCTGCTCCTCTAAAACTTTTGACTTCCAAAATCTTTAAGCAACAGGTAATACCGGTAAGTCGGGGGCCACTCACGTCCCAGATGCCACAGAAACACAGGGGGCAGGAGCTTCCCGGTGTGGGAGACCTGAGTCTTTTCCCATCCTTTGGGCTGGAAGTTTTCCATCAGTTTTGCTCTTGGAGAAGAGCCAAGAGAGAGGAGAGGGACAGGGAGAGCAAGCAGCGCAGCGTTTTCCCGTTGAGAAAAGATGAGAAGGGAAAGTTTTCCATGCGCCGGCTCCGGGTTTGGGCAGAGCCGGCGTGGCCGGGAGCAGGCAGGGCTTGGCCCGAGGCTAATTCCCGGCTTTTATTCCCCTCGCTGGTAGGAAATATCTATTCAAGCCCAGGACTCTATAGCAAAACGATGACGCCGACCTACGACGCCCACGACGGCAGCCCCCTGTCCCCCACGTCCGCCTGGTTCGGCGACAGCGCCCTGTCCGAGGGCAACCCGGGAATCCTGGCCGTGAGCCAGCCCGTCACCTCCCCGGAGTCCTTAGCCAAAATGTACAAGCCCCAGACGCTGCTCGATAAGGCCAAAATCAACCAAGGGTGAGTGCAGGAGATGAGGATTTGGGGGGGTTTTTTTTGGATGATTTTTTAATGGTGTTCTCGAGAGCGTCGTGGGGACTCCGCCGGAGCGTCCCGTGTGCGTTATCCCGTGTGCGTTATCCCGTGTGCGTTATCCCGTGTTGGCAATCCACAGGTGGCTGGACTCGTCCCGATCCCTCATGGAGCAGGAGGTGAAGGAGAACGAGGCTTTGCTACTCCGGTTCAAGTACTACAGCTTTTTTGACCTGAATCCAAAGGTACGGAGCTCCTTGTTCCGCTCCCATTTTGAATTTTCCATCCTTTGGAGCGAAGGGTGCCTGATCTCTAACGTGCTGTTGTATTGGTAAATCTCCCAAAGGCTGTTGAAGTCTGAAAATTGGTTGTGCAGGCATCAAACCCAGGATTTGTGCTCCATTATACCAGGGGATTTGGGTGTTGCTAGAGGTGCTTCAAGAGCTCTTAAAGCCTTCTAAAGAGTTCTTAAAGTTCTTCTTGTCAGTGGCAGAGGATTTTCATTCTCAGATCATTGTGTTGAGGTGAGAGATCATAGAATTCCAGAATAGTTTGGGTTGTAATTGGCCTTAAAGGCCATCTCATTCCACCCCCCTGCCATGGGGAGGGACAGCTTTCAGTGGATGGGGTGGTTTGTGTCGGGCTGGGCTCCTGGTTTTCCGAGCATTCCGCGTTCCTGTGCCGCAGTACGACGCGATCAGGATCAACCAGCTGTACGAGCAGTCCAAGTGGGCCATCCTGCTGGAGGAGATCGAGTGCACGGAGGAGGAGATGATGATGTTTGCAGCACTGCAGGTGAGACACGGCCCCAGACGCCCCTGGGTTGGGTTAGGCTTGGTTTTGTCCTCAGACTTCTCTGCTCGTTAATCTGATAAATGAAATTGTGGAATCACAAAGTGGTTTGGGTTGGAAGGGACCACAAAGCTCATCCAGTTCCAGCTCCCTTCCACTATCCCAGGATGCTCCAATCTGGTCTTGGACACTTCCAATGATGGGACAGCCACAGCTTCTCTGAGCAACCTGTGCCAGGGTCTCACCACCCTCACAGACAAGAATTCCTTCCCAACACCCCTTCTAAACCATCCCTTCTTCAGTTTAAATTCATATTTTAAGCCTCACCTTGTCTCTGATGGGAGCTTGGCCTTCTCATGCTGGTAGGAGTTGGGTTATTTCCCATCCATCTCCAGATCCTCACTTGAGTTTATGAGATAATTTAAATACTTGCCACTGATTATCCCTCATGAAAAAGAACTTGACCTGCTTTTACCAAACATGTTTATATCTATCTTAACTTCTAGTTTTGTCCTTCTTAGCCCATCCCATACGAACACGAGGTCACTGAACTGTGCCTTTCTGGCTCTCTGCCCCCAAACCAGCTGGGGATAATCTGTGGCTTTCCCAGAACTATTTATTTATCTGGTTTGTGAAATGCTCTGTGTGATTTGGCATAAATGCTCCACCTGCTATTGAGTTCATGAGAGGGATGGCAGGCCTTTGTTCCGTGTGGTCTGGCACACCTTGGAGCTGTAGGAAGCAGAAATGTCCCCCTCAGGAGCGGGGCTGCCTGCTCCAAGGGCCCCTCCCAGGAAAAAAAGAGAGAAAAGCAGAAATATAATGGCTCAGTTTACATCCAAGTGCTCCAGCATGGGTTGGGCACGGTTCTTCCTGTGAGATTTTATGGATGTTTTGGTTTTCTGGGGTGAAAACAGATGCAAAAACAAAGAATTCTACAATGGTTTGGGTTGGAATGGGCTTTAAAGGTCATCTTGTTCCACCCCCTGCCTTGGGCAGGGACACTTCCACTATCCCAGGTTGTTCCAGCCCCGTCCAGTTTGCCTTTTGACACTTCCAGAGATGGGAGATCTTACAAATATCCATAAACAGCTGGTGGGAGGCAGGAAAGGGGGTGGACAGAGGTGCCCAGTGGCAGGAGCAGAGGGCATGGACACAGCCTGGACACAGGAATGTCCCTCTGCACATCAGGAAGCATCTTCATACCAGGAGGGTGACTGAGCACTGGCACAGTTTGCCCAGAGAGGCTGTGGAGTGTCCACCCCTGGAGTTCCTCCAAAGCCAGGTGGGTTTGGTCCTGGACAGCAGCTCCAGGTGGCCCTGCTGGAGCAGGGAGTGGCACCAGGTGACCTCCAGAGGTCCCTTCCAACCTCAGCCTGGTGGAAAGAGCAGTGTATTGGAATATGAATCCCAATATAACCAGTTAGATGGTGCCTGGGCCAGTTCTGACCTTCGCTGCTGGGCCAAAGGCAGCACTGCGGTGTTTTACCCCAGAGATACCTTGGCTGCTGGAGATTGCAGCGGGGCCAATCCAGGCTGTCAGGACTCCGTTTACCTCAGGAGAGAGAGCTTCTGGCGATGGTGGAGAGAAAGGGAGTGGATTCTGCTAGAAGGTTGCCAGATGTTTATTCCATGGGTACAGAGATGTCTGCACCGGGCCACTGCTGCTAACAGAATGGAGGCCACATGGTCTCATTAACCTTTTAAGCTCAGGGCAGGGGAAGGGGAGGGGACAGGTGAGCCACCAACCAGGTGAAGGGGCAGGGTCTCAAGGGACTAGGGACACCTATCACACGACGCCTTGCTGGTATGTTAGCCTGACTGACAGGGCACACTCAGCGAGGGGCGAGGGGGAAGGGAGAAGGTAAAACAGGACATTGTAACACACCACAACAGAGCAGCTCTGCCCTGTGGGGTCCAGAGATCTCCCTCAGGATGTGTCTGGAGACTCCTTGGTCTGGAACCATCCAGGATGGTCCTTCCTGAGCCAGCAAACCCCCCCCAGCATTTGCTGGCCTCTGCTCCTGGTGTCCCACTCTGCTTCCCAAGCATGGTGGCTGTGTCACCATGGTCCCGTGGGGTCCTGGGGTCACAGGAGCACCCAGGGGTGACCCTGGCCTTGCCTTGCAGTACCACATCAACAAGCTGTCCATCATGTCCTCGGAAAACCACCTGAACCACAGTGACAAGGACGTGGACGAGGTGGACGCCGCGCTCTCGGACCTGGAAATCACCTTGGAAGGTGGCAAGACGTCAACAATCCTGGTAAGGGAGGTTTTCCAGGCATCCAACCTCATTTATTTCCTATTTTTCTTCTCGTTCTGATGAGAAAGCTGCCCACGCCCCAGTAATATTTTCTTTAAAATACAGGGATTTTAGATACCAAGGGATAGTTCTGGAAAGAGGGAACCCTGGGCAGCAAAAGTCTTGGAGGAGCCAGGATTTTACTGATCCCCCCCTGCACCGAGCCACCCTCCTGATGAAATAATGGAAAACTAAATGGAAATTAAGTGATTTTTTTTATCCTCACCACTGATTCTCCCAAATTACAGAGTTTTCCACGTTGAGGTTCCTCTTCCACTGTTTCTAATTCACATTTTACAGCACCTAAAGCAGCTGCTGGATTTTCAGAACTAATTTAGGCTTATGAAACTCTATTTTTATTAGGCTGGATTTTAGCCTAGGTCTGTATTTCAGAGCATTTGGGGTTTTTTTTCTTGATATGTCATTTTAACACTGGTTTCCACCTTTAAAAATATAAAGCCTGAAAATTAAAGTGCATTAAAAGGACTCAATCTTGTCAGCTTTGGCCCAGCACAGCTTTTCCAGGCATTTTGCACATTTAAACCATCTCTTTCCAACCCTAAAATCTGAAATTTTCCACTTTTACACTTCATATAATTTTTTAAGTGTTTATGACGGGTCTGTTTGAAGCTACATCCATCCTCAGATGCTTTATTGGCATTAACAACAGCAGAGCTTTGCAGTATGAACCAGAAATAACAACAAATTTTTTATCACCAAGACATATTTTCTAATTCCTTTTGCAAAACCAGATTTGAAACACATCAGTGAGGAACAGTCCCTGCCAGACAGGAGTGAAGAGGACAATGATTCATCCAAAAAATCCCATCCCTTTCCGTAGGGCTTTGGAGCAGGAGCCATTTCCAGATGCATTCGAGTAATTGAATACGGATAATGGGCAATTACTGGATTGTTTGTTTAGATTCTGCATTTTTTTCCCCTGTGGTATCTGTAAACAGTTTCTCATTGCAGACTGAAAGTAAACTGTCCTGCTACTGGAAGCTCCTGGAGCAATCCTCCCTTTCCCTCTCCCTTGAAATTTTTTTTTTACTTCCAGCTCCTGGGAATTGCATTGCCACCCTGATGCAAAAAAAGGGAATTTAAACTCAATATTTTCAACATTTTGGGGGAGAAAAAAAAATATTTCAAGGCTTAGAAATCCCAGTTAGTTCTCCGCAGAGGTGCCCCTTCCCCTTTTTGTTTGGAGCATCAGGAATAAGTGAAGGGAGGAGAAAACTCGCTGTGCAATGGTGACCCTGGGCTGGGAATTGGCTCCAGCAGCAGCAGGAATTCCTCAAAGGAAAATCAATCCTTGTCCTCTGCTTTCAAAACAGAAAGCATTTTCCACTGCTGGGAATGGCTGGGGCTTTCTCAGAGCAGTTTCCCAGCCCCTAAGCCCTGATGGTGCTCCTGGATCCCTCCCCTGCACCACCTCCCTTCCCTGGGATCCCACTGCTCCCAGTGATTGGGATAATCTTTGATTTCCAGGGTGACATCACTTCCATCCCTGAGCTCGCTGACTACATTAAAGTCTTCAAGTAAGTGCTGATGGGAAGAGCTGCTTGTGGAACTGGTAATGCCTGTGAATAATTAATGGTCTTGCCTCTTAATTTCCTTTTATTTTTATCTCCTTGCCTTATGATATTCAAAATATTCAATACTTAAGTTAATTGGTTCTTGAATACAAAATTCAAGGTGTTTTCCTCCTCTGGTGCATCCTATAGCTAGCAGTGTGTGCTTGGGTGTTTCTTTAATGCCCAGGAGAGAACAAACCATCCTAAAATGAGGAGTGAAACCTAAAAACCTCCCTCAAAGACCCCTCCTGGTCTGCAGGAGGCTGGAGGAATTCCACCCAGCCAGGATTCCAGTCTCTCCATGCCAAAAGGAGCAGGTTAAGCTGACTCTGCCCCTCTCCCAGCTTGCTCAGGATTTAGGGGTTTTTTTTTAGCTTACTTTGGCTTGGTTGGTGGTTCATGGAAATCGGGAGCAGCAGCGTGTGCACTTGGAGGAGCATTTTTGGCAGCCACCACCATCTTTTGCAATTTATTGCCTGCTGCAGTGAAAGTTCTGGAAGCTGGAAACGCTGATGGGATTTCACAGCAGAGCTGCAGGATAGTGCTGGTGGGGGGAAAAAGCTGCAGACAGTGAAGTAGCTCTGGAACAAACCTTTATTTTATGAATTGTTTGGTTCTGGAGCCAGAACCTGGCACTCTCTGCCCTGAAAACCCCTTCTCCCTGTCCAGAGGGGAATTAATGAGGTCTCTGCCTCTGTCTGGGCTTGTGGTCTGCCTTAACTGTGATGAAGATTCAAGGCTGTGCCCAGCCCCTCAGTGGGTGTTTTTCCCTCCTTTGAACAAACAAACAAACAAAAAACTTGTTCTTCCCCTTGATCTGCTGATTTGCCAATCAAATTAGGCACCACTCCGGGAGCTAATTGCCTGCAAATTGGAGCACCAGGGGATGGAGCAGCCAGAAGCTGCTGGTTCCTCACTCAGTGCAAGCCCTGAACCCTGGGGTTGGGGTTTGAGGCTCTCAGATTGAGCACAGATTGAACACAGAATTCTGTTTGCTCCTAAAATTGGGGCTCAGGTGGTGTTTCAGTGCCAGAAATGCAGTGTGAGTGGTGCAATGTTTGGAGCTGTCCCAGCTCTGGATGTGCCTCTTGTCACACTTCAGCTGGGGAGGAGAACTGGGGGAGCAGTGCATGTCCCTTGTATTCCATATATTTAATTCCATATATTTATTTTTAAATGTGTCCCAGCACGTGCCTGGTGTGGCTGTGGAGATTTGCAATGCTTCTGTCTCCCCTGCCAGCCAGGTTATTGCCTTTGCCAGCTAAAATCACAGAATCCCAGAGTGTTTGGGGTTGGGATGGACTTTAAAGATCATCCTGTTCCAACTCTGCCATGGCAGGGACACCTTCCACTGTCCCAGGCTGCTCCAAGCCCTGTCCAGCCTGGCCTTGGGCACTGCCAGGGATCCAGGGGCAGCCACAGCTGCTCTGGGCACCCTGTGCCAGGGCCTGCCCACCCTCACAGAGAAAGATTTCTTCTTAATATCCCATCTAAAATACTCTCAGCAGCATTTTCTGAGGTGAAAACACAAGAAATGCCTGAGAGGCTGCAGATCCAGCCTTAGAATAAAGTTTAGGAATCAGGGAAGGTTAAACTATTCTGATACTTGGGGCTCTGTAAAGGCTCTGGACTTGTGCTGAGATGAGTTCAGGGTGCTTCACGTTGCAGGGCCACCAGTTCTCCTGCAGAGTCGAGCAAAATCCATGCTCTGTGTAGAAAAGAAGGGAACCTTTTGTGCTGAGGAGTGTTTAAAAAGAAAACAAGGAGTGCGCTCAGGCGTGTGCGTGACTGACGCGTCCTTGGAAGTGCTGCTTCCCCCAGAGCCCGAGCAGAGTGCTTCCAGTTCCATGTGGTGTCTGCAGAGGCAGAGTTTGCAGCGCTTCATGGACTCCTCTGGTTTTGCAGCACAGCCCTCCAGCTCCCCCCACCTTGCCCCAAATTATCTCCCTGGGATTGAAGAGTCCAAACTTGGAATTGGAGCTCAGTTCCTCGAGCCAGCAGTGCAGGAATGGCTGAGCCCCCAGGCAGGAGTGGGAATAACCCAGGCTGCTGACAGCAGCTTGCCAGGGCTGAAATTCTGAGCGAACACTGAGCTTTCCAGCTTGTTTTAGGAGCTCAGGCCAAGTGAGATGTCCCCCCACGTGTCCTGCAGGCCCAAGAAGCTGACGTTGAAAGGCTACAAGCCCTACTGGTGCACCTTCAAAGATACCTCCATCTCCTGCTACAAAAGCAAAGAGGAATCCAACGGGACTCCTGCTCACCAGATGAACCTGAGAGGTAAGAGAAGCACAAGGCTGGGCTAAGAGAAGCTGCTTTTTATTCCAGGAATAGGCTGCTCCTCCTGCATCTTGTTTTCCCACTGCTTTATCGTCTCAGAATTCCATCCCGGGGTTGGGTAAAGGTGTGTAAAGGAATGAAGTGGCTGGGTTTGATATCGTGGCACAGACTTGGAGTTCTGAGTGTGATTATGTGTGATCCCACAGGGAAGCACCACCAGCCCCCCAATACCTTGAGAAGGGAGCTTGGAGAACCACGGAATGGTTTGGGTTGGAGGGGACCTTCCAAACCTTGTTCCAACCTTCCGCCTGCCCCTTCTCCTTTTTGTCAGCTCTCCAAAGGACTGCACTGACTCCCACAGCAGAAACTGGGAAGAACAGACCATTTTCTTCCTCTGCTGCCTTTATTTCTCCTCCTCTCCCTGCTGCTGGCTGGGAGCAGCTCACTCTGGAGCTGAAATTCCTGTGGTGGCTGCCTGTCCTTGTGTCAAGTGAAACATTCCTGCTCCAGCAGCCACGCAGCTGCAGTGAGCTCCTGTGTTCTCCCCATGGATGCGGGAGCAGGGGGGATGCCAGGTGACCTCAGGCTGCTGTGGGAGCAAGGCCTGGCCCCCAGGACCTTTCTGGGAGCTTTTGACAGATCTGCTGTGACGGCAATTTCAGAAATCTGCGAGGCGGCGTTGGCGCGGCGCCCGTGGCGGGGTCGGTTCATCACCCCTGTGTTTACACAGCCCCTTGGAATCCTCTCCAGGCACCAGGAGCAGGATGCTCACAGCCAGATCATGGAATCCCTCAATGGTTTGGCTTGGAAGGGGCTTTAAAGCCCATCCAGTTCCACCTTGCTCCCACGGGCAGGGACACCTTGCACTAAACCTGGATGGTCCAAACCCCACCCAGCCTGGTCTGAAACACTTCATGGCATCCCATCACTCATCAGTAACATAGAGGGGTTTCAGGGTGAGAGTCAACAACTGTCCAGTCACCTTTTCATGAAGATTTTGGGGTTTGCCAGCCACTGGATCAATTTCTGATTCCAGGCAGGATCCAGGAGTTCTGTGGGTTTGCTTTTGCTTCATTGCTTTCAGGTCAGGTCTTGCTTTTCTCCCCCATTTTCCTGACACTTGTAAAAAGGGACATCTGACAGGTTTTTCTGTGCTGTGTGGAGTGTTCATCCCATCAGAGCTGTGGGACAAACCTTTGGCAGCACTGAGATGCCACCAGAGACCCCTGGGTCAGGGAGCTTTGCTCTTTCTTTTCCTATTTTTGCTTTCTTTGCCATTTTTTAAATCATCATGCCTCACACCCCTGCTAAACCCCTCATTGCAGGATGTGAAGTTACCCCTGATGTGAACATCTCTGGTCAGAAATTCAACATCAAACTCCTGATTCCAGTGGCAGAGGGGATGAATGAGATTTGGCTGCGCTGCGACAACGTAAGTTCATCTCTTGGACTGGTCACCTCTTCAACCTTTTCCCACCATCCCACCATCCTGCTCAGGGGCTGTTCTTTAAAAAACAAACAGAAAATGCTCCCACCTGCCTGATCTCAGCATTCCAAATATGCTCCAAGTCACCTGTGAGTTCATTTGGGATTCACATTCTCTGAACCCGAGAGAAGCAGAGAAAAGAATGATCAAAACAATTCTTATCTCATTTGCTGCTCCTGTGTTGTGCCAAAGCAGAATGCAGTTTGGAGATTGTTTACCCAGAGTGATGGTGTTTTGTTTCCTTGGCCTGTCAGGGCCAGGGGCATGTGCAGGCTGTGGGTCAGCAGACACTCATGAGGTTCTGGGCAGTTGAGTTGGGTGATTTGTGCAGATTCAGTTTAGATGTAATGTAATATAATATGGAATAATTTAGTATAATCAAGTAATTAATTAGCCTTCTGATAAGATGGAGTCAGATGCATCATTTCTCTCTCCTTATCAGGGGTTGCCTGCTTTTCCTAGGAGTTCAGAGCAGAAAATCAGCTTTGGCTTTGTCGTGTGGTTTTTGGCCACACGTTGGTTGGGTTCCTGCCTGTCTTTGTGCATGCTGGAGTCTCCTGAGGCTGGGAGGGGAGGGAGGGCTCCGTGGGGTGTTGTTTGAGGGCTCTGGTGGTCCCGCCATGGCTGTGACAGACACGTGTCCCTGTTCCGGGGGGCAGGAGACGCAGTACGCCAGCTGGATGGCCGCCTGCCGCCTGGCCTCCAAGGGCAAGACCATGGCCGACAGCTCCTACGGCATGGAAGTGCAGAACATCCTGTCCTTCCTGAAAATGCAGCATTTGAACCCAGACCCGCAGCTCATCCCAGAGCAGATCAACACTGACATCAACCCCGAGTGCCTGGTGTCTCCTCGCTACCTGAAGAAGTACAAGAACAAGCAGGTAGGTGCTGCTGGTGGCCTTGCCTGGGCTGGACACGCGTGCTGGTGTTTAACACGGCGTGGTTTGGATGTTTTGGATGTCCTCACTCACTGGGATGCACGTGGGTACTAAAAGGAGGTGGGACTGAAGGGTTTGGTTTGGATCCAGCACCTGGGGATGGCACCCAGCACCGGGATTGTGCCACGTGCTGTGTGAAGTGCACGGGCACGGCGGGGAACCTTCAATTGGAATTTGAAATTGGTTGATGTTTATTTTAAACACATTCTGGGAATGGTTTGGCCCCTGCTGATACTGGTTTGGCTCCAGCTGCCCCATCTCTGCCCGGTGCTGGGGTTAAAACCCCTTCCCCTGCACAGAATCCATGGAGAAATCCCCGGGATCAGCGGAGTTGCAGTTGCTTGCAGTGCTTTATCCACACTTGGCTGTAACACGGTTTGCATATTTCTCTCTTTGCTTTTCCACTGCTTCCAAATGCCAGTCCTTGGAACATTGCTTCGGTTTTGAGTTGCTGTGACTCGTGCTTGAACTCCATCCACGCTCCATCCCATCCCTGCCTGACAGGGCTGAACTGTTCCGCCCTGGGAATAAATGCAGGATTCTCTCAAAGAGAATTATATGTCAGAACAGCAGCAAAAATAAGGAAAGCATTGCTCCGTGGCCTTTTGGTGACTTAAATCCTTCAGGCTGCTGGCTGGGGCTGGATGTGATTTCTCCAAGCCCAGAAGAAGGCTGCAAGTCAGAGAAGCCGGAAAAATATAACTTTTTATTGGCACAGCACGATGATTTCCTGGCAGTGGAGTTATATTTTATATAGCCCTTATTATTCTCCTGAATAAGCCTTTATATCCCCTTGGATGGAGGAGAGGCTGCATAAATATACTACTTTAACATATATATAGAGAGAGATATATATTTATATATATAAAATACTTTCTAGGTTTCTGGGAAAACAGAGGCACCTGGAAAAATATTAGCTTGGAAAACTTGCTTACTGTGCAAGTATCCTGGTTATAAAAATAAAATCTATGGAATGGTGGGGATGGGCACGATGGGGATGATCCCAGTCAGGATGTGGACACCAGGGCCCTCACAGGCATCAGCTAAGCAGTGGATTTAGGATTTTCCTTGGTGGCCAGAGGCAAAGCCTGGAGCAGCAGAGGATGTTTGCTGAGAGGAATGAGGGATGGAGGCTGCAGGAATGTCAGGAATTTGACCACAAGGGTCCTTCTGAGGCGCAGGGAAGGAGGGGGAGGAGGAGTAGGAGGCTGTGCAGCCCACAGGAGGTGCTGAAATGGGAATTGGCTGTGGATTTATGGAGGCTCTGGGTCCTCACCAGCCCCAAACCCACTGGGATGATGTTTGCCTCCACGTGCAGCAGCGTAGGGTTGGCAGGCTAGGATTGGAAGCACCAAATCCTAAATGAAAATAAACAAAAACCGACCCAAAATAGAGATTTTCAGAGCTCCCAGGTGCCCTGCCAGAGTTTGGTGTCAGAGCCAGCTGGGGCAGACACATCTCTGGGAAGCACAGCTGATTTTCCCTTCATTTGCTTGTAATCCCAGGCAGCATCCCAGTCATTACTCCACATATCCCAAACAGAAAGATCTGCTGAGCTCAGAGTGAGCTCCTGAGCTCCCCCTCGAGCTTCCCCAGCCAGAGAGCGGCCTTGAGTTTGTGCAGAGACGTGGAGAGGAAAGTGAGGCCATGAACCCACATCTGAACCGGCAGCTCACCCTCCCCGTCACCCCCAGCAGGAATCACAGAATGTCCTGAGTGGGAAGGGACCACAAGGACCAGAGTCCAGACCCCCAACAATCCCACCCTGGGCATCCCTGGCAGCACTGGCCAAACACTCCTGGAGCTCTGGCAGCCTCGGGGCCGTGCCCATTCCCTGGGGAGCCTGGGCAGTGCCTGTTGCAGTGCCCAGGAACCTTTTCCTGAAACCCATCCCAAACCATCTGAGGACCAAAACCATCTCTCCACAAGGCCAGGGCCCAGCTGGGATCACTCCAGTGCTCCAGCAGGGCTGGCGTGAGCGGTGACTCTCTGCTCGCTTGTCCCTGCTCACATTCCCTTTGGCTGCTTTTCCACCTAAGGAATTGTGCATGTGGTTTGTTTTGGTTTTTTTTTTTGCTTGAACTTTGGTTTGCAGTTAATTTACACTTTTTCTTTGCTTTGTTGCCATATTTCTGATTGCTTTTTTTTCTTTCTGCCTCCTTTTCTTTTTTTTTTATTTTTTCATTTCGCCTTGCCATCTTCAGCCAGGCTATGTAAGAGACTTGGTAAGTGACAGCAACAATAAAATTAAGATAAACTTAAAATAAATTTAATCTAGAACCCCTTTGGTTTCGAGAGCAGCGGTGAAAGCACTAACAAAACCTGCACCCTCCCTGTGACACTTGGGCCCTGGTAGGTTTTTATAACAGTCCCCAGTGACTTATGGGGTGAAACTGGAAACCCTGCACCACAAATTTGCCTTGTTGTTTCCTCACATCCTTAAAGTTCCCGAGAGCATGAGTGGGAATGTGAACATGTCTGGTCAGACAGCTCTGATCTGTATTTGCTTTCCTGTATCTGGAGATGGGAATCTCCACGTGGGCTCTGAGCAGTGGGAGCTGAAAGAGCTCAGGGGAGGAATTATCGATTATCCGCGCTCGGCTCCGCGCGCGTGGCAGCGGAGGTGGCACTGAGGTCCCCTGTCCCCTGACCCCGCTGTGTCTCGCCGCCCGCAGATCACGGCGCGCATCCTGGAGGCTCACCAGAACGTGGCCCAGATGAGCCTCATCGAGGCCAAGATGCGCTTTATCCAGGCCTGGCAGTCGCTGCCCGAGTTCGGCATCACGCACTTCAACGCCAGGTGGGTGCGGCTGCTGGGCTGGGCTGGAGGAGTGTCCTTCATGGGTACAGGGAGTGGGTTAAATACCCTGGAGTCATTGTGGAATCGGTTGGGTTGGGTTGAGTTGGGTTGGGTTGAGTTTGGAAGCGTTGGGTTGGGTTGGGTTGGGTTGAGTTTGGCTGGGTTGGGTTGGGTTTGGATGCATTGGGTTGGATTTTGTTGGGTTGAGTTGGGTTTGGATGGATTGGGTTGGGTTGGGTTTGGCTGGGTTGGGTTGGGCTGGGATGGGATGTGTTGGGTTGGGTTGAGTTGGGTTGGGTTTGGATGCGTTGGGTTGGGTTGGGTTGGGCTGGGATGGGATGTGTTGGGTTAGGTTGGGTTGGGTTTGGTTGGGTTGGATTGGGTTGTGTTGGATTGGATTGGGTTGGATTGGGTTGTGTTGCTTTGGATTGGGTTGTGTTGCTTTGGATTGGGTTGAGTTGGGTTGCATTGGATTAGGTTGGTTTGGATTGTCTTGGGTTGTGTTGGGCTGGGTCGTGTTGGGTTTGTTTGCGTTGGGTTGTGTTGCCCTGGATTGGGTTGGGTTGTGTTGCCTTGGATTAGATTGGGTTGGGTGTGGTTGCATTGGGTTGGGATGCATTGGATTGGGTTTGGTTGGGTTGGATTGTGTTGGGTTGGCTTGGATGGGACCTCAAAGTTCATCTGATTCCAGCCCCCTGCCATGGGCAAGGACATCCCTGTGCACATCCTTGGCCGGGGAAGTCGCTCTGCAGCTGAAATTAAAAACATGAGCTGCTGTGATTTGTAAAAACGATTTTACAGGTAAACTCAGCTGCTGGGTTTGTGTGTCTGACCTGTTTTTCTCAATCCCTGTGCCAGGTTCCAGGGTGGGAAGAAGGATGAGCTGATCGGCATCGCCTACAACCGGCTGATCCGCATGGACGCCAGCACGGGCGACGCCGTCAAGACCTGGCGCTTCAGCAACATGAAACAGTGGAATGTCAACTGGGAGATCAAAATGGTGAGATGTGTCTGACACCCTGTGCTCTCCCCTGCTCCTGTCAGAGAGTCAGGAACCACTCCTGGAGTCCTGGAATCCCACATGGGTTGGGTTGGGAGGGACCTTAAAGCTCATCTTGTTCCAGCCCCCTGCCATGAGCCTCTCACTGTCCCAGTTTGCTCCAAGCTCCATCCAGCCTGGCCTTGGGCACTGCCAGGGATCCAGGGGCAGCCACAGCTGCTCTGGGCATGCTCACCACCCTCACATCAGGAATTCCCAGTGCCCAATCTCCCATCCATCCCTGCCCTCTGGCACTGGGAGCCATTCCCTGGCTCCTGTCCCTCCATCCCTTGTCCCCAGTCCCTCTCCAGCTCTCCTGGAGTCCCTTTAGGCACTGGTGGAGTTGTGTGTGACCTTTAAGGAAAAAACCCAAATCTTTCTCTCCTGTATCCATGAATTATTTTCTCCATTCTCTGAACCCCACACAATTAAATGAAGTGAAACCTCAGCACTGATGCTCAGGCTCCATCCTAACCCATAACACAAATACACAGGGCCTTATCCATACTAAAATTCCTTTCATTTGCTGTACAACTCAGACTTTCATGTAAATACCAAACAAATCAGAGTAGTTACTTCCCCAGGCTCTGAGATGGGCTTTCCCCCTGCTGTTACATTTGGATGCACAAATTTTTGGGCTCCTTTTTGGCAGAACACACAATTAAAACTGCCAGGGATACAGTGAGGGCTGTTCTCCTGCAGTTTGCAGCTCATTAAGAGTTGCTGGAGAAATTATTCAGCGTCCCCCTCTGCCTCAGAGTCATTGTTTTGACTCAGTTGCAAGCCCAGATATCCCAATTATCCAGCTTGGATACTCTGCTGGGAATCCCCATCCCTCCTGCAGAGCTGTCAGTGATGGGGGGACAAAAAGAGAATGAGCATCAGTAAATGAATGGTTTGTTCAGTCACTCCAAAATGAGCTCCCCCAGCCCCCATAAGGTATTTCAGTGGCCAAAATTCAACTTAGAAAACCAGGGAAGAGTGGAAAGAAAGCCCAGACTTCAACAGATCTGTGCCCAATCCCTTTTTCTGGAAGCAGAGAACGTGTGGCCACGTGCTCACCATGGAGAGGTGGAAACACACTGGGGGATTGTTTCTGAGTCATGGGGGAATACAAGGGGTAATTTAAATAAATAAATGAATGGATAAATAAATAGAAAAGAATAAAAAAGGCACAAAAGGTATTTCAGTATCTAAATATTTGAATAAGAGTCATAGGATATTTAAAGGGGGAAGGAACTCATAAAGAACCTCAAGGCCAAATTACCATTCACAGAATCCCAGAATGGTTTAGGTTGGGAGGGACCTTAAAGATCAACTCATTCCACCCCTGCCATGGCAGGGACACCTTCCACCATCCCAGGGAGCTCCAAGTCCTGTTAAACCTGGCCTGGGACACTTCCAGGGATCCAGGGAAGCCACAGCTGCTCTGGGCAACCAGAGAAGAATTCCTTCCCAAATCCCATCCATCCCTGCCCTCTGTCACTGGGAGCCATTCCCTGGCTCCTGTCCCTCCATCCCTTGTCCCCAGTCCCTCTCCAGCTCTCCTGGAGCCCCTTCAGGCTCTGAGCTCTCCCTGGAGCCTTCTCCTCTCCAGGGGAACATTCCCAGCTCTCCCAGCCTGGCTCCAGAGCAGAGGAGCTCCAACCCTTGCCTTCCTCCGGGCTCACTCCTACACTGGCACCACAAAGTTTAGCTCAGGCATTAGAAATCCATCTGAACACCCCGAAAGGAGGGAGAAGGGGAGGCAGGGCGGGGCTGAGCTGGGCTGCGTGTGCCCGCAGGTGACGGTGGAGTTCGCGGACGAGGTGCGGGTGTCGTTCATCTGCACCGAGGTGGATTGCAAGGTGGTGCACGAGTTCATCGGGGGCTACATCTTCCTGTCCACGCGGGCCAAGGACCAGAACGAGAGCCTGGACGAGGAGATGTTCTACAAACTGACCAGTGGCTGGGTGTGAGCCCCGCCAGCCTCGCCCCACAGGAACCCCCATGGCCATATTCATGTTTAACTTTCCAAAGCTGTCCTTTGACATAATGCTGCTTAATAAAGTAAGCTTGAAATGTATCTTTTTTTTTTTTTTAACAATTGGATTTTTGGTTGGTTTTTTTTTTTACCTTTTTTTTTTTTTTTTTTTCTTCATTACCAGACCAGTTAATCTGTGTGCACTAATGAGCACTTCTGTTAATTTGCTATAACCAGACCATGTCTGGGCAGGGTGACAGTGACCCACAGATCCAGACTCCGATGGGCAGATCAGGATAAAGATTTAACTGACTTTAAAAAAGCCAATTTTTGAAGAGAACTCTAAGCCATCTTCTTGTAAAGCCATCCAGGGCTAACCTATATGAAGTCTATTTATCATGTTTAATGCATGAGTGTTTTATTTCCTTTTTATTTTGTGTTTTTATTCTGTACATTTGACCTGTTTGAAGTCGTCCTGCTCCCAAGCAGAGCTGCCATCTCTCCTCTCACACTACACCAGGACTCTGAAGGTGCCTGACATGACTTTGAGGATAGTTTTGTGTGGCCTCGAAGATGATCTTCTGTTAGTCTGTTATAGCTTGGTTTTATTTGTTTAACTTGCCTTTTGATAATCATTTATATTGTCTTTTTTTTTTTAATTTTATTTGTACACCGTATTGTATTATGACACTTTTAGTATTCACCAGCATAGTCACTGTTCTGCCTCTGATATGCAAATTTTTTCATTACGATATGAAGTAAAAGGTTTATGAAGTAAAGGTTTTTGTGTAACTAATGTAAAAAACCACAAATTTTATAAAGTTGTACAGTTTTTGTAACTAGTCTCACAAGCCAGCTAGGATATTGCATAGATCAGCAGTAACTGTAGGATGTCTGGAAGGGGTACGGGGACAAACCGAGGAATAAAAAACCCACAAAAAATACAATTTCAGTCCAGTAAATTTTGATCTAAGTTAAAGGGGATTCCAGAGCTGTGCCACAACACCCTCAGTAGCTGATCCCTGGGCCCAGGGCTGCCAGGTTCATTAAGCCATTCCCACATTAACGCTAACGAGGAGGGGTCCTGTGCCCACGTAATGCCAAGGAATATCCAGTGTTGCGTTCCCACAGTCCGTGGTATCAAGACTATGTTCAAATACATTTTATTTTAAATAAAAGTCAAATCTTCTATTTAACATTCAGCTGCCACTCCTGGTTTTTGGGGTCTACCTGTGCCATGGAAAGGCCATAAACAATTCCATAGGATGGAGCCATCCCATGCCAGCTTTGGGCTCCCTCCAGCTGCCTTATCCCAAGTTTGCTGAAACAAATGACACCAAAAAGTTACAAAATTCTGGAATATTTTGCGTTGGAAAGGACCTTAAAGCTCAGCTCGTTCCACGTCCTGCCAAGGGCAGGGAGAAGTTCCACTGTCCCAGGCTGCTCCAAGCCCTGTCCAACCTGGCCTGGAACATTTCCAGGGATCCAGGGGCAGCCACAGCTTCTCTGTGCCAGGGCTTCACATCCCTCACAGGGAAGAATTCCTTCCCAATCTCCCATCCATCCCTGCCCTCTGGCAGTGGGAAACCATTCCCTGTGTCCTGTCACTTGTCCAAGGCCCTCTCCAGCTCTCTTGGAGTCCCCTGTAGATCCCACTCCCTGGCCAGGCCGTGGAAGCAGCCCAGGGATTGAGGGAATCACAGGATCTGAGCTGAACCCAGCACTAAATGTCCCCAACTGCCACATCCACAAAGCTTTCACATCCCTGCAGTGACTCCACTGCTACCCTGGGCAGCCGTGCCAGTGCCTGACCATCCATTCCATTAAGGAATTTCCCCTGATATTCCCCCTAATACCCAACCTAACCCTCCCCTGGCACAAATTCATCTCCCCATTTCCGCACCGATCCTTTCACACCACGTGCCCCGGGACTGGCTGCACCCTTGCTCCATAAAACCCAGGATAAGGAAGGGCTGGCCTGGAGGGGCTGGGCAATTCCTCCCACTCCAAGAGCAGCACCCAGGGCGTGCCAGGGATGCTCCCAGTCCTGCCCCACAGCCCCAGGCTCCTTCTCTGGGATGCAGCAGGTCCGGGCAGCTCCGAGACACGCGAGCGCAGCGCGGCGAGCGCGCTCCTGGCAGGCAGCGCCAGGATCTCGGCTGGAACAGCTCCAGAGATGGGCGTGTGATGGGATGGCTCCCTGAAAACACTCACCTACTGTCTCCCTGAAAAACATTCACCTATTGCCTCTCCAAAAAACATTCACCTATTGCCTCCCTGAAAAACACTCACCTACTGTCTCCCTGAAAAACATTCACCTATTGCCTCCCTGAAAAACATTCACCTATTGCCTCCCTGAAAAACACTCACCTATTGCCTCTCTGACAACACTCACCTCCTATTGCCTCCCTGAAAATTACTCACCTCCTATTGCCTCTCCAAAAAACACTCACCTATTGCCTCTCTGAAAAACACTGACGTCCTATTGCCTCCCCAAAAAACATTCACCTCCTATTGCCTCCCTGAAAACATTCACCTATTGCCTCCCTGAAAAACATTCACCTATTGCCTCCCTGAAAAACACTCACCTATTTCCTCCCCCAAAAATATTCACCTTCTATTGCCTCCCCAAAAAACATTCCCCTCCTATTGCCTCCCTGAAAACATTCACCTCCTATTGCCCAGCCTGAAAACACTCACCTCCTATTGCCTCCCTGAAAACATTCACCTATTGCCTCCCTGAAAAACCTTCGCCTCTATTGCCTCCCTGAAAATTATTCACCTCCTATTGCCTCTCCAAAAAACACTCACCTATTGCCTCCTCAAAAAACACTCACCTATTGCCTCCCTAAAAAATATTCACCTCCTATTGCCCAGCCTGAAAACATTCACCTTCTCTTGCTTTCCTGAAAAATATTCATCTCCTCTTGCCTTCCTGAAAACATCCACCTCCTATTGTGTTCCTGAAGATCACCTATTGCCTCCCTGAAAAACATTCACCTCCTATTGGCCCAGCCTGAAAACATTCACTCCTATTGCCTCCCCAAAAATCATTCACTCCTATTGCCTCCCTGAAAACATTCACCTCCTATTGCCCAGCCTGAAAACATTCACCTATTGCCTCCCCAAAACATTCACTCCTATTGCCTCCCCAAAACACATTCGCTCCTATTGCCCTGGGCTCAGCAGGATGGGGAGGTGACAAGACGGCCCCAGAGCCCTCGGTCCGTCCATCCCCAGGGCTTTCAGGGCTCGGGCTGGCCCCGGCCGGAGCAGGGGAGGGGATGGGGCAGGAAACGCTGAGCAGAGAAGCACAGGAGGTCGGGGAAGGGCCATGGGAAGGCAGAGGCTGCCGACAACCACAGCCCTTCCCCACACAGACCCCGAGGGTGGGAGATGGGAGAAGCCCGGGGGGAAAGTGCAGGAAACAGGGAAGGGTCACAGGGGGTTTGAGGTGATCCAGTGTCGTTTTCTGCTGGGTTTCCCAGGATATTTCCTAGATGAAAACTTCCTTTCTCCTTGGGTGAAAAGATGCAAGTGGTAATGAGATAGCTGGAGCAGAGCAGGGTAAAAAATGATGTGGTTTTCCTAAAACCAGATAAAATGTCACAGATGGGAGTGGGCACACGCTGAGGATGGACAGGGGTGAGGAGGAAGCGTGAGGAGCACACTGGGAAAGGGATTAAGGAGGGAAATGGGGAGAGCTGGAGCCCACGGGGAGGGAAGGATGATCCACCTCGGGGACAGGCAGCAGAGAGGATGAGGAGCTTTGTGGTTGTTTGCTCCATGATCCTGAGCCAAAGGAAAACCAGGATGTGGTGGGCACGGAGGGTTTCCAGCGATGGGGAAATCACAGCTGGGTTTGGGGTGTCTGGGCATCAAACCAGCAGCAGAGGATGAGGAGGGTCCTGGCAAGGCAAGGCACAGCCATTCCCAGCTCCTGCAGCCCCAGCACTGGGAGAAGACACGGAGATTTATTTTGCTGACACAGAAATGTGGCCGTGGTTGTTTCTTTTGGGTAATCAAAGCAGCAATCCAAATGAAAGCCAAACCCAGGAGAAGCCAGCCCGTGGGTGTCCCCAGCCCCCAGGGTGACTCAGCCTCGGGGAGGAAAAGCTGAGACTGCCTGGCATCCACAAACCACGGCTGTGCTTGGGAAAGAGGAATTATTTCCAACTTCCAGTGATAAGCACATGGTGAGGAGGGAGATTCAAAGCCAACAGGGCTGCTCCAACCTCGGTTTAACAACAAAAAAAGTGGCAGAGATGCCTGAAAATGGGACAACTCCAGCCCTCCAACAGCAGCAGGGCCAGGGGGATGATGCTCCTCCCTTGCTGACCCCGCTCCAGGACCTCGAGGAGGGGAAAAGGAAAAAATAAATCACTTTTTGGCAAGGCACTGATGCAAACCGGCTGCCAGGCTGAAAATGCACCTCTCTGAATGCATGCAGCATTGGACTGTGTGAGCCAGGCATGGCCTGGGGGCTCGGCTGGGATTCCTACAGCGCTTTAAGCCCCGAGAAATTTAATACCGAGCAGATGGGCGGGTGTGGAGCGGGATCGGCGCAGGTTTGGATGCGGGAGAGGTTTGCAGACACTCAGATATATTTTAAAAAACAGCAATAAACGATATATCTATATCTATATCTATATCTATATCTATATCTATATCTATATCTATATCTATATCTATATCTATATATCTATATCTATATATATATATATCTATATATCTATGTATCTATATATTTATATATCTATATCTCTATATCTATATCTATATCTATATCTACATTTATATCTATATCTATCATCTATATCTCTATATATCTATATCATCTATATCTCCTATATCTCTATATATCTATATATCTATATATCTATATATCTATATATCTATATCTCTATATTTTATATTCTATATCTCTATATCTCTATATCTCTATATCTCTATATCTCTATATCTCTATATCTCTATATCTCTATATCTCTATATATCTATATCTATATCTATATCTATATCTCTATATATCTATATCTATATCATCTATATCATCTATATCTATATATCTATATATAAGGATACAAAATATCTATTTCTAAAATGTATCAAATCTCTCCCCAGCAGGGCTGTCCCCTGCTGCAGCAGGCAGGGAGTGAGAGCTGAGTTTGGAGACATCCTGCTGACAGGAATTGATGGAAAAGGGACATTTTGGAGGAGCTGCTGGTTTGGGGTGAGGGGGAGAACAATCACTGCCCATCCTTGGAAATTTTCAAGGTTAAGTGGATTGGGGGCTTGGAGCAACCTGGGATAGTGGAAGGTGGCTTTGGTTGGAAAGAGATGATGTTTAAGATCCTTTCCAACCCAAAGCATTCCATGATTTTGTGATTCTTCTCTAACACGGACACAAATCCGTGATTTTTCTCTAACTCAAACTGATCCCCAAGCGCTCCAGAAGGAGCTGGGTTATTCCCCCCACCCGGGACACGTGGGTTTCCAAAAGCTCTCCCGTTCCTCCCGCCCCAGGGGCTTTCCTGCGGTGGGCAACGGCTGAAAAAGCTCCTTCAATGAATCCCTGGTAAAGCCAGGGCTGGTGAGTCACTGCAGCGTCTGGGGAAGCACACTGGAGATTTTCCAGCCTCCGGGCCGGGAAGGGGCTCCTGGGTGGCCGGCAGCACTGCCCTGGCTGTGGGCACAGCTCTCCCAAATTCCCGGTGCTCCCAGCAAGGGGGAATGCAGAGCTCCACCGGGCCTTGCCCTGCATCCCAGGGCTGGGATCAGCACCTTTCACCCCGACCTGCCCCACACAGGGACCGCTGAGGGCGCTCAGGAGCAGCAGGGATGCTCCTGGAGTTGATTAGGGATGCAGGGAAGGCAGACCTGGCGTCGCCAGAGCTGGAAGCACACACGGATGTGGATGTGCCTGGTGCTGTCTGGCCTCATTTCCCAGGTGTATCATCCCTCATCTCCGATGCAGGAAGGGATGGGGAGGATCCAAAGCTCTCCACAGCCCAGAGTGACAGCACCAGGAGTGCTTTAATGGCTCTGATTAAATCCGGGCGGGTCGGTGACCGCGCTCCTGCGGCTCCAAACCTTTCTGGAGAGCAGTGGGGGTTTTATTTGTTTGCTTTCAGTCTCACAAGAGCCCCGGGGGCTTTGATTTGCAGCCCTGAGGCACTAAACAGATAAAGGATCCATAAATATCTGCTGCATGTTATAGATCTGAAACAAATAAAGTGCCTCCCCTTGCTCGCAGCTCTTCCCGTAAGCACCAGTGCGATCCTGGCCTGCTCCCGTTTCCATCGGCATCCCAGCCTTCCCTTTGAAATCCCCTGCACCCCTCCAGCTGTTCCACATATTTCAGGCTTCAGCCTCCCCCCAGAAACTGCTCCTTTGGTTTCCCTTAAGCTCCTCTGTCTGGTTTTCATCATTCCAGGATGCAAACGGGGAATTTTCCCAGGGCCGAAGGTTTGCAATTCCCTGGATCTTCCCCTGCTCATGGGCTGTGGGGAGAGGATGTGAAACTCCACTTTGAGAAGGACTTGAAATCCCAACATGCCAAATTCATCCCAGAAAAGCTGCCAGGGAGCTCACATCAGTGTGATCAGTACTTGGTCTGATCTGTGGAGCTGCATTTCAGGAGGTTTTTCTTTTTTTAGCTTGACACAGGAGCAGCAAAATATTTCCCAAATTCCCAAGTGACTCAGAAAGGCCAATCCCACATTTCACAGTGGCTCAAGTAGGCAGGAACCTGTCAGATACTGAAATCATTCAGAAAATTTTCCCTTTGATCCCCAGCTAGGACAAAGGGCTGGTAACAGAGCTCCCCTGTGCTGTCAGCTCCTGGTGGAGCTGCAGATTCCCAGCTGGTGGGAAGGCTCTGCTTGGAGAACTCCCACTCCCCCTCCCCTGAGAATGCAGCACTTTGAGCAAATAAAGCATTTGCTCTGGGTTTTATTTTTGGCTTTTGGTCAACAGCTGGTCCGTCCCTAATGAGTGAGCTGGGCTTTGATTTCCTGCCTGGAGAAGGGGGTGAGGAATGGGAGAGGATCTGGGTTAGAAATTTGACCCACACCAGTGATCCCAGCTGGGATTTACTCCCATTAGTCCTTTTCCTGGGGATGTGTCCCAAAGAGAGGCACAGGAACAGCTCAGGGGACACAGGGGAACTGCAGGGGTGCCCAGAGAAAAGGAAGCTCCTGACCCCAGGTTGTGCAAGGACAGGCACTGCACTGCCCTCCAGACTGGGCTCAGGGAATGGGATGGCAGGGGCTCTGCTCTTCCCCTTGTTTTGGAGCAATTTCTCCATCATCATCACAGAATCCCAGAATGGTTTGAGTTCAAAGTGGCCTTAAATCCCATTTTATCTTATTCCATGGGCAGGGACACCTTCCACTATCCCAGGTTGCTCAGAGCTCCATCTGACCTGGCACAGAAAACTTCCAGGGATGGGGCAGCCACAGTTTCTCTGGGCACCCTGTGCCAGGGCCTCACCACCCTTGAGCCAGGAATTTCCTTCCCAATTTCCCATCTAAACTTGCCCTCTTTTCCACATCTTCTTCTGTTCCAGAGCATTTGAGCCCACTGAGCTCAGGTTTGAGCTCTCTCCCACCAGTAGGAGATGGGATGCTGGTCCCAGTCTGACGGGAATGAGCCCAAAAATTCCTGCTCACCCAGGGGCAGGGATGGCCAGACCTGACCTGGTAAAAACCAGGTTCCTGCTATCCCTCATGGCTCTCAGCAGATTTAGGCAGGAGGGCAGAGAGCTGCTGTGACCCTGAGGAAAGAGTTTTGTGAAGTTTGCTTTTCCCCTGATGAGACAGCGAGGGTGAGGAGAGCTCTTGGGACTGGCAAACCTGGGGAGAAGCCTGACCATCCTCCCAGGGCCACCCCCAGCCCCATCCATGCTGTGCCCACCCTGGGTGGCCCTCTGGAGGGACCACATCTGATTCACATCACTTCCCAGCTGAAATTCCTGGGCCAGCCCCTTCCAAGGATGCAGGGGCTCCCTGGAACTCAGGAGGGTCCAGCTGATGGCTGTGGGCAGCTGCTTTATCTCCTGGATGTTTTTTCCCCTTCCCATACACTGGAGGAGAGGGTGGGAATGTGCCTGAGACAGGGAAATTGTAAATCTTGCAGAGCACTGAAGTGACAGATCCTGGAAGGGAACTGGAGTGGGAGCAGGGAGTGAGGGGATGTGAATAAAGAGCCAGGGTGGGTGGATGTGCCCCTGGCACAGCCTGGAGCAAAGGGAAGAGCAAAGGGGAGCCCCAGCTGCTCCCCCAGCACCCACATTGTCCCAAATGCCCACAGAAAATGAGAGCACCTGGAACCTTCAAGTCTCAAATTGTCCTTCAAACCCTCTGTGACCAAGTCAATCCAAATGATGCCAATAACCAGGCAGAATTCAAAAACAACCCTGCAGGATTTCCTGCCTCCTCTTCCTCCCTACAACTGTGCCACAAGGTAAGAGAAAGGAGGGAAAGCTCATGAAGCAGAATTAAGGCAAGGTGCTCCACGGAGCATCCCTGATTCATCATTTTCCTTTCATTTTGAGGAACCCCCCATCTCCCTTGGTCCACACACCCCCAAAGCAGAGCTCACCCTCCCCATCCCAAGCATGCAACTCGTGAGGAACGCTGGGCTTCATTAAATTCATTTAATTCACTCGATGCCAGGGAAGCAGCAGGCACTGGCAGGGATCCCCCGTTGTCTGCACGGCTGCAGGAGCAGCTCAGGCACGGAAGGAGCTGGAATCTGATGGGTAATAACTCCACCTAGAGGGAGAAGGGACAGCGAGAGCAGGGCTGAGCATGGTCCCCATCCTGGCACAGAGGAGGGATCACTGGGACAACAGAATTGTGGCTTCACAGAAGGGTTTGGGTTGGAAGGGACTCCCAAACCCATCCAGTGCCACCCCTGCCATGGCAGGGACACCTCCCACCATCCCAGGGTGTTGGGGATTTTTTCAGGGATGGCCTAGAAGGCAGCTGTGAGGAGCAGGTTCTCACAGCCTATTTCTGTGAACAGCAGAGGTTCTCAGGTTATTTTTAATTACAGGTAAAAGTGACAAGCATGAAGGCCTTGAGAGCCTTGCACATCAGAGTTCTCAGGCAGCTTTCTCATAACAAGTAGATATTCTATCTTTGGCTGTTTTGGGAAAGCAAGAATAATTTTGAGAACCCAAATCTTGGTATTGGAAACATAAGGAGGGGTTGGTGTGTTATCTCTGACCTATTGTGAGCTCAGATTTTGCAATATGCATGAACTTGATTAACACTGTTATAAAAGGTGCCTGATTGATGAATAAAGTGGAGTCGATGCTGACCAATGCAAGGTGGGTCGTCTCCCTCCAACTTCAATACCAGGGTGCTCCAGGTCACATTCAACCTGGCCTTGGGCACTGCCAGCAGCCACAGCTGCTCTGGGCACCCTGTGCCAGGGCCCCACACCCTCACAGGGAGAAGTTTCTTCCTAATCTCTAATTTAAACCTCCTCTTGTTCAGTTTGAATGCTCTGTCCCTTGGGTGTGTCTGAGACCATCAGCTGCCAGTGATCCCACGGCTGGCTCAGATCCCAAAGCCACCTGTCCCTTCCCACCCCAGGAACAGCTGCCCCTCACTGGTCTCACACAGAAGATTCTTCAAGTCCTTCACTTGGGATATTTAAATATATCCCTTAAATATATCCCCCAATAGCCATGGAAGAGGAGGGCAAGGGATCAGGGCTGTATTTCCTTTGGAGAAGCTTCAATCCTGAATTTCATGGAGCTTTGGGGAACACAGCACTCCTTAAGTGTCCCACTGAGGGGACATCAGAGACAGTCATGGGGCAAATGCCATCCTGGTGCCACCTTGGTGCCACCTTGGTGGAAGGGGAAAAGGCAAAAGCTGCTGTTCATTCACTAATCCAGAAAAACATACGGAATCCACAGTGTGCTCATTTTGTACAGGAAGATGTGTCATCCCACGTGCTCTGCCTGTGGCTGATGAGAAAATCTCCTTTTACCCCAAATTTCCAGAGTCACCTGCAATGTGCACACCCTGGACCTGCAGCACTTTGGGATCAGAAGCACCATTTGGGCTTCATCCCCCATTTCTGACCCCCAGGCCAGATTCATGCTGGATCTGATCCCAGCTCCGATTTTTTGGGATGAGCTGATAATTTATAACTTCCCATAAAACAGCCACAGCCAAAGAAAGGTGAGATGCATAATTAAGTTGGAGCTTTTTTGTTGTATTTTTCAAGCCTTGACTTGGACTCTGAGGCAGGACATTGGAGCATTAATTAGGGGAGATGCTGTCAGCTTTAGTAGGGATTTTCTCCATTTAAAAAAAGTGGGTTTGGGACATGGGCAGGAAAGATGGGAAAACCTGAAGACACCAAACACTCCCAGCCTCCATGGATGCAACACCCCTGTGGCTCCAAAGACTTTCTGGGCAGTTAAATTACATTTGGCTGCTTGGTTAAAGATGGGATAATTATTTCCAGCGAGGCAGACACGGTCCAGATGCACTTCTCCCTCCATAACTGCACTAACACCATCCCAAAGCCCAAGGAAATGCCATTTCCCAGGCCCAGGAGGCCATCTGGATGGCAGCAGAGCTTTGCCAGGTTTCCTCTTGACTTTATTAAGCAGATATTTAGTATCTCATTATCTGTCTGCAGGAAACACTTGGGGACACACAGCAGCATCGTTCTCTCCAGGAGATGAGCAGGCTCTTCAAAATCCAGGTGCCTGGAGCTGCTTTGTGCTGCTCTTCTGACATTTCCAGCCCTCAGGATTAGTTTGTGGCTGGATACAGCCCTGCCTGTGAGAGGTTAAAAGAGCCAGAGGCTGATCCCTGGCTATTCCAAGCCCTGAGCATGTTTCCAAAACAGAATGTAAACACTTTTATTGTGGCAAGGATTCCTCTGCTCCTCCTGCCCTGTGTCATGCAGCCAAAGGAAAAGGAGAGCGCTTTTTCTCCCCTCATAAAGCAGGGTGTGTTCAGGCTCTGACATTGACATCAAACAAGTGCATGGCTCCCTTCCCATCTTGCTGGCTGTCCCTCAGTCATGGATTTGCAATTTCCCTGCTGACAAATCCAGAGCAGCCAAAGGAAATGAGTTTGATGGAGTTTTGGGGTTTTTTTCCCCACTGCAACAGAAAATGCCACAGTGGAACCGGTGGAGAGGAGACGTGGAAATGAGGAAACAGTGGAAAGGTGTTATTTCAACTTTCCCCTCAGAAATCCAAGCCTCAGAGATACCAGGGAGCCTTGGAAAGAATTACAGAATATCCTGAGCTGGAAGGCACCAAGGACCAGCTCCTGAAAGGTGCCTGTGCTCAGGTTGGGCTCTTTCTGCAGGCACTGACAGAACCAGAGCACACAGCCTCAAACTGTGCCAAGGGAAATACAGGCTGGATAGCAGGAAAAAGTTTTTTAAGGAAAGGGTGATAAAGTTCTGGAATGTTCTGCCCAGGGAGGTGGTGCAGTCCCCATCCCTGGGTGTGTTTAACAAAGCCTGGATGTGGCACTGGGTGCCAGGGTGAGCTGAGCTGTTGGGGCTGGGTTGGACTCAATGATCCTGAAGGGCTCTTCCAACCCAGTGATTCTGTGAATTCTGTGATTCTGTGAACTCTGTGGATCACAGTCCAACCCCTGTCCCTGCCCAGACCCCCAACAATCCCACCCTGGGCATCCCTGGCAGCTCCTGCAGCTCTGGGGCTGTGCCCATTCCCTGGGCAGCCTGGGCAGTGCCAGCACCCTCTGCATGAAGAACCTTCCCTAATACCCAACCTAAACCTTCCCTGGGTCCTGTCCCTGCTCAGCCAAGCCCAATTCAAGTGTGGACTCAGCAGAAGTGGCTGATCCCTGATCCAACTTTTCCCATCCTGGAACACCAATCAATGTAATGGAGCTGTTGGAGCGAGCCCAAGGTGATCAGAGGGATGGAGCAGCTCTCCCACAAGGAAAGGATGAGAGAATTGGGATTGTTCAGCCTGGAAAAGACTTCAGGGTGA
This sequence comes from Zonotrichia leucophrys gambelii, assembly GCF_028769735.1. NCBI lineage: Eukaryota > Metazoa > Chordata > Aves > Passeriformes > Passerellidae > Zonotrichia > Zonotrichia leucophrys. Next base: position 60,099,500 of record NC_088175.1, on the reverse strand, counting down.
CCTAATTGCAGCCTCCAGTGCCTGAAGGAAGCCTACAAAAAACATGGAGAAAGGTTATTTACAAGGGCTTGGAATGACAAGGAATGTTTTCTCAAGCACATCATTCCCCTGCTCTGGTTTAGACTCTTGCTGCTACAAAACCCACGTGCAAAAAAAAATTTGTCAGCACCTGTGGTGGGGAACAGGACAGCTCTGGTCTCCAGGACTGACAAACTCAGCCTTGCTGGGGCAAAGCAAGAGTTTTAACCAAAATAAAGGATTTTCCCCTCATTTTTCAACATTCCATTGCTGCACAGGAGGGCTGAGATGCACACACAGAGTGCAGTGCTCAGCTGTTAAATCCCACAGGGCAGATGCACCTGCTGGGTCAGGATATGAAAAATGCCAAATTGTTTTTAAAATTTTAAAAGTTTAATCGTAATAAAATGGTTATAAAAATAGTAATACAATCAGAATAATAATAATTTGGACGATTTGGATTAGGACAATATGAGACAATAGAAACAAAGAGTTTCTGGGCAAAACAAGCCTAAAAAAAGGTCCCACATTAACAGAGGATTAACCCTTAAAAACAACAGCCTGTTGCATATTCATACAGCTCATCCATGATGCATAAATTCCATTCAAACACAGGATTCTGTCTGGGCAGTGTCAGCTTCTTCCTCTGGATCCTGATAGCGCCTTCGAGGATGGAAGAAGTTCATTTCTTCTGATAATGGAGCAATAAATTCTCTTTCTCTGAAAGATTCAGGTGTCCTGTGGCTGCTCTATCTCAGTGCCAGTCCTTTCTTTAAAAAAAAAGTATCTTACATAGCACAGTTTCTATTTTAACATTTTGTTATAACCTAAAACTATATTTAACACACTGCTTAAGAGAATTAACACAGCATCACTTTCTAACACAACACACATAATATTCATTTGAATATTAGCAAAAAGCCAATTATAAAATACACATTTTTCACAAGGATATCCCTCCACAGCCATTGCTGGGAACTGGGAGGATGCTCCTGGAGGAGAATTATCCAAAAGTTGCTGCATTCCAGCTGCAGGTGCAGGAACTCTGCCCTGAGCCTCAGTGGGGAAAGCTGGGCTGACCCCATGTGGCCATGGCCCTGTTATGGCAGGATTTTGGTTTTAAAAAGCATTGACTTCCAAATTTAATTACATAAATTTTTAAATCTACCTCAAATCTATAAAACTTTTCCATCCAGGAAAAGGCACTGTGGTGAGGGTTAAGCTAAACCCCTGTCTGGGATTTTTCACACCATGGAAATGTGCCCACACTCCCAGTGTCCCTGTTCAACCAGGCAAAGCAGCACCATAAAATATTCATTTTTAGCATGGATGGGACATTCCCACTCCTCTGAATCCCTCAAAACAAATGAGAAGGGATAGGAGGGGAGACTCACACCCAGTTTGTGCCTTTCCCTCCCAACAAAAGGTTAAATATTGCAGTGGTTCATCTGGCTGCAATCTGAGCTTCGCCCCCAGATTTTGGGTGTGCCTGGACCAAGGAAGGTCGGTGTGTGTCATCTGGTCACTCTGGGCCTGAAGAAGTCAAAAACTAAGGAATGTTGATTGTTTCCATGGTTACAGGATGATTCATTCTGATGGTAAAATAACAGGGGAGATACATGGAAAATGAGAATCATGTCTCAGAAGCGTTTTGTGTAATTATTGCGTTCACCAGTTCTCCTGCTGCAGGCTACGTGCGTGTCCTGACCTCAGCTATTCGTAAAACTGTCCCTTGAGATGATCCCAAAGTTGGGGTTTTTTATTAAAAATGAATTTAAACTCTTACTCATGGAGTCTGTCAGCCCTGGACGCTGAACAAGGCCCATCCCAGCCTAGGTCTTGTCCAAGCAGAGCAATGGAGCCTCCAAAAAAAATCCCACTGAGATAAAAATTATCAAAGTGAGGGGTCTGGAGGGACAGAACAAGAGGCAATGGCTTTAAATTGGAATAGGGTGGGTTTAGATGGGATATTAGGGAGGAATTCTTCCCTGTGAGGGTGGGGAGGCACAGGGCTCCCAGAGAAGCTGTGGCTGTCCCTGGATGTCTGGAAATGTCCAAGGCCAGGCTGGACAGGGCTTGGAGCAGCCTGGGATAGTGGAAGGTGTCCCTGCCATGGCAGGAGCTGGAACAAGATCATCTTTAAAGGTCCTTTCCCACTTAGCCCAGTCTGGAATTCCACGATTCTAAAATTCCAAACCCATCAAACGCCTCAGTCTTGGCATCCCTGAGGGCGTGCAAGGGGTGTGTGTTTATGTCGTGCCTCGCTGCCTTCACCCTTCCCCTCGCAGAGCCCACTGGGCCTTCTGTGAGGATGAAAAGACCCTTCAGGAAGCGGGAAGAGCGGCGGGAACGCCGAGCCCGGACACGATCCTCCATCAATACACAGCATAGTCCGCCATCTTGGCGGGGCCCTGAGGGGGGCGGGAGGGGCGTGGCCTCTCTGAGGAAGGGGGCGTGTCCTCAGCGCTCCCGCCCAATCCGCGCGAGGGAACGAGCCGGGCCCTAAAGGTCGCGAGGCCGGCTGAATGGGGGCGTGGCTGGAGGGCGGATCTCGGCGGCGATTGGCTACGCTCGGCTCCGGTCGGCTGCGATTGGCTGCGCTCGGGAGGGCGGGCGCGCGCGCGCGCCGGGCCCGGCATGGCCCCGCCCACCGGTTGCCACGTCCGTGCGGCGCGTGCGGCGGGGCCGGCGCGCGCGGGTGAGTGCGGGCAGGGGGGCCCTGAGGGGCTGAGGGAGGGATGGGGGGGATCGGGGGGATCGGGGTCCCCACTCTGAGGGGTCGGGCTGGGGACGGGTCCCACCCCCGGGGGGCTGCTGCGGCTCAGGGGCGCTGTGGGGACACCACCGAGGGGCTCTGCGTGTGTGGCGGGTTGATATGAGCGCCCCGAAGGGCTGTGTGTGTGAGGCAGCGGGATGCACCGCCACCGAGGGGCTGCGGATGGAGTGAGGGCTGCCCTCAGCACGGCGTGTGCGAGTTGAGGGGCTGGTTTGGGGAAGGGTTCTACCCCCGAGGGGCAGCTTGAGCTGTAGGGACCCCCCGAGACACCGTGTGAGGGGTGAGGGGGTGTGGGACCCCCCGGGGTTGTGTGTGAGGTGTGGAGACCCCCCCGAATTGAGGGGATCCCCTGTGTGAGATGAGGGAGCCCCTGGAGAGGTTGGTGTGTCCCAAGGGGCTGCTCCGGCTGAGGAAAGCCCTGGGGACCCTCCGGGGCACAGCTGGGCTCTGGCACCCCGTCCCCAAATCTGGGGGCTGGCAGAGCTCTGGCCTGGCACCCACTGACCCTGCCAGGGGTTTGGGGGTGTCCCCCGGGATGGCAGCTCAGCTCAGGGGGTCCCTGGCCATACCCTGCTCCCAACACCTGTGGGGATCCTGGGATGCTCCAGGAAAACTTCAGCTGGGCACCAGGACAACCCACAGACCTGAGCTCTTCTTCTCTGTACCGTAATAATTTTTTTTTCATTTTTGACATTATCCCAAGTCATATTCCTGCCTCCAGAAAATGAGCATAACTTGTAACTCCATCCTGCTCCAGCTGTGCCGGAAGTAGTTGGGAAAGTGACTCTGAGTTGGTCACGAATTGCTCATAGAGCATCGAAAATTTGATTTTCTCTTCGTGCTTTTCCCTGGGTGTGCTGTAACCCTGAGCTGGAGTTTGAGGTTTGCTTTGTTCTGTACAGACACTGTTGGAATGTTGATGTGGACACTTGGGAATTCTGGGGGACAGAGGAGAAGGGACATTGGGCTGGTTGAGCTGGAGGAACAGAGAAATCTGTGGGAATGTTTCTCTTTGCAGTTCATCTTTCCCTCTGTTTCATTTTGAAAATTCACACGGGATGAGAGTTTGTGTTGCTGTTGAATTGCTGTAACAGCAAATGTTTTTACTTTTATATGCAAAATTGGGGTGAGAGCTGGGATTCAAAGGCTGGTGTGTACCAGCAGGTGGCATTAAAAAAATTATGTTGTTTTTTTTTAGTTAAGAACTTCCAGTTGGGTTTCTGGAGCCACTTTCACTTTTGAGGCTCATTACACTGTGATGCCTCACAGCAAACATTCTGTTCTTTCTTTGGGCTGTCTTATTTTAAAAAGTGCCCATCCCAAACACTTTTTTCGTTCTGCTGTTTGGCCTGACCACTGCTGTATTCATGGTGCAGCTTAGGCAATCTGTAGATTTATAAAGAAATTTGGAGTTTTCATGAGCTCTGCTTATACCAGAACCGTGACCAGGTGTTCCACCGGGGACAGAATAAGAATTATTTTCCTTTATCATGGGGTTTATAATAGGATTTATCATAGGATTCCAGAATTGGAAGGGACCTTAAAGCCCATCTCATTGGACAGGGACTGCTCAGGGACACCTTCCACTGTCCCAGGTGGCTCCAAGCCCTGTCCAACCTTGGCTGCAATAAGGAAAATTCTTCCCTTTGTCACCCAGAATCACCCAATCTCTTCAATCATTAACAGGTGTCTCACTGTCACCTTGGCCCTGTTTCCTGGCCACTGTGGGGCTGTGCTTGGCAGCTGGGCTCTGCAAACACACACAGCAAACAGGAGGGGCAGGCTGGGCTGTGGCTGTGCCGTCACCCCTGGGGGACGTGGCACCTTGTGGGAAAAAAATGCAGGTTTGAAAGAAATTGAGCAGGAGTGCAGCTGATGGCTGGATATTGAAGATGGAGGGAGAAGACCCATCCTTGTTGATCAGCATCGACTCCGTTTATTGACTCAATCAGTCACTTTTTATAACCGTGTTAATTAAGTTCATGCATATTGCAAACCCGAGCTCACCATAGGGCAGAGATAACACACCAACCCCTCCTTTTGTTTTCAATACCAAGATTTGGGTTCTCAAATTATTTTGCTTTCCCAAAACAGCCAAAGATAGAATATCTACTTGTTATGAGAAAGCTGCCTGAGAACTCTGGTATGCAAGGTTCTCAAGGCCTTCATGTTTGTCACTTTTACTTGTAATTAAAAACAACCTGAGAACTTCTGCTGTTTACAGAAACAGGCTGTGAGAATTTTACTCCTCACAGCTGCCTTCTAAGCCATTTCTGAAAAAATCTCCAACAGCTGGACAGGTTGTTGGGAGGTTTTTTGGGAGTGATGCTTTGCTTCCCACAGGGCTGTGGAGGTGAATCCCCTCTCTGAGGTGCTGCTTGTCCTGGATTGTCCCAGGACAAACACACCAGTTCTGGCTGCACACACTCTGGTGAAGGCTGAGCAGATAAAGTGAACAGCAGTGTATTCACCTTCCTGGAAATCCCTGAGGCACAGCCCATGGCATGCTGCAGGGGCACAGCTTATTTAGAACAGCTTATTTAGAGTTTAACCCTCCCCTGTTCCATTGCAGGTGTGTTTGCAGCCATGATGCCCGTGGCCACCGTGATGCCCGATGACACGCCCATGTTCGACCCCAGGATCCTGCAGGAACTGGACTGGAGTGAGAACACCACCACCTTTTCTCCTGCCATTTCTCCACTGGATCCAGGGGATGGGCTGGTCCTGAGGCCACTTTGCACAGCTGATGTAAATCGAGGTAGGATCCTGGTTTATTATTGCCACAAATGACACTGAGTTGGTAACTTGTGTTTCTGGAGTTCTCAGTGGATTGGGATGGCTCATTTTCCCTGATTTGGGTTGTTTTTATCAGTAAAGAATTTGATGGAATTTTAGGACATCTGAGTTGCAGGAGACCCTCAGGGATCATTGAGTCCAGCCCTGAACCTGCACAGGACACCCCAGCAATGCCCCCCTGAGCCTTGTCCTAACATCCCTTGGGGCTGTGACCATGTCCTGCTTTGTCCTGTGTGACCACACCCCTGAATTTGAGCTTTTTGGTGCTGTATTGGTGACCCTGAAAATTTGGTTTACTGTTTTAATCCTAAAATTCAAGTAAAATCTTCCAAATAATCCACAAGTTCCCATTCCCCATGGTTTTGGAGAGGGAGCACAGTTGTTGATACTGTAGCCTTTAATACCAAAATAACATGAACAAGCATCTTGGTGCATGAATTTTTGTTCAGTTCTGGAATTTGGATAAAAGGGTTGCTTTGGACTCATTATTCCAGCTCACTTGAGCTTTAGCCAATCTTCCACCATTTTTCCATCCCATTGTGATGTGCTGGTGCCATGGTCCCTCTCCACACAGCTGTGCTGGATTGTTCCTTGCTGTTTGGAGCTGGTTGTGTGTCTGTCCCTCACTGAGAGTTGTTTTTGTTTTCCCCTCTTTTCCTGCCAGGCTTTTTTAAGGTTCTGGGTCAGCTGACAGAAACAGGAGTGGTGAGCCCGGAGCAGTTCATCAGTGAGTACCTCATCATTCCTTGGCTTTGCACAGGGAATCAAAGGATGCTGACAGACAGCAGAGCTGCTCAGGTGTGAGGCTGCTGATCCCAGAGGGAGGGATGAGTTCAGCTCCCCTTGGCACTCAGCCTTGCATCCAGCTGCAGCCATGCCCAAGGGCTGCTGAAATTGCTGCCTAAATTGTGGAACTGGTTTTTACACTGAGCTTTAGATAGCTGGAGGTTGGATTATTTGGGTTGCTCCAAGCCTCTCCAAGCTGGACTGGAACACTCTGCAGGATGGGGCAGCCACAGCTGCTCAGGGCACGCTGTGCCAGCCCCTCATCATCCTCCCAGGGAACAATTCCTTCCCAATATCCCATCCATCCCTGCCCTTCCAGTGGGAAGCCATTCCCCTGGTGCTGTCCCTCCAGCCCTTGACCAAAACCCCTCTCCAGCTTTCTCCGAACCTTCTTTAGGTCCCCTTTAAATCCTGCTCCTGGGCCAGCCAGGCAGTGAGGAGGCAGCTCAGGGAGTGACAGGATCTGAGGCAAAGCCAGCACAGTCCCTGTCCCCAGGGGTCACATCCACACAGCTTCTGAATCCCTCCAGGCATGGGGACTCCATCCCTGCCTGGGCAGCTGTGCCAGGGCTGGACAAACCTTTCCATGAGATTCTTCCCTGGCAGGGTGGGCAGGCCCTGGCACAGGTGCCCAGAGAAGCTGTGGCTGCCCCTGGATCCCTGAAGTGTCCAAGGCCAGGGGCTTGGGGCAGCCTGGGACAGTGGGAGGTGTCCCTGCCCATGAAGGGGGTGGCACTGGCTGAGCTTTAAGCTCCTTCCAGCCCAGAGCATTCCATGGTTGGGTACTGCAGTGCCCATGTGCAGAACAGCTCAGCAAGGAGGGTTCTCTGGGAAAATAAGGAATTTGTGTAATTCCTGCTTTTTCATTGCTTCATCTGACTCTGGGGCATCCATTTTCTGGACTTGCTGTGATCCCACAGCGATTTGCAGTCAGACAGTGCTGCAAGGATCAGATTGAACTGCAGTTCCCTGTGAGCCTGAATTGCCTTTGCACACTGTGCCTCTCCCACAGAAACCTTTGAGCACATGAAGAGGTCTGGGGATTACTACGTGACCGTGGTGGAGGACACCAACCTGGGCCAGATCGTTGCCACAGCAACGCTGGTTATAGAGCATAAATTCACCCACTCCTGTGCCAAGGTAAATCTGCAGCTGGCAAGGGAGGAAAACATCCTGGCCCTGACTCTGGGAGTGTGGGTTTCATGGTGTTACTGGGTGGTGACAGCCTCAGGTTGTATCAGGGGAGGTTTGGGTTGGGTATTGGGGGAAATTTCCTTGTGGAAAAGGTGATCCAGGCCTGTACAGGCTGCTCAGGGCAGGGGTGGAATCCCCATCCCTGGAGGGATTGAAAATCCATGTGGATGTGGCACTTGGGGACAGGGGGCAGTGATGGCCTTAGCAGGGCTTTTCCAACCTTAAAAATGGAAATATTTAAAAAATATATTTTAAAATATCAAGTAATTTAAAAATAGATCACAAACTTGAGTGCTGAGCTGGTAGCAGAAGGAGGCTTTGGCTTTTGCTAAGGGAAAGGAGCCCTTGGGGATCTGTCCCAGGGTCCCTTGGGAGGAGCCAGAGTGGCTGTGGCAGAGCAGAGGGCTGAGGATCCTGTGCTGGGCTAACAAACAATGTCTGTGCTTTCAGAGAGGCAGGATAGAGGATGTGGTGGTCAGTGGGGAGTGCAGAGGGAAGCAGCTTGGAAAACTGTGAGTATTCCCCACCTGTGCCATTCAGCCATCCCTTCACACCTCACACCTTCCTGCCAAGCACCTGGGGAGCATTCAGCCAGCTGGGATCACCAGCTGGGCATGGAATGATCTGCAGGAGAACACAGAGAGTGCTGTGAGCCCTCAGTGATAACAAAACTCATTGAATTTAACTGATTTTTTATCTTTTTCCAGATTAACGTCCACCCTCACCTTGCTAAGTAAGAGACTGAACTGTTACAAAATCACTCTGGAGTGTCTGCCCAAAAATGTGGATTTCTACAAGAAGTTTGGCTACTTGGTATCTGATGAGAACTACATGTTTCAACGGTTCTTTAATTAACAGTTTCTAGGTGTTCTGGGTTCTTGTTTTTCTTGGAAAGACTGTTGGTGGAGGAGCTTGTGCTGCAAACATTCTCTCCGTGGAAAATTTCTATAGTTTATTGCTGCAGATATAACAATCCCTATAAATAATGAACATCAAATGTGTAAATCTTGGGGAAAAAAAAAAAATTACTGAAGTTTTAGAAAGAGTCCTTTGGGTTAGAAAATAAGTTTAGAACTAATTTTTACTACTGTTGAGTCGAGGTGAAGCTTTTCTGTTCTAGCTGAGTTACAAAGGACTCTAAAGGGATGGTTTTTAACCAAAGGTCTATATTTTTATCTCAAATTTTTTCTTGCATTGTATTTTTCTAAAGGTTTGTGCTTCTTTTCTCAGTAGCCAAAGGACAGCCCTGGGACTGTCCTGGCTGTGCTGATGGAAGGATGATGTAGCTGGGGAAGGGATGAGGCTTCTCTTATGCAGAATCAGTGACACAGAACAGGCCTTGGTTCTGGATTTTTCCATGACACCTCATGGAAGTGCTGGTGAAGTTTTCTAGGCTCTGTTTTCCAAGATTGGATTTGTTACTGTTGGTGCAGGTTGGGGAGAATCCTTCCAGGCTGTGCTGAAAATGGATGTGTGCTTCTCACTGCAGGGCTCCTGCACTTTAGCTGATAACTTGGTTTTCAGGATAATTACTTTTTTTTTTCTGACATAAAAACCCCAAATGTGGTTTGCAACAGGGCAGAGGTAACTGGGGAACTGGAATGTGTGAAGGAGTATATCCCATAGGGAGTGGGGTTCTGGCTATAAATCACTGGGAAGGGGATGGGGATGGCAGATTGAGCCCAGAGCAGCCTCAGAGCCACTTCCAGGGCCTGAAAAGGAAGGAAGGAGAGGGATTTTTGTATGGGCAGGACACAGGGAATGGCTCCCAGTGCCAGAGGGCAGGGCTGGATGGGATTTTGGGAAGGAATTGTTCCCTGGCAGGGTGGGCAGGCCCTGGATCCCTGGCAGTGCCCAAGGCCAGGCTGGGCAGGGCTTGGAGCAGCCTGGGACAGTGGGAGTTGTCCCTGTTGGAACGAGATGAATTTAAGGTCCCTTCCAACCCAAACCACTCTGGGATTTACTGACCAGCCCTGGATCTGCAGAGGGCCAGCAGGGATTTGCACCTGTGGCACAGCAAAGCAGGAGAGAAATCCTCCCCCTTCTGCTGCTGCTGTGGAGCTTCCCTGGCACTGCAGCACTGGGTCCATGCTTTGAGCACTTTGGCCAGGGGTGAAAAGCAAAGAACGTGCACAGGGCTGCTGCCAACAGTGGTGCTTTGTGTGGGGAGTGACAAATGGCACAGCATGAACGGGGCATTGTCCCCAGGCTGGGTTGTTTGTGGGCAGCCAGGCCTCGCACACTGTCCTGCTTTGTGCTCTGGAGAGCAGCTCTACAGTGCTGGGGGCTCTGCTTGATCTTCCTGAGGGTTCTCCACTCCATCCACTGGCTCCTTGGTGATGTCTGCTTTATTTATTGATTATTTTTTTAAAGAATATCTTTGTTTAAGCTGAATAAATGATTGCCACCTGTATCTGGACTGTTTTTCATGGAGTGAGGATGTGCTGCAGGTACCTGTTCCCCTTCCCTGGGCTGCAAAGAACACTTTGAGCAGCTCCACGTGGATTTCTGTCCCAAGAGAAAGCAGATGAGCATCTGCATGGCTCAAGCCCTGACTCTGACTCTAAAGCAGCTCCTGCTTTCTGCTGACCCAAGTGACTGAGGTGGAATTTCTTGCCTTTCCCAGCTGTAATTAATTCAGAATTTCCAGGATTGAAAGTGGATTATTTGAATTCCGTGGTATCTCCACCATGTAAAGAGCCGCAGGCCCTCATGAAGAGTTAATGAGCAGATCAGAGTGCTCACAGCATTGTCACACAGATGAATGGGGCTGAAAGCACCACGGGCACAGCTGAAGGGCTCTTTGTTCCTGCCAGAGGTGACAAACAGCAGCTGGGGAGCTGCTGGTGCCCAGCCTGGGGCCGGGGAGGCGCCACTGCGGGCTCAGGTGCCCCAGGGCCACCACAGGCACACAGGGAGAATGCCAGGAGTGCCAGCTGTGCATGGCCCCAGGAGTGCCAGCTGTGCATGGCCCCGGGGGCAGGGAAATGCAGCAGCCCTGAATTCATCCCCAGGGCAAAGGGCTGAGGAGGGAACAGCAAGGGCCCTGGGTATTTGTTATGTGTATATAGAAACAGATCGAAAATATAGATATTAATATGTATAGTATGTATGTATAGAAAATCTATATATAGATATTTTATGTGTATATAACATGTATATATGGATATTTTATGTATATATAAATTATTTGACGTTAATAATACTATATCTAGATTCAAAGATTCTTATCCATAATAATACATATATATACACACATATATATATACATATATATATACATATATATGCACACATATATATACATATATATACACATTATATATATACATATATATGCACACATATATATACACATTTTATATATACATATACATACATATATATACATATACACACATATATACATATACACACATATATACATATACACACATATATATACACATATATACATATATATACATATACACATATACATATATATACATATATATACACATATATATACATATATATACACATATATATACATATATACATACATATATATACATATATACATACATATACATATATTCATACATATACATACATATACACATATATACATATACACATATATATATATACACATATATATATATATGTATGTATGTGTATATAGATATAGATATATATATATATAAAATCAACCATGACCTACTTGAAGCAAGCACCAAACCTTTCATAAATGTCTTTTCCCTGGACCACAAAGGCATCTGATTACCTCTGTTTTAGATATACTTAATTATATATACTTATAGAGATCTGTTTATATAAATATATAATCATACACATTTTATATATGTATATGTATATATATACACACATATATGTATATATATATACACATATATATGTATATGTATACACATATATATGTATATATACACATATATGTATATATACATATATATGTGTATATATATATGTGTATATATATGTATATACATATATAACCAGCAGTACTTGGACACATAGTTGATTAATACTGGAGAATCCCAGACTGCTGGGTACCTCTGTTTTAGATATACTTAATTATATCTGTCTATATAGCTCTCTTTCTAGATATTTATATAAATATATATAAACCCAGCAGTATTTGGGTTTATATATATTTATATAAATATATATAAAGTATATATATATATACACATACAAAATATATATAAAGTAATCACAGTGTTGATTAATACTGGAGAATCCCAGACTGCTTTGTGCTGGAAGGGACCTCACAGCCCATCTCTCTCACAGGGCCACTTCCACTGTCCCAGTTTGCTCCAAGTCTTGTCCAGCATTGCCTGGAACATTTTTATTTTTGGCAGAACCAGCCCTAACAGCACTAGCAGCTTCTCCAGAGGTTGGATTTTACCTCTTCCCTGTGATTTTAATTTTTTGGCTGAGACCTTTCCCACCCTGAGGAGGAGATCTCCAGTTTCCTTCACTCTGCTTCCCCTAAGCTGGAAAAGGCAATTTCAGCACCTCAATCAAGAGCTGTGGATTCCCAAAGATTTGGGTATTGTAATTTCATGTTTGAACCTGTGAAGTAAAAATAATAATAATTCACCCTGCACTTCTTCTTCCAGTCCACAGTGAGGGACCCTGCTCAATTCCTGCCTTTAGTTCAACCCCCAAACCCAAATGTTGAAACAAAACCTTCCTGGCAGTGAAACTACAGCAGACAGACAGGGGAAGCTTTAAATAGATGGCTTAGTAATAGATCTGAGGAAAATGAAATCTCAGAATCCCCTGGGTCTGACAGGCAGACAGAGCAGAATGACTGTAAAAGGCACCAGGAGGGGGCAATGCCAGGAAAAACCCTGGATTGATGAGAAACCCTTAGTCATGGAGCTTGTCAGGAGCAGGGAGTGCTCCCAGGACCCCAGAGAGAGCAGGCTTGGAGCAGGCTGGGGCTGAATCAGTGCTTCCATCTGTGCTCCATCCCCCCCTTCCCCAGGGACTGCAATGGACAGGGTTTGATGCCTCCCAGCCCAGCTCCAGGCTGGCAGTGCCTGGGCAGCTGCAAAGGCCAGGAATGCATTTCCCAACAGCCCCAGAGCATTCCTGCATGGAGGGATGTGGGATCTCAGCAGCTCAGGACTGAGGTGCCACCGAGACACCCTTGGGGGGCTCGGGAATCCTGGAATGTTCCAGAAGTGTCTGGTGGCTGGACTTTGATCCTACACGGGAGACGACACCTGTATGAGGACAGGAGGGTTTCACCGGGGTGAATGGTGAAGGGATTGGTTAATTAGAGAGTGAAACACAGGGTTTAGGATTTCTGTACAGGGGGGTTTAGAGAAGTAAGATGGAGGAATTGGGGCGTGTCCTGTCCTTCTTCTTCTTCTTCTTCTCCTCCATCTTCTGTGGTGATGGTGGCACTTTGGGATTGGTCATTACTAAAAGTGCACTGGACAATAAGAATAAAAGGTATTGGGGAAAAATGATAAATATTGTACACGTAACTTTGGGTATAAAGATAGGTGAGTGTGCTCATGGCTGGCTGCTGAGCAGAGCTCTGTCGGGCAGAGAGAAAATCTTTTAGATAAACAATTAATGAAAATCTTTTAGATAAACAATTAATAAACACCGAGACCGAGAAAAGAACTGAAGCCTCTTCTCGTCCTTTGAAACGCGGCTGCCCCAAGGCCACCCCGGGCCTTTCCAGGCCACCCAAACAGCCGAAAACCGGACAGAGGGACAAGTTCAGAGCAGAACAAACCCTCTGCAACTGCAAACCAGCACTGGGCACTGGCACAGGAGAGAAATCCCTTCCTTCTCTCCACCTGAAAAGCTCCTACCTAAACCATCACACTATTTATTGCAGATTTTCCCCCCCTGAAGGAATTCCTGTGCTCCATCACTGCTGTCAGGGTAGCAGCAGGAACAGGAATGTGCTGCTGGATGCTCTGATCCCCAAATCCTGAGCCCATTTCTTCCCTGTTAAGTCTCATCCTGCTCACGTTTTTGTAACAGCCTTGCTGGGTCCCCACAGTGCTCCCAAATCATTCCAGCCTTGCTTTTAGGCAACAAACATTGGGAAATAAAGCAGATGCAGAAGCAGGACTGTGCTTGCACAACCTCTGTGCTGCTGAGGCAGGAGAGTCACAGCTGCACAATCCCCAATATTGAAACTTTACAGCACCAAGAAATGTTTCCTTAGCTCAGGCTAAGGTTTTACCAGAGCTGAGGTGAATCCTTGCAGTCTTGATCCCATTATGAGCAGTGCCTGGGCCTCAGGTTTCAAAGAAAAATCCAATTTTTACCTCAAATGATGCCCCTACTCCTTGAAAACCATTTGAGGATGTTCTAGATAGTTCCAACTTGAATTAACCTCTATGTTTATGTTCCTAAGGCACATTTCTGCCATAATACATACTGAGAACAAGGTGGATTTTAGCAAACTTTTTCTTTACTAAAGTCTCTTGTTATAAATTACACAAATAACTTTATAAACAAATCCCCCCCCGCTTGCATTTTGTTTAAAGTAATAACTTTATATCATACAAATAAAGAAATTTCAAGTATGAAAAGTGCATTATTGCAATAATACCTCTTTGCAAGTCCAAAAATCTTGGTTTAGAATAAAACTGTAAAGTGTAAAAAAGGAGTAAAACAATCAGTGCCATCTATTCATTCAAGAAGTCCAACATCTTAAAAATGATGCTTAGTGTGTTGCAGAGGCAGATTTACATCTGAAAGCAACATGTAATTGAAAAGAAGCTATGTGTGTTCATTGTTTTGCATTAATTCTTGTTCTGGTTTTTGTGTGTGTTTTTTTTTTGTTTTCCCCTAGTTTTCTTCACCTTTCCTGGCAGGAATTCTCACTACCAGCAGTTCTTGTCCTCAGCCATTCTGTGCTGCTGCCACCTGCATGGTGCCAAGATCTTCATCCTCCTCGTGCATCCTCTTCAAACTTCCTGCAGGAGGCAAAGGGGAACTTCAGCCAGGGCAAACCAGGACATTCAAACACTTCACAGTGAAGTTTCAACTCAGCTTGCACATTAAAATCCCAAGAGTTTGGGATTGTGCTGCTAAAGGTTTGGAAAATCCCCTCCCAGCCCCAGCAGAAGCTTCTCACCTGTGCTGCCAGGTGGGACTGAGAGGGATCTCTCCAGCTGCAGAGGTGACATCATCTGGATGGTTAATTTTGCTAGATAGATGGCTTCATATTCCTAAAAATGGCCAAAAATGTGGATTGGAATTACTCAGGCTTTGTAAGGATGAGCAGGGCAAATTCAGGGAACACCTCCTATTCAGGCACACATTTGGGAGGGGGAGAATTCTCTGTTGCTTTGACATGAATGACAAAAACCATCAGGAAATCAGAGGAAAAGAAAAGTTCAAGGATGACTAAAGAAATGGCTTTAAGGAAAAAACAACATTTCCTGTGCAGCTCCTTCAGCACCAGCCAAGACTTTTCAGAGCCTCTCAATCACTGCACAAACCAGGATTTTTATTTCTCCTCCATTCCTGGATTTGCTTTGTCCAAAGCTTCACTCTAAGGAACTGAGGTGCCCACTCATCTTCCTCCCAAGCTTCCCTCCAGCTCCTGACATTTCTTTGAAGCATTTTTGTGTAAATATCTATTTGGCAGGAAGATGATTCATTAAATGACTTTTCAGTTATGATCAAGAATTTTAAAAAAGTCACCTGAAGTTGATGGACAAATCCAGCATTAGGATTAATACAGAATCTTCTTTCTTGGACATAAGTAAATGCATCCCTTAAAAAGAGAAAAAAAACCCACTTAAAATATATCAAAGTCTCTGTGGTTTGAGCTTTCCTGAATAACTTCTCTTACCTGTACTTCACCCCAAATGTTTCCATTATGTATGCAATAACTAAGGCAGCACTGGAAAAAAAAATAAATATAAAAGTTAGAAAAATATCAATTGTTTAAAAAGATTTATATCAGGGTGGATCATTTCCTACCTTCTAGAAATCCCTGCATTCCCATGGACAAGAACTTTTCCTGAGAAGGAAAAAAACCTCAAATTAACCATATGTGTATAAAGTGAATAAAATTCTTTGAAATGTGGTTTTCCCTTGCTATGGAGAAGCAGGCAGCAGCAAGGCACACCCAGATAAAACAGGTGTTGTCTTCCTTCACCCTGAATTTCTGACTGCAAATAAAAATCAAACAGGTGTTGTCTTCCTTCACCCTGAATTTCTGACTGCAAATAAAAATCAAACAGGTGTTGTCCTCCTTCACCCTGAATTTCTGACTGCAACTAAAAATCAAACAGGTGTTTTCTTCCTTCACCCTGAATTTCTGACTGCAAATAAAAATCAAACAGGTCTTTTCTTCCTTCACCCTGAATTTCTGACTGCAAATAAAAATCAAACAGGTCTTTTCTTCCTTCACCCTGAATTTCTGACTGCAAATAAAAATCAAACAGGTGTTGTCTTCCTTCACCCTGAATTTCTGACTGCAAATAAAAATCAAACAGGTGTTGTCTTCCTTCACCCTGAATTTCTGACTGCAAATAAAAATCAAACAGGTCTTTTCTTCCTTCACCCTGAATTTCTGACTGCAAATAAAAATCAAACAGGTGTTTTTTTCCTTCACCCTGAATTTCTGACTGCACTTTGGGATGCAGAACTGAAATTGCTGCTCCTGGGAGGATTCTGAGGGACAGAATGGCCACAATGCAGATTTCAGGTCCTACATTTGAGAGAGGACAAGAAAAACTCAAAACTCTGCTGAGTTTCATGAAAAATCCCCAAACCCCAGAGGTTGATTTTCCAGTTCAGGTAAATGAATGAAACACTTTGCTCTGAATTTGTCTAGCAGAGTTCAAATCAAGCATAATAAACCCCCCAAAATTAAGAAAAGCTCTTATTTAAGAGCCTCTAATCCATACCCCTAAGTTAAATTTTATGAGGGGAAAGTTAATATTAATTTTACCTCCACTTTGTAAACTTCCATCAATAAATTCTTTAGTCTGAAAAAAAAAAACAAAACAACAAACAAGACTTAAACTTTCAGATTATTTTTAGTGCAAGTTGTAGTAACACCTAAATTGGGTATAATTTTTATATCAGTGACAATAATGCACAACCCCACTTCAACTGGACATTTGTATTTCTTTTGTACTTTAAACTATTCCTAAAATTATCAGTGCAAAACCAGGGAAGGCACTTTTGGGTTTTTTGGTGGAAGAAGGAACAAAATCCTTTTGCTCAGTTGCAAACTGAACTAAAATAAACATACAGACCCACAGCACAAAACCAGGGGTTTGTTCTAATAATGGGCATTGTTTAATTTACAAGTCACTTTTTAATTCCTCTGCAGCAAACTGTAAAACTTAGCTATTATTTTGAATTTGATACAAGAAATGTAAATATTCTTGGGCTCAAAGTTTCCCCTCAGGTCAAGGGCCCCACAATTCTCCCATGACCAAATCTCTCTGTTTTGAGGCCACTTTTTTTTAATTTTTATTTCTTTTTTTTTTGATACCATAACAAGCTCCACCTACTTCCACTCTTGTAAAAAGGAGTTAATTACATTTATTAAAGTGTCAATAATAAAGTCAGGAGCTGGCAGCACTTGCCTGAGGCTGAGTATCCCAAAAATCAAACTGGTATTTGTTAGGGAAGGATTTCCCTTCCCAAGCCACGTACTCACCATAGGGAAAAATCGGATTATATTCTCCACTGGATTATCTGCAATATCCAAGACTAAATACCTGCAATGAGAATTTCCTGTGAGTTCACAACAGCACAGAGCTGCTGCAACCCCTCCCCTGCAGGAGGGAATCTGCACAACCTTAAATTCCTGCTCTGAACTCCACAAATTCAGTCCAGGACAGATTTCACCTCTCAGAAATCACTGGAAACTAAAACCAGTTACTGCAAACTCTGCATAAATCTCATCTGCACACTCCTTCAGGATGAATAAAATTCATGGTTTGGATTTCAAGTCTTCCAGCACCTCAGCACATTTTTCAAATAATTCTGACAATGTGAAAATATTTGGAAAGAACACACATCCACACCCAAAAAGGAATCTTGGTCATTTCTCACCTAAATAACTGCTGGAAGTTTGGTTTAATAAAATTTGCTTCAATGTTCTGCCTTATGCATATTACATGAGTTATTCCATGTTTCTGGAGTATAGGTAGCTGTGGAGAATGAAAAAAATATTTTAATTACAGACACATCTATTAGACAGTAATAGATAAAGAAACAAAAAAAAAAAAAAAGAAAAGATGAAATAGATATACTAGTAATATATATTAATATATATTACTATATTATACTAGGTTACACATATCATACAATATATATATATATATATATAAAGTGGAATATATATATATATATAAAGTGGAATATATATATATATATATAAAGTGGAATATATATATATATATAAAGTGGAAAATATATATATATATATAAGTGGAAAATATATATATATATATTAAGTGGAAAATATATATATATATATTAAGTGGAAAATATATATATATATTAAGTGGAAAATATATATATATATTAAGTGGAAAATATATATATATATTAAGTGGAAAATATATATATATAAAGTGGAAAATATATATTAAGGGGAAAATATATATATAAAAGGGAAAATACATATATATATATAAGGGGAAAATACATATATATATATAAGGGGAAAATACATATATATATATAAGGGGAAAATACATATATATTATAAAGGGGAAAATACATATATATATATAAGGGGAAAATACATATATATATATAAGGGGAAAATACATATATATATATAAGGGGAAAATACATATATATATATAAGGGGAAAATACATATATATATATAAGGGGAAAATACATATATATACATAAGGGGAAAATACATATATATACATAAGGGGAAAATACATATATATATATAAGGGGAAAATACATATATATACATAAGGGGAAAATACATATATATACATAAGGGGAAAATACATATATATACATAAGGGGAAAATACATATATATACATAAGGGAAAATACATAAGGGGAAAATACAAAGGGGAAAATACATAAGGGAAAATACATAAGGGGAAATACATAAGGGAAAATCATAAGGGGAAATACATAAGGGGAAAATACATAAGGGAAAATACATAAGGGGAAAATACATAAGGGAAAATACATAAGGGGAAATACATAAGGGGAAAATACATAAGGGGAAATACATAAGGGAAAATACATAAGGGGAAAATACTAAGGGAAGAAAAATACATAAGGGGAAAATACATCAGGGGAAAATACTAAGGGGAAAAATACATAAGGGGAAAATATCATAAGGGAAATATATAAGGGGAAAAAAAAAAATATTATAATGGGAAATACATAAGGGAAATACATAAGGGGAAAAATACATAAGGGAAAATACATAAGGGAAATATATAAGGGAAAAATATATAAGGGAAAATATATAAGGGAAAATATATAAGGGGAAAATATATAAGGGGAAAATATATAAGGGAAAATATATATAAGGGAAAATATATAAGGGGAAAATATATAAGGGAAAATATATAAGGGGAAAATATATAAGGGGAAAATATATAAGGGAAAATATATAAGGGGAAAATATATAAGGGGAAAATATATAAGGGAAAATATATAAGGGAAAATATATAAGGGGAAAATTATATATATAGGGGAAATATATAAGGGGAAAATATATAAGGGGAAAATATATAAGGGGAAAATATATAAGGGAAAATATATAAGGGGAAAAATATATAAGGGGAAATATATATAGGGGAAAATATATAAGGGAAAATATATAAGGGAAAATATAAAAGGGAAAATATATATTAAGGGGAAAATATATATATTAAGGGGAAAATATATATTAAGGGGAAAATATATTAAGGGGAAAATATATATTAAGGGGAAAATATATAAGGGGAAAATATAAGTGTAAAAGTATATATAATAAATATATAAATATTTACATATTCTACATAGAAATAGTATAAAAAGAAAAGCTGTACTTAGATACAAAATAGGAAAACAGAAAAATATCAAGGAAAGTCTGAGCTGGTTTTCTAGAATTCAGAGTGTAAAAATGTTGTTTTTCCAAAAGACAAAGTGACAAAACAGGAAGGCATTCAATGAAGTTGTTTGTCTCTCCCCACCTTTCACTTCACCTGAATTTTCAAGTCCCTACATGAGAGAGGAATTTGCAGCCAGACCATGAAAATCAGATCATTTAAAGCAGGAGGCAAATTTACAGAGCCAAGCTGTGCCTGAGCAGTGCTTGACTTCATTGGAATTTCATTTTCCTTGTTTTCATGTCTGTGTGTGAGTTCCCAGTTGTGACAGATCTTGCAACACTTCAGCAAAGGAAATAGGAATTGGTGAAGTGTCTCAAATAGCTTAAATTCTCTAAGAAAAATGATATTTAAGACTCAATTTTAATACAAATAGCTCAGACCATCCTACAAATGCAGCACATATTTCAAAATCCAGTTCAGAACTGCAACCAAATTTCCACCTCTACAGACACACAGAGCAGATCTCCACAGTAACAAATCAAATCACCACAGCAAAGCTGCCCTGGGAGAGAATATATAATTATATATATATTCTGAAAATCATACCTTGCTTTTCATAGCTGAAGAATATGGGCCTAAAAATAACCCAGGTAAGATTTCCTAGGAGAAGAACAGACATTTAATACCAACTCCAGATTTGAAAGAACACATTTCACTCACTCAGAACATGGACACAAATCATTTACATATTCCTGAAATGTGTAATCAATGTCATTTATAGCAGGACAAGGGAAAAAATGGTTTGGCAGGATAAGAGAAACCTGATCTTGGTGCTGGGGATTTTGTTCTGGAGCAGGAACAGAGTCCTTGATTTGGATTAAGCTCAGCTGGATTCCTGCATCTCACCAGCTCAAGGGAAGGGAACTCTGAACTTGGTTTATTATCCTGTCTTCTAATTAATTCCAAATTGCTCTGATGAGAAGAGACACACACATGGAAATTCCTCAAGCTTGGGAAAAGATCAGTTTTGAACCATTTCTCTCCCCCCAATGAAGATATGCAGGTGTGCAGATCTTATCTTGTGCAAAGATTTTTGATTGAATTTGATTTGAATTGTCCATCCCACTGGAGAACACTTCCAAGCCTAAGGTAGAAGGCAAAGCTTTAGCAATCATCTAAAAACATTCAGAAAGACTAAAATTTAATATTTGGGGGATTTCTGTTCAGTACCTGCACCACAGAGATGCAAACACACCTGTATTCCAAGCTGGCAAATCCTCACTTTAATTAACTAATTAATTCTGTCTCCCATGGTGCTGCCTGACACTTTATGGGTAAAGAGTGATTTTGATATCAGTTCTTTTTTCTCCTCATTAAATGCTCCATGGGTTTTGCCTCAAACAGTAAATAAAAGTGTCCTACCTGCATCTCTCTCCTCATGGGATAGGTCCAATCCTTAAAAAAACAAAAATAAAATTATTATAGATACAGAGAAAAACATTAAGGGAGAGATGTGCACGTGCATTTTATGGAAAATAACCACAAGTTCTGTAGAAGCTCCCTGCTACCTTTCCAAGTGCAAGGAACACTATTTGGAAAGTTCATGTGAAGAAACCTCAAGTATTCTACAAAAAATCCTTAAGGCTGGAAAGGATCCTTATCAGCTTATCCACACCTCAGCTTTCTGCTGAGAAACTTCTTTCTGAAGTGAGGAGGGGAACAAAGAGAAAGGAAAAAAAGCTTTAGAACATTCTGTAGGAATTCCTTTGGCTGGTGCATTCCTGCAGCCACTGGAATAACAGGAGATAACAAGCAGAGCAGGTGACTCCCTTAAAATCCACATTGCCTCACCTAATCCACCCTGAATATTCAGGATTCAGCTCAAACAATTCCAGAAATTTGTGCTCTCCATGACCCCAGCAAGCCCTTAGTAAAATGGTTTACTACTCCACCGCAGAGTAAAGTGTGAGGAGTTTTATTTACTCCTGACACAGTAAATAAAACACTCTGCCCATGATCCTGCTGTCATTTACAGCCCAGAGCTGGGAGGGCTCAGCTCCCATTGCCCATTCCCAGCTGACCAGAGCAAACACCAGGATCAACATTTCCATCCTCTGCAGCTCTAGAGCTGAACACAAACTGCTCAGGCAGAGTGCAGAGAGCAGCAGGAGTTTTATTTACTCCTCACACAGTAAATAAACCACTCTGCCCATGATCCTGCTGGTTATTTACCCCTTCCCCAGACCTCCAGCTGAATGGGAATGGGGAATGGGGGATTCAGCTGGGAGGGCTCAGCTCCCATTCCCAGCTGACCAGAGCAAACACAGGATCAACATTTCCATCCTCTGCAGCTGAAGACCCCCAGCTGAATGGAATGGGGGATTCAGCTGGGAATGGGGCTCAGCTCCCATTCCCACGACCAGAGCAAACACAGGATCAGCATTTCCATCCTCTGCAGCTGAATGGGAATGGGAATGGGGGATTCAGCTGGGAGGGCTCAGCTCCCACTCCCCATTCCCATTGACCACAGCAAACCCAGGATCAACATTTCCATCCTCTGCAGCTCTAGAGCTGAACAGAAACAGAGCAGAGAGCAGCAGGAGTTTCATTTACTCCTCACACAGTAAATAAAACACTCTGCCCATGATCCTGCTGGTTATTTACCCCTTCCCCAGACCTCCAGCTGAATGGGAATGGGGAATGGGGGATTCAGCTGGGAGGGCTCAGCTCCCATTGCCCATTCCCAGCTGACCAGAGCAAACACAGGATCAGCATTTCCATCCTCTGCAGCTGAAGACCCCCAACTGAATGGGAATGGGGGATTCAGCTCCCACTCCCCATTCCCAGCTGACCACAGCAAACACAGGATCAGCATTTCCATCCTCTGCAGCTGAATGGAATGGGGGATTCAGCTGGGAGTGGGGCTCAGCTCCCACTCCCCATTCCCATTGACCACAGCAAACACAGGATCAACATTTCCATCCTCTGCAGCTCTAGAGCTGAACAGAAAACTGCTCAGGCAGAGAGCAGCAGGAGTTTTTATTTGCTCCTCACTCAGTAAATAAAGCACTCCTATCCATGATCCTGCTGTCATTTACAGCCCAGAGCTGGGAGGGCTCAGCTCCCATTGCCCATTCCCAGCTGACCAGAGCAAACACAGGATCAACATTTCCATCCTCTGCAGCTGAATGGGAATGGGAATGGGGGATTCAGCTGGGAATGGGGAGTGGGAGCTGAGCCCCATTCCCAGCTGACCACAGCAAACACCAGGATCAACATGTCCATCCTCTGCAGCTGAATGGGAATGGGGGATTCAGCTGGGAGGGCTCAGCTCCCACTCCCCATTCCCATTGACCACAGCAAACACAGAATCAACATTTCCATCCTCTGCAGCTCTAGAGCTGAACACAAACTGCTCAGGCAGAGAGCAGAGAGCAGCAGGAGTTTTATTTACTCCTCACACAGTAAATAAAACACTCTGCCCATGATCCTGCTGGTTATTTACCCCTTCCCCAGACCCCAGCTGAATGGGAATGGGGCTCAGCTCCCATTGCCCATTCCCAGCTGACCACAGCAAACACCAGGATCAACATTTCCATCCTCTGCAGCTGAATGGGAATGGGGGATTCAGCTGGGAATGGGGCTCAGCTCCCATTCCCATTGACCAGAGCAAACACAGGATCAACATTTCCATCCTCTGCAGCTCTAGAGCTGAACACAAACTGCTCAGGCAGAGAGCAGCAGGAGTTTTATTTACTCCTCACACAGTAAATAAACCACTCCTGCCCATGATCCTGCTGGTCATTTACAGCCCAGAGCTGGGAGGGCTCAGCTCCCATTGCCCATTCCCATTGACCAGAGCAAACACAGGATCAGCATTTCCATCCTCTGCAGCTGAATGGGAATGGGAATGGGGGATTCAGCTGGGAATGGGGAGTGGGAGCTGAGCCCCATTCCCAGCTGACCACAGCAAACACCAGGATCAACATTTCCATCCTCTGCAGCTGAATGGGAATGGGGGATTCAGCTCCCACTCCCCATTCCCAGCTGACCACAGCAAACACAGGATCAGCATCTCCATCCTCTGCAGCTCTAGAGCTGAACAGAAACAGAGCAGAGAGCAGCAGGAGTTTCATTTACTCCTCACACAGTAAATAAAACACTCTGCCCATGATCCTGCTGTCATTTACAGCCCAGAGCTGGGAGGACTCAGCTCCCATTGCCCATTCCCATTGACCACAGCAAACACAGGATCAGCATTTCCATCCTCTGCAGCTGAAGACCCCCAGCTGAATGGGAATGGGGAATGGGGGATTCAGCTGGGAGGGCTCAGCTCCCACTCCCCATTCCCATTGACCACAGCAAACCCAGGATCAACATTTCCATCCTCTGCAGCTGAATGGGAATGGGAATGGGGGATTCAGCTGGGAATGGGGAGTGGGAGCTGAGCCCCATTCCCAGCTGACCACAGCAAACACCAGGATCAACATTTCCATCCTCTGCAGCTGAATGGGAATGGGGGATTCAGCTCCCACTCCCCATTCCCATTGACCACAGCAAACACAGGATCAACATTTCCATCCTCTGCAGCTCTAGAGCTGAACACAAACTGCTCAGGCAGAGAGCAGAGAGCAGCAGGAGTTTTATTTACTCCTCACACAGTAAATAAAACACTCTGCCCATGATCCTGCTGGTCATTTACAGCCCAGAGCTGGGAGGGCTCAGCTCCCACTCCCCATTCCCATTGACCAGAGCAAACACAGGATCAACATTTCCATCCTCTGCAGCTGAATGGGAATGGGAATGGGGGATTCAGCTGGGAATGGGGCTCAGCTCCCACTCCCCATTCCCATTGACCACAGCAAACACAGGATCAGCATTTCCATCCTCTGCAGCTCTAGAGCTGAACACAAACTGCTCAGGCAGAGCCTATTCCTGTCTTTCCTTGCCTCCAACTCCCACTGGCCTCTATTAACAGCCTCTTACTCATTCCTTGACCCTCACACATGAAGGAGTTGGAGCTGAGATCCCAGCTACCATCTGGAGGGAAAAAAAAATAAAAGGAATAGTTAAATATATCCAATAGACTGCATCCATTTATTTACATAACTCTGTTGTTTGATTCACAGCTAAGAAAAACCTTCCCCTATGTGCTGGTGTCCTCAGAAGGATGGGGAAGTTAAACATGAAATATTCCAGCTGGGAAGGGAGGTCTGGATTCCAGCAGGGAGGATTCCTTAAATTGCAGCACTGCTCACCTGTCCCAGTAGCATTAAATTCACATTAAACCTCTTTTCACCACAATAAAACCTCTTTTCAACACAACAAAATTCCTGTGCTTCCCTCAGACACCCCCACAGTGCACAGGGAGGATTTTCCAGCTCTTGCTCGTGGAATTAAGAAGGATTTTAGTATCAGTGAAGTTATTCTGGAAAAGCAAGCAAACAAACATGAAGCCACTCCAGAAAATCCTTTGGATAGCACCTAAAGTGGCAGCACAAACAGGGAAATAAAATGCACAAAATGGGCTTTGCTGAAGAGTAGCTAAATGACTTCTGCATGTTCCAGCTGGAATAATAAACTGCTGGAAGCAGAAAGGAGAAATGCTGGGACAAAAGGATGATATTTACAGAACTGTGTCCTTTCAAGGGGACCTGAGAGGGTTCAGCACAGCCCTGCTGGCTTGCTCTGTACACAAAAACATCATTCACCCCAAAAAGCCAGAAAATCCCAGTTTGTCCAAGTCTAAAGCCAAGCCTAAGAGCAATAAACTCTGAAAAGCTCAAACTGCACTCCAGGAATATACAAACACTTTATTACTCTGTTTGTAGAATTTAGAAATCTTAATCTGGAGCACAATGAAAACAAAAATTCATCACTATTTTGGCTTAACAACACATTGGAAATGTTCCTTTAAAAGCACCAGAGGCAGGAAATTTTTAGCCCCAACAGCTGTAAACTGTGCAAAATAAATAGGTGAGAATTGAGCAATGCAACAGTTTCCAATGGGGTTTAGTCTGCAAAATAAAGACTTAATCTGAGACAAGTACACAAACTACTGAAAGAATGATTTTGGTGACTGCTGACAGCCCTTGGAGGCTCTCAAAACCAACAATGCCAGATTATTCAAATGTTATGCAAAGTTATGTAAAAATCCCAATCTATTAATGGAGACTGAAGGCAAGCACAGGTTCCATTTGAAGGAATTCATTCAGCAGCCAGGTTTTCCACACTGTCTGCAGCACCAAGCAGACAAAAAACCAACTGCAAGCTTCTCTTTTGATCAGATCAAATGCAAGAATTTTGCTAAGAAAACAAAGGGTGATGCCAGAGGTGGAGGGAAGAACAGGGATTTGGGACAACTCACTGGAAGTCTCACTCATCAATATTTGCAAGACACCAAAGAGATGGAGTGGAAAAAAATAATTTCTAGAATTGCAAAGTTTTAAAAATGATCTCCAGGAGAAGGGGGAATAAAGCACATCCCAAAGTCCTTCCTTCCCCATCCAATCTGCAGCTGAAATAATAGAAGTTATGAATTAACAGGTAAGACTTGAAATTAATATGAATTAATACGTAAGACTACAAAGAGCTTTTGGTATCCAACATCTGTTAGCTCTGCCAAAAATTTGGGTTATTTTGTCCATATTTTACCACAACCTGCTCTTCCTTAGAACAGTTTAATGGCAAAAAAAGCGATGTGGAATTTTTTTTGTAACGGCGCCTTTAATCTCAAAAAATTTATCTTATGATTTTCAAATGAGTTTAGCAGCCCTGACATGGAGAGTGTGTAGCAGAGCAAAGAGGGTTTTAAACACTGCAGCCAACCTGCATGTGGCTGTGCAGAGGGAATGCAGTGCCACAGCTGAGCTGGGCACCCATCTGATTGTCACACATAAAGGGACAGCCCCAGTGTTTGTCAGAGCTCAGCTCTGGCTGAAATCCAGCCCAGTTTGGATGGTTCAGCTCCCTGTAATTAACAGAGCCTGCAAAGCACAGGCTGGCCCAGGTGAGGGGAGAAGCTCTCAGAGATGCTGCAAAAATCACCAGGAGGAGAAATCCTACCAGGAGTTAGAGAAGACCTCAGTGTGGGATCTCAGCACCTCAGGACTGAGGTGTCACCGAGAGCACCCTTGGGGGGCTCGGGAGCCCTGGAATGTTCCAGAAGTGTCTGGTGGCTGCACTTTGATCCCACACAGGAGACGACACTGTATGAGGACAGGAGGGTTTCACCGGGGTGAATGGTGAAGGGATTGGTTAATTAGAGAGTGAGACACAGGGTTTAGGATTTCTGTACAGGGGGGTTTAGAGAAGTAAGATGGAGGAATTGGGGCGTGTCCTGTCCTTCTTCTTCTTCTTCTTCTCCTCCATCTTCTGTGGTGATGGTGGCACTTTGGGATTGGTCATTACTGAAAGTGCACTGGGCAATAAGGGTAAAAGGTATTGGGGAAAAATGATAAATATTGTACACGTAACTTTGGGTATAAAGATAGGTGAGTGTGCTCATGGCTGGCTGCTGAGCAGAGCTCTGTCGGGCCGAGAGAAAATCTTTTAGATAAACAATTAATGAAAATCTTTTAGATAAACAATTAATAAACACCGAGACCGAGAAAAGAACTGAAGCCTCTTCTCGTCCTTTGAAACGCGGCTGCCCCAAGGCCACCCCGGGCCTTTCCAGGCCCTTCAAACAGCTGAAAATCGGACACCTCAGGAAGTCTCTTCTTGATTTTCACTGCTGCTTTTCACCTGCTCAGCATCACCCACCCCCTGCAATAACTCCTCCTGCTTCCCAGACCCCAAATCCTTTGGAAAAGCTGCACAGAGCTCCCAGGAAACCCCCCCTGCCCATTCCAGGTCCCCAACCCTTTCCCAGTTCCCAGACAGTTTTTTGTTGTTGATTTACAGCATCACTTCCCTCTGCACACAGATGTCTCTGCCCATCACCCTCCATCCCAGGGCTGTGAGAATCCTCCTGCCCGAAGCTGTTTCCCTGTAACACTCCAAGCCTCTCCTCCAAAGCTGCTACAAGGTTCTCCCAAAAGTTGTGAAGCTGGAGCAGCAGAAACTGTTACAGCAGCACAGCCAGGGGCTCTGAGCTGCCCCAGCTCCTCATCCGCTCTGGCCAAGGGAGCTCCCGGCTCTGCCCTTAACACTGCACAGGAAATTCAAATTGCAGCCTGATTCTGTTATATCAGAATTCAGATTAGAGTCTGACTGTGCTATATCAGAATTCAGATTACAGCCTGTGTTATATCAGAATTCAAATTACAGCCTGTGTTATATCAGAATTCAAATTACAGCCCGACTGTGTTATATCAGAATTCAAATTACAGCCCGACTGTGTTATATCAGAATTCAAATTACAGCCCGACTGTGTTATATCAGAATTCAAATTGACTGTGTTATATCAGAATTCAGATTACAGCCTGACTGTGTTATATCAGAATTCACATTGACTGCGCTATATCAGAATTCAAATTACAGCCCGACTGTGCTATACCAGAATTCAGATTACAGCCTGTGTTATATCAGAATTCAAATTACAGCCTGACTGTGCTATATCAGAATTCAGATGACAGCCTGTGTTATATCAGAATTCAGATTGACTGTGTTATATCAGAATTCAAGTTACAGCCTGTGTTATAAGAGAATTTAAATTACAGCCTGTGTTATATCAGAATTCAAATTGCAGCCTGTGTTATATCAGAATTCAAATTACAGCCCAACTGTGTTATATCAGAATTCAAATTGACTGTGCTATACCAGAATTCAGATGACAGCCTGTGTTATATCAGAATTCAAATTGCAGCCCGACTGTGTTATATCAGAATTCAAATTACAGACTGTGTTATATCAGAATTCAAATTACAGCCTGACTGTGTTATATCAGAATTCAGATGACAGCCTGTGTTATATCAGAATTCAAATTACAGCCCAACTGTGTTATATCAGAATTCAAATTACAGCCTGTGTTATATCAGAATTCAAGTTACAGCCCGACTGTGTTATATCAGAATTCAAATTGACTGTGCTATATCAGAATTCAGATGACAGCCTGACTGTGCTATACCAGAATTCAGATGACTGCCTGTGTTATATCAGAATTCAGATTACAGTCTGTGTTATATCAGAATTCAAGTTACATCCTGACTGTGTTATATCAGAATTCAAGTTACAGCCTGACTGTGCTATATCAGAATTCAGATTACAGCCCGACTGTGCTATATCAGAATTCAGATGACAGCCTGACTGTGCTATATCAGAATTCAAAATGACTGTGCTATATCAGAATTCAGATGACAGCCTGTGCTATATCAGAATTCAGATGACAGCCTGACTGTGCTATACCAGAATCCAGGTTAAAGGCTGACTGTGTTCGAGGGCAGGATTGCACTGACTGCCAGCAGCAGCACCATCCCATCACCCCCCTGCCCAGGCTGCAGCTGGGGTGGGGCTGCAGATCCCACAACAACAATGACCTCCACACAAAGGCCTTCCCTCCCAGGCACCTTTAAGGGTCATTCACACACTCACAAATGAGATCACACCTGGGCTTTGAAAGCATTTCACACATTATTTTATACAGCCCAACAAAGTGGGGGAGAGGGATGTTATCATCAAAGATCAAAAATCTAAATCAGTATTTGTAAAATGGAACAACTGCAGAAGAAATCTCAAAATAATAAAGCAGTAGCAGAGTACACTCATTTCCCATTTTTTAATAAGAAAGGAGACAAACTAAATGAGGTACTGAAAAGGAAAATATGTGAGTATCACTGAAACCTGTCACATCTATCAGTGTGAAACGTGGTACTTTAGAGCCTCAAAATTATCTACAAACAGGAATGAAGTGAAAGGTTGTGCCTCCAGTTTCAGTCAGGCTTCGTGTTCTTGGACAGTTCTATTAAAAATATGGGGGTTATTGTACAAATAGAATTATTTCAATTGGAAGGAACCTATAACAATCATTTAGTGCAACGACCTGACCAGTGCAGGATATTTTTCCCCAGGTAGAAGTCTATAAAATACACAGAATTAAACCAAATCCTTGAATTCCCTGAAGGTGTGAGCATGGCACTGGCATGAGCAGAACTCAGGGAATGTTTGGACAGTGCTGTTATCCCAAAAGTGGCTGAGGGCTGGAGAAAGGGGCAGCAGAAAGGGTGAGGTGACATTGCCACCCTTGCACAGCTGCTCCATCCCAAGGCCACCACACCCAGCAGGGATGGAAGCAGATTTCCTGGGAATTCTGTTTGTCAGGAAAGCCACTCGAAGAATGGGAAAAACCACAGAAGGGAAATATGGTAATGAAAAAGAAGAAGGAAGAAGAAAGAGGAAGTGGAGAAGGAAGGAAGGTGGAGAAGGAAGGAGGAAGGGAAAGGAAGGAAGGAAGAAGCAAGGAAATAGAAGGAAATCAGGAGGAAGAATGAGGAGGAAAATGAGGAAGGAAAAAAGGAAATGGAGGAAGAAGGAAGGAAGGAAAGAAAGAGGAAGGGAAATGAGAATAGGGAAGGAAAAGGAAGAATGAAGGAAAGAAGGAAATAAGGAAATCAGAGGAAATAATAAGGAAATCAGAAGGAAATAGAAGGAAATCAGAAGGAAATTAAGAAATCAGAAATAGGAAAATGAGAAAGGAAGAAATGAATCAGGAAGGAAATGAGAAAGGAAATAAGAAATGGAAGGAATGAGAGGAATGTCAGAAGGGAGGAAGTGGGAAAATGAGGAAACAGGAGGAAATGAGAAGGAAATAAGACAGGAAGAGAAAGAGGAAAGGAAAATGGAGTGCAAGGAATGAAAGAAATAAGAATCAAAGGAAAAGAATGGGACAAGGAAATGAGGAAACAAAGGAAATGAGCAAAGGAAATAGAAGGAAGAGAAGGAAATCAGGAATCAAAGGAAATCAGAACAGGAAATCAAAAGGAAGAAATCAGAACAAGAAGAAATGAGAAACAGGGAAATAAGATCCAAGGAAATGAGCAAGGAAATGAGCAAGGAAATGAGCAAGGAAATCAGCAAGGAAATCAGCAAGGAAATCAGCAAGGAAATCAGCAAGGAAATCAGCAAGGAAATCAGCAAGGAAATCAGCAAGGAAATCAGCAAGGAAATCAGGAAATCAGGATGGAAATTAGGAAATCAGGAAGGAAAAAAGGAAATCAGGATGGAAATAAGGAGGGGCAACATGCAAATGCAGGAGGGGCAACATGCAAATCAGGAAATAAATGTTATTTTAGCAGAGAGAAGCACAAGCCACGGAAAATGATAAAAGGTGAAACTAAAGGAAAAGTACAAACAAAATTCCTATTTGTCCCATTCTCTAACATAAGTCCTGCAGGCACCTCGTTAAATACCATCAGCACACAGCTCTGCTAACAACTTCCATCATACAATTTTTTCCCAATAAAATAGGAAATAAAGCAGTGGGGCAGAATCCTTGAGCTGACAGGAAGCACGAAGGGTCAGGGTTAGGCACTCCAAGAATACTCCCACAGAATATCACCATTGTTCCCAATGGCCTTTTCACACCCTTTTTATTTAATCCCTGAGCTGGGCTGTGCTGAGCAATCCTCACTCAGCTAAAACAACCCAAACAAGCCTTAAAAACTCCATGGGCTAAAAAAAGAACTCAGCTTTTATGCATAATAAAAAGGCAAATATGTCTGCTTAGTCAATAGGCTGCTAATTTAATTATAAAACCCATGGAGAGTCCTAAAAAAAAAAAAATAAATCTAAGTACATCATGAATACTTGGTTTGCTCAGCCTGATTGCAAGCAAATATGCTTTAACAAAGAAATAAACTGGTAATTGTTGCTGTGTTCTCATTATATTTATATATATATATCCTAGTCCTTTTTTTGTTTTGTTTAAAGTTTAATGAGAAAATAATTTCTGTTAAATTCCTTCAATTATTCCAGTCCTTCTTGACCTTATTTCCAGAAGTACTAATAAGCCAACATGTACTAATTGTTATTAACCCGACCCTTTTAAATGGGTTTTTAGCCACACTTTTCCTCCTAGTATAAACATGTAACACAGAACTTCTCAAATTAAAGAAAGTTTGAGACCTGACCTTAGAAAATGTGATTTTAGAAAAACAAAAAAAAAAATCTAAGTTTAGAAATGGTTCCACATCACATATAATCACTATTACTCATAAAACTGAGATATTCACCATCACCAGACTGTAAAAGAACACCCAGTTCACAGACATTCTCCCAAAAGCTTTGCCAGAATGATGAGTTCCAGGTTTTCTGGCATTTCCCGAGCTCCCAGAAGCATCAAGAGCCAAGAGGTTTAGAAATGCAGCAATCCCAACCACCACAGGATGGATTAGGGACAGGACAAACAACAGGCAGGCTGGAAAAGTGACCTATTTATTTATCAGAGCCCACCCCAGTCAATCCACGCTGCTCTCCCCTCAACGCTGCTCCTTGTGCCAGGAAGGAATGGGATGCTGGGCAGATTTGGTTTTATTTTTAATAATTATTAAGATTATTAAAGCTGTGACATGGTTAGGAGTGTCAGCTCAGAGAAGGGAGCTGGGAGTGAGTTAAACAAGTGCCAAAGCTGCACTTTTGAGCAGCAGGGATTCCCCAAGCTCTCCCTCCTCCCCTTCCCAATATCTGGAAATCAAATCTGCCAAGCCAGCATTAAACCATCCATCACCAGC
Source organism: Zonotrichia leucophrys gambelii (assembly GCF_028769735.1). NCBI lineage: Eukaryota > Metazoa > Chordata > Aves > Passeriformes > Passerellidae > Zonotrichia > Zonotrichia leucophrys. The sequence continues at coordinate 60,067,221 of NC_088175.1, read as the reverse complement.
TTCCCAAAATGTGAGGGATTACTGCTCATTAAAGAGCAGCAATGCACAAGAGCATCTTCTGCTGTCCAGGAAAATCCACATTTTGTGGGCAGGATGATTTTCATTTCCTCAGTCTGCTTTTCCTAAGGACTGGGCTGAAGTCTCCTACACTTTGCATTTAACGAGTCACCTCCACAAGAACTTTGACACTCACCACTGGCTTTCACTTTCCTCTTTCCCCCACATACTCCAACTGTTTGTTATCTTCTATCAGAGCTCAGAATTTGTTGACATGATCTTGCATTTAGAAATGTCTGACATTTCAAGTCAGACACAAAAAAAAATTTCTTTTTCTATGAAAAGAAATTCATAGAGTTTTTCGAATCAGTTCTTGAAAATCCCCACTATGTGAAGTTCTAACACGCTACAAGTTATATTATTTACAGACAGCCCATGCAAAAAGACAAAAGTAAAAGCTACTCTGAAAGACACTGTGCTACAATCTCAGTTTTCATCAGTTAACAGTTGTTAGACTGGCACTGAGCTCTGGATTAATTTTTATTTTAACCTCACATTCCTCTTTAGCCATTTTAGATGAAGAGTCACCCAGGCTGATTTAGTTAACAAAACTGTGGATAACACTATTTGTTTCTCCAGAAAGAAAAGATATTTAAAAACAAACCAATTATAAAGCTCACAGGGTGGCAGATGATTTGTGCTGAGATACAAAGTGATTACAACTTTGTGAGAACAACTACATGACTTGTAACACCTCCAGAGCTCTGAAGTGATGGGGAGCATTAAATCCTGACAACAAAAACAGAACAAAAAGAGTCACTCCCATATTTCAGGTAGTTTAGAGCATTGAGCAATGCTGTTCAAACACAAATAAATGCTGATGTTTAGAAATGTGACAATCTACAGACGCCTGAAGAGCTCACACACTCTCAGCTTCCCTCATGCAGGCTGTGACATCTCACATTAAATATTTGAGGCCACCAAAGGGGGGGGAGAACACTCGGGGACGTTTGTGACACACAAAAACAAATCAGCAGCGTCCAGGGTCAGCGCCGGGGAGTTCAGCCAAGTTCAGAAATCAGACACCGCGCTCCTGTGACACCGCGCTGAGAGCCCGAGCGCACATTGCCACCTGTCCCGGTCCGGAGAGGACTCCTGGCTCTGCAAGTCCGTGCAAACACCTCCCCGATGGAGGCGAGGAGGAGAGGAAGGCACCGAGAGCCCCGAGGGGACCCGCAGGTAACTCCTGTGGGGCTGCTCACACCGGGACACGGCCGGGGCCTCACCGAGGCACGCGGACACAGACAGGCTCAGACACACCGAACGCAGAAAGGGGCATAAGAAAAGAGTGGGGACCGCTGGGAGTGGGTAAAAACCAAAGGAGATGAAGCGGAGGGGCTCAGTTCCGTGAATGTGAGCGTGGCGAGATTGCCCAGAGAAGCTGTGGCTGCCCCGTGCCTGGAAGCGCTCAAGGCCATGTTGGACAGGGCTTGGAGCAACCTGGGCTAGTGAGAGGCTTCCAGGCCGGAGGCACCGGGGAGCGGAGATGCCGGAGGGCTGTGAGGGCGATGGAGGGAGCAGAGCCCGGCAGCGAGCAGGGGAGGGGGCACGCGGCCGGTGGTCGCAGGGGGTGCCACCAGCACAGGGCGGGACACGGACCCGCGGCCTGCCATGGATCCCAGCGGGAATGCCGCGGGAAGGGGCGCGGGAGGCACCGCAGGGCGGGCAAGGCTGTGAGGGGAAGCCCCGGCGGGGCCGCGGGCCGGGCGTGTGCGGGGGGCCGGGACCGGAGCTCCCGCTCACCTCAGAGTCCTCTTTGGCCTGCGGCAGCGCGGGGAAGGCCGGTTTGGCGAGCTCCATGGCCGGGCGCTGTCCGGGCGGGGCAGGACCCGGGGCAGGGCGGCTATTTGGGCAGCGGGGCCGCGGGCTCCGGCTCGGGAGCGGCAGGAGATGGAGGCGGCGGAGGAGGAGGCGGCGGCGGCGCGCTCAGCCGCTCGCGCCCGGCCGCCATGCTGCTGCTGCTGCTGCCGCCTCTTCTTCCCTCCTCCTCCTCCTCTTCCCACCTCTTCCTCCGCCCCCTCCTCTTCCTCCTCCTCTTCCCCCTCCTCCTCCCAGCCTCCCGCCCGCCCCCGGGCCCCGCTCCCCCGGCCCCCGCCCCGCTCCGCCCCGCTCCGCCCTCAGCGCTCTGCCCTCCCCTCACGGGCAGCTGCCGCCGCCGTTCGTTTAATGAATCTGCTCGCAAGCCATAAATTCGGGGTTATTCACCCCAAAGTTTCAGTAACGGCCGCTTCGGCTGTTAGCGGTGACCAGGGCCCGGCTGGGAGCGCCTCACGCCATGGCGCGGCCATTGACGCTCCCTGTCGCCGTCCCCTGACATTGCCGAGGGCTCCTTCTCCTCACACGCCCGCTTCCATCTTGGCTCCATCGCCCATGGCAATGACGCTGCTGCCTCACATTTTAGCCGGCAACGCCAAGCGGGTCCTCTCTGAGGTTTGGAGTCGCCATCCCTGGAGGTGTCCGAGGAACGCCTCAGTGGCCTCGGTGCTCTGGGATGGGGATGAGGGATCTTCCCCTCGCTGCTCTGGGGATCGGTCACAGATCAGACTCGATGATCCCAGAGGTCTTTTCCAACCTAAATGATTCTGGGGATATCCATATCCATATCCTGGGATATCTGCTCCTCTTGGTGTAAACGATGCCCTCAGACATCTCAGTGTTGGGGCAAGAACCTGTTTTTCTGCTTTTTGAGGTCCCATGCTCTGAGAACTCCCGGAGAGCTGGAGAGAGACTTGGGACAAGGGATGGAGGGACAGGAGCCAGGGAATGGCTCCCAGTGCCAGAGAGCAGGGATGGATGGCAGATTGGGAACTGGGAATTCCTGATGTGAAGGTGAGCAGGCCCTGACACAGGGTGCCCAGAGAATCTGTGGCAGCCCCTGGATCCCTAGAAGTGTCCCAGGCCAGGCTGGACAGGGCTTGGAGCAGCCTGGAAGGTGTCCCTGCCATGGCAGGGGTGGAATGGGATGGTCCTTAATCTCCCTTCCAACACAAACTATTTTATGATTCTATGAGATTTCACTTTAAACTGCAGTTTTTCTTTCCTTTGCTTTTCAGTGGACCAAAATTCTACGCTGGGGCCAGTGGAATTTCGGAGGGAAGCTTAGTAAAAGAAAGCAAACTCAATGGGTTGGTTGCTTAAATAAAATTGAAGTGTCCTTTTGGAAGTACTAGCACTGGAATTTTAGTCTCAATTTTTATTTCTAGTGCACCTTTCTGCTGTTTTTGCTACATCCAACTTTGAGAAACCTTCAGCAATCACCTTTCAGCAACCATTCCCTCAGCCAGAGGCTCAGCTCACTGTTCACATCACAGTTCTGCTCAGAAGTGGACTTTGATTTCATGTTCTCATTGTTCCAGGCACATGGGCTGTACGAGCTGCACTCAAAAGGTTGTTGAAACTAAACCTGATAATTCCATCTTTACACTCCTGACACAGCCACAACAGGGAGAAAGGTCTGTAACAGCTATATAAACAGGGAAATATTGTTGCCTGCCCTGTTTTAACTGTTCTACATCCTACACCATCTGTTTGATCTGTGATGGGAAAGGAAATAAAACTACAGCTGTTAAAATTGCCAGGGAGATGCTGTGTGTTTCCTGGGAAGTCAAGAGCTAATCTAATGCACTAGCCCGTCAGCTGAGCAGGCCCAGAGTAATCCAATTAGGATAATTAGAAGTAGCCAGAAGTACAATTTAGTGCATTGCTGCTCCAGTCCACAGTGCAGTGGGTCTGTGTGAACCCCTTGAGGTGGAAAATAAAAATAAAAGTAAAGCAGATGCCCTTAAAACCACCACCACCTTGTTTACTTATTGCAATAAATAAACACCAGCTCAGGTAAATCCTGTTTCCAGAATTCAGCAGCAACTGAGTGAGCCCAGGTGGGCAAGGAGGCCAAGGGCACCTGGTTGGTACAGGCACGGTGTGGCCACAGCAGCAGGGCAGTGTCTGTCCCCTGTGCTGGCACTGCTGGGGCACCTCCAGCCTGGGGACAGCTCTGGGCCCCTCAAGGGATGGGAACAGAGCTGGGGAAGGGAATGGAGCACCAGGAGAGGCTGAGGGAGCTGGGCAGGGGCTGCAGAATCCCTGAGGGAGCTGGGCAGGGGCTGCAGAATCCCTGAGGGAGCTGGGCAGGGGCTGCAGAATCCCTGAGGGAGCCGGGCAGGGGCTGCAGAATCCCTGAGGAGCTGGGCAGGGGCTGCAGAATCCCTGAGGGAGCTGGGCAGGGGCTGCAGAATCCCTGAGGGAGCCGGGCAGGGGCTGCAGAATCCCTGAGGGAGCTGGAAGGGGCTGCAGAATCCCTGAGGGAGCCGGGCAGGGGCTGCAGAATCCCTGAGGAGCTGGAAGGGGCTGCAGAATCCCTGAGGAGCTGGAAGGGGCTGCAGAATCCCTGAGGGAGCTGGCAGGGGCTGCAGAATCCCTGAGGGAGCCGGGCAGGGGCTGCAGAATCCCTGAGGAGCTGGAAGGGGCTCACCTGGAGCAAAGGAGGCTCAGGGGCCCTTGTGGCTCTGCACAAGGAGGGCACAGCCAAGCAGGAGCTTCAACCTCTGCTCTCAGGGAACAGGGGCAGGAGGAAATGACCCCAAATTGCACCAGAGGAGGTTTAGATTGGATATTAGAGAAAATTCCTTCATGGAAAGGATTTTTGTCCAGACCCCACCAGTCCCTTCTCTCTCCCAGGTTTAGGCTGCCGCTGGTACAGCAGGCACAGGACTCCAATCCTTACACCAGAGCAAAGTTGCTCCTCCCACTCAGAAGATACAAAAATTCACCTCTCTATGAGAGCTACACACAAAACCCACCAGGATAAACAGATTTAAACAGGTTTTATTCATAAACTGTTTGGGGAAAGGAGATTTACTGATATACAAAAAGTCAAGAAATGAACTGACTTTCTTCTGTTCGTGAATCCCTTCAGGCACGTTTATAAATTCCCACCATAATTGCTAAGAGAACAACACATCTCCACACATTTTTACTGAGCCTGGGCTGTAATGAACATTGCATTTCAGAATTGTACAGAAAACACACTCCTGTAGCCAACTTGCAACTAGCATTCCCAAAATTACTAGCTACATGCTACACAAACACCTTACAATGATAATCAAGAGGTACATTATTTCTCTCCTTTTTTTTTTTTATGCATTAACCCAGTAGGATGTGTACAATCAAATCACAAATTCTATGGTTAATTTACACAGGTTTGTAGTCAAGCTTGGATTCCAGCTTCTTGGAATCAGCCACTTTCCTGACAGCTTTCATGAAATCTTCCTGAACTACGAAGTCATGATCAGCACGGATCGCAAACATCCCTGGGAGGGAGGATTGAACAGTGTGAGGAGACACAACATGAAGTTTCACTCAAATTCAAATGAAAACTGATCCAGGTTACACAATCTACATGATCTTCCCATGTTGTGGATATTGGGAAGAGGAGGGAATTCACATTTCTGAACTAAGGGAGTGGTAAAAAGAAAACTTGTTTAAACTCTGAGTGTGCATTTTCTCAGCTTGCCTGTGCAGGCAAAACCCCAAATGCACAAAAAGCATAAAATAACATCAGCTCTGCATGCACATGGGTACCAAGAGCCCTGAATTCTCTCCAAAAAAGAGAAAAATTGGTTCAATCCCTGTTTCTGTAATGTATCTGGTTCTAATGAGACAGTGGGACACATCAAGATCAGCCAACAAGTGGCTGGCTCAGATCAGCTCAAGTGAAATGTTCCAGCAGAACATTTCTGAGCTGCTGGGTTTAATCCACAGAGGAACAGCTCCAAGATTGAGCATTATCCAAGATTTAGCAGATCCCAGTGAAGAGTTAAGGAATTACCTGCTTCAGTACAGACGTTTCTCAAGTCTGCTCCGTTGAAGCCGTCTGAAAGCTTCACGATTGCTTCATAATCTGTGCACAAAACAGCAGCACCCGTTAGGAATAAACCACCCTTCCCCTAAGGATGCCAATAAAACACACATCCAGCTACCAAACTTGGATTTCAGTGCAAACAGAGCTGCCCACTGGGCTGATAAATTAACTGCAATCAGCAGCTGTATCAGCCCTTCCATTAAAACAGGAATGTGTGGCAGCCAAAAGCTCACGTTATATAATTAATTCCCAAAGTTACCAACTTGTGGTTACAGAATCAACATGAAGTGCAAAAGCTCCATCAAGGCAATGTTCTTAGCACTGAAATGCTGTAAAAGCCCAGAAAGCTTCTCTCCAAGTGGTCATCACTCAGTCCCTTCCCACTGCCAACACTCCACCCACCAAAGGCACTTAGTGTCTTAATATATTAAGCCTGATGTTTTATGCACATATATTTACTAAGAGAGTGGCCATGGTTATAATTCAGTGGAAATCAATTTCTAAAGCACTGCTGAGCCTCCAGCAAGTTCTGATTTTTGCAAGGCTGTTTATTACAATTATTAACTCCCTGAAAAACTTTTCAGGTTCCTTTCTGTTTCCGTTCCTTTCAGTTTCTTTTCCTTTCAAATTCAAAACATTTGAATTGAATGTTTTTATCTCAAGAATCCTAAAGCTCCCAAAGAGGAGTAATTCTTCAGCTGTATTTTAATTTCATGTAGTATAATGTCAAATAATAAATTTATTTTCATAATTGGAAAGTTAAAAAACCTAAGTGAGGAGAATGAACAAGGTTGAACAGTGCAAGGTTTGTGAGTTTAGGGTTTTCAGCAGACACCAGGGTTGAAGCAGGAGAATCTCATGCTGGAACCTGAGCAAATCCTTCTCTTTGGATTTTAATCCAATTTCCACCTCACCCTGCTGCTAAGTTCAGGCCTTCCTTGTGCAGTATCAAAGCTGAACATCACAGTCTTTCCACATTATATGCAGGAATTCAGCAAGAACCTGACACCTCAGCTTGCTGAACAGCAGAAGGAATGATCCCACTGCAGTGCCAAAGACACGAGAACAGGATGAAGGAGAACATTCCAGAATCCCACAATGGTTTGGGCTGGAAGAGACCTTCAAGACCATCTCCTTTCACCCCCTGCCATGGCCAGGGGCATGTTTCACTTTCTCCAAGCCTCACCCAGCCTGGCCTGGAACACTTCCAGGGATGCAGGGGCAGCCACAGCTTCTCTGGGCAAACTGAGCCAGGGCCTCCCTGTCCTCACAGGGAAGAGTTTCATCCCACTACCCCATCTCTCCCTGCCCTCTGGCATGGGAAGCCATTTCCCCTCGTGCTGTCACTCCATGCTTTTTAAGAAGTTTCTCTCCAAGAACTTTACCTCAGGCTCATGATTTGCTTTGGAGCTCCTTCTCTCCTTAGCCTGCAGCCACGTGCAGCTTTAAGGCAGCAGTGCTGCTAAGAAAAGCAGTGGCCAGGCCTGGCCCTCCCCCAGCTCCCTGCTGCTGGCCCTGAGCTGCAGCTGTTGATGCAGCCAGATGGTGCCTGGGATCAGCTCCAGGGGCTGCAGAATCGCTGCTGTCAGCACACAGGGGGTGGGGGTGGCCCTGCTGCACTCTGGGCAGCCAGAGCTGCTCTAAAGGCAGAGCCCTAGCTCCTCCAGGAGAGCTGCACTCCGAGGCAGCCAGAGCTGCTCTAAAGGCAGAGCCCAGCCCCAGCCCCAGCTCCTCCAGGAGAGCTGCACTCTGGGCAGCCAGAGCTGCTCTAAAGGCAGAGCCCAGCCCCAGCTCCTCCAGGAGAGCTGCATCTGGCAGCCAGCTGCTCTAAGGCAGAGCCGCAGCCAGAGCTGCTCTAAAGGCAGAGCCCCAGCCCCAGCCCCTCTCAGGAGAGCTGCACTCCCAGACAGCCCCGCCCCTGCTCAAAGGCAGAGCCCAGCCCCAGCTCCTCCAGGAGAGCTGGAGGAATCACTGTGAAAGCAGCACCCTGGGGCAGCTCAGAGTGACACAGACCTTAAACCCTCCCCATTTCATCCCATTATTCTCCCCTTACACTCCTGAGAGAATGCTCCACACCACTACCAGACAAGTTTTGCTTATGCTACCTCCAAACTCCAAGGTTTCTCTCTGACTTTTAAAGATTGTTGCTTTCAGACTCCTACATTAGCAATATTTCTTTCATTGAGGGTGAATGAAAACACTCTTTACTTGCACTAAGCCATTCCATTAGAAACAGGAAACTCCCTGATGAGAACCTTGTTGCTTTTCCAGTTTCCAGCTGGGCTCAAGGGTTTATAATCAGTTTTTCCTTTTCAAAGACTTAACAACAGTTTAATCAGGATGCATTTAAAAAATAAACCAAGCAGAATTCCAAGAGGGGAAGTTGTGTGGGCAGTGTAAAGGTGGGAATACAATCAGAATCACTGTAACAACTCCCCTCTTCCCATCCCTACCAACAGCAGCAGCAATGACACCCAGGGAACTTCTACTCACCTATCTCACCATGTTTAGTGATAGGACCTGCATGAATCTTCAGAATATCTAATCTGGCTTGTTCATTTGGTAGGTCGATATCTAGAAAGAATGAGAGCTTCAATCAAAGCAGAACCCCCCAATTCCCAGGGGTTCCATGCTCCCTGCAGCCACTGGGAACACAAACTCACGGATTTTCCTGTCCAGCCTTCCGGGCCGCAGCAGGGCAGGGTCCAGGGTGTCAGGTCTGTTGGTAGCCATGATCATTTTAACTCTGTGCAGAGTGTCAAATCCATCCATCTGATTCAACAACTAACAGGGAACAGAATTCTGGTTTTAAACAGCCCCAAATCTTCCCATCTGATTTGTTTTCCTAAGTATTCTTCACCAAGATGAAAAGCTCGGAAGTAAAAAAAGAATCCTACAAGGCCTTGAGCTCTCTGAATATTCCATCCCAAGCAATGAAGAGCTGAAGAGACCTTGAAAATGCTTTGCCTACAGAAAAGGACATTGAGCAAAGCCGAGCTCAAAACGTGAAACACTTGACTAAAACAAAGAGGCAAAGAAAACACTGCAAGGACTGAAGGAGCCAATGGCTGCCTGACACATTTGGATTGTAGTGCACCAAGGCCAGGACATTCCAATTAGACTTGAAGAACAGCCTCTGGAATACTAATCCACACACAGGAAGGCATTTCATTGTGAACACTCAAAGCACTTGCTCTTTGATCACAGTGATTTAATTCTCTATGGAAGGCAGACACATTCTTTTGAACCAGGCAAACTGTTTGCAAACACAGGCTAAGCAAGGTTCCCATTAGCTTCAGAATTTCTAATTGTCACCAGTGGTTTTAATATTCTCTTCACACAACCCAGTTTATCAAAGCAATGAATACAGAAACAAAGAAATACAAGTGCTCCTCCTAGCTTTGAAAATCCAACTGCAACAGTTCAAAAATGTTGCAGACTAAAAGAGACAGAAAGGGGGGTCCTGCAAACCATCAAAGATGCAGGGAGCAGCAGTAAGCAAAAGAAAATATCCCAAATAATTTCAGCAATTTAAAAAGATTCAGTTGGTCTCCACATTGAGCTCATGGCTGAGTTACCAGGATGTGCAGCTGCCTTTTGTAAAAGCAGCACTTAGCTCACTTCTAGTTTACTAACCCAGAAAAGGCTCTGCAAAGCCAGATCCCAGGGAACAATTCCCACCTGTACTGTCACTTAATGTGGCTGTGCAGCCACAGCCAGGAACTGACACTCACCTCCATCAGAGTCCTCTGAATTTCTCGATCAGCTGATGTGCCCTCGGAAAAGCGGCGCCCACCTGCAGCACACCAAACCCATCAGTTCTGCTACTTGATTTTTGCCCTTTAAACGGGGGGAATTGGCTTTACAGCTGACTCCAGCCTTAAAAGGAGAGCCCAGCCACCCCCCAGGCCAGGAGCCTTACCAATAGCATCGATCTCATCCATGAAAATGATGCAGGGCTGGTGATCTCTGGCATAATTGAACATCTCTCGGATCAGCCGAGCGCTCTCGCCGATGTATTT